>NC_044033.1:317054876-317399200 GCF_901765095.1 Microcaecilia unicolor | reverse complement strand
CAGGCCATTTTCGGCACACCTTAGTAAAAAGACCCCAAAGTAACTCATAGTATTCTATAAGATACATGCATAAGTATGGCTGTACTCATATGCTACCTATGTGTACACCCACCTGTAAAAAAGATACACATGTGCACCTAATGCGTGTAAATGCCACAATTGTGGAGTGGAGGAGTGGCCTAGTGCTTAGAGCACCAGTCTTACACTCCAAAGGTGGCTGGGTCAAATCCCACTGCTGCTCTTTGTGATCTTGGGCAAATCACTTAACCCTCCATTGCCTCAGGTACAAACTTAGATTGTGAGCCCTCCTGGGACAGAGAAATATCCAGTGTACCTGAATTTAACTCACCATGAGCTACTACTGAAAAGATGTGAGCAAAATCTAAATAAATTCCACCTAAGTGCATGCATATATGCCATTACTCTAATGATGCATAAACATGTAACTGTTAGTATTTACTCATATGCCCATTATCATTCTTTCAAGTGTTAGGAATCCTAAAAATCACTTTCCATTTAAATTGGTTTATTGAACGTTCAATGATCTTAAGAAGATCCATTACAATTAGTTATAAATGTTGCATTATCCCTACATTTGGCTCTTGCTACCTTAGACTCATTCTCCATACCTATACATCAAATTTAAGGCCAAAACACCATTCCCAGCATGCACTATGGAAGGCAGGCCAGGCAAGAATGCCATGTCTACTTCCTAGATAATTCAGGAGCGGAAGTGAGCTCCAGTGCTACTTATGGCAAGCTGGTGTTTTTTCCAAGGTAATTTACAGGATGGACAGCATGTGCCTCATCATAACCAGCCACTCAAGTAATGGCAGAGATACACTTCCATTTTGCAGCTGCTGTATTTTTAACCAACAACAAATGACGATTAACATGTTTTCACTGGTATTTCTATGAGTGAGTCTGCTGGGTAAATGGTAGCTCCTGATATGCAGTTTTCTGATTTTCTCTCTAGCTGCAGAGCAGAATTCCCAAAGGACCAAATGCTTCCACCACAGATGAACAAAGCTGACTCTTGACCGCAATGCCTCCAGCACTAATTAAAGATCATTGGCTGTAAGCTCAGCCAATTTTCTCAGTGTAAAATACCAGCACATAATTTTCATATGAATTTCCATCATTAGTTTATTTGCTGTCAAATGTTTCTTTCTCCTGGGTGAGAGATACATGCTAATTTCTTTCCAATTTCCCATGTTTTCAACCAGAATGTTCACCCCTTTCAGACCCAAACAGGAGATGAGTGAATAAAAGATGGCCTCTCACTTTGGTTAGATTCTTATTGTATTATTTTTTAAAATAATTTATTTCTTCACATATAAGCAAAATATGCACAGAGGCAGTATCTAGGGTTGAAGCCTTGATTGGTGACACTGCTCACAAATTTCAAAATTGTGTAAATTCACTCCACGTGGATGGCAATTTTCAAAAACATTTACCCTGGTAATTTAAACACTGTCTGAAAATAGCTCCCGTATATGAAGGTAAAAGTAAGTGCTTCGTTTCATATATGTACCATTACCTGTATTTCTGTGGAGGTGTTCCTGGGAAGAGGAGAAAGGGTAAGGAAGAAGGGAGGCAACAACATGTACACTTCTATATTTTCTAAACTATGCATTTTCCAAAGAATCTACAGAAAGGCAACTGCAAATCTCTGCACACACTTTGTCTTTGGGTAACTGGCCAGGAGAAGATACATAAACACTTTTCCTCTGTGAATTGGTGCAAAATCCATGCTTACTAGTAATTGCTCCCTCAGTTTTGAAAATTGCCCCCTTTGAGGATCATTTTATAAAACTTTTTCCAAACGTGGAAAATGGTTCTTATAACGTTTGCAGGGGTATGATGTTAATATCTTGAAGCAAAGAGGTTTTATAAGGCAACTAATTTCCCAAGTAGCAGAAGGATGCAGTCTCCCATTTTAAGGGAAAAGGGCCCTCCCAACAACATTGAACCGAGGCCACAGTAGGTAATGCCTTGTCTAGATTCAATTTAAAACCTGAAAAATCACTCAGTTTGGTAAAGCAGTCCATCAGTACCAACAAAGAGAGGCGAGGCTCCACATGGTGGACCAAGAGATCTTCCACGAATGCGGAAAGCTTAAATTCCTGAGTACCAATCTGCACCCCCATGATGTCCGGGTTATCCAAAATCTCCTGAATAAGGGGATCCAAAGATAGGACAAACAATAATGGTGAAAGCGGACATCCCTGATGCGTGCCTCTCTGAATGTCAAAGGACTCAAGAGAGAACACCATTCACCCAGAGTACAGCCATGGGCGACACATAAAGAGCATGTTCGGCATCCAAAAAAAATCTCACTATACTATACTTACGCAAAGTAACACGTGGAGGGGCATAATTGAATGGCGCCGGCCAAATCGATGGGTGGCCATCTTCGGACCCGACTCCGCGAAGGGGTGTAGCCATGCATATTTTCAAAATACGCTTGGCGCCAGCCAAATCGCTCACCGGGGTTAGATGAGATGGCCAACTCCGATTTTCAGCCATAATGGAAACCGGAGCCAGCCATCTCAAATCCGGCGAAATGTAAGGCATTTGTGCATGGGAGGAGCCAGCATTTCTAGTGCACTGGCCCCCCTGACATGCCAGGATACCAACCAGGCACCCTAGGGGGCACTTTAAAAAATTAATTAAAAAAAAAACAAAATGAGCTTCCAGGTGCATAGCACCTTTCCCTTGTGTGCTGAGCCCCCCCCCCCCCAAATCCTCCCCAAAACCCACTGCCCATAACTCTACACTATTACCATAGCCCTAAGGGGTGAAGGGGGCACCTACATGCGGGTACAGTGGGTTTTGGGGGGCTCCCATTTACCAGCACAAGTGTAACAGGTAGGGGGGGGATGGGCTTGGGTTCACCTGCCTCAAGTGCACTGCACCCACTACAAACTGCTCCAGGGACCTGCATATTGCTGTCAGGGAGCTGGGTGTGACATTTGAGGCTGGCATACAGGCTGGCAAAAATGTCTGATTTTTTTTTTGGTGTGTGGGAGGGGGTGTGACCACTGGGGAGTAAGGGGAAGTGATCCCCGCTTCCGTCCGGTGGTCATCTGGTCAGTTGGGGCACTTTTTTTGGGACTTGGACCTAAAAAAAAGGGTCCAAATAAAACGGAACAAATTCTCCTGACGGCCGGCTTTCTTTTTTCCATTATCGGGTGAAGCCGGCCATCTCAATGCACGCCCCGACCTGCCCACGTCCCGCCTTCGCTACCATGCCGACACGCCCCCTTTCAACTTTCGCCGGCCCCGCGACGGAACACAGTTGAAGCCGCCCAAAATCGGCTTTTGATTATGCCGCTTTGGGCGGATTCAGGAGATCGCCGCCCATCTCCCGATTTGTGTCGGAAGATGGGCGGCGATCACTTTCAAAATCAGCTGGATAGGAAGTCCCATCTCACATGGTCGAACGCCTTCTCTGCATCAAAACTGACCAAAAGAGAAGGCATTGCCAACCTCTCTACCTGCTCCATGAAAGCATGAAGCATTCTCATATTGTTTGTGATTGTACATTCCTGTAAAAACCCCACTTGTGAATAAGCCACCAATAAACCAACCTCTTCAAAAAGGCCTACCCTACAGATCCAATGTAAATCCCCACACCCGGCTACACACAAAACCAATGATAGTATTGGACAATATACAACCTCCCCTCCGACCCTCATGGTGCCTGAAATACACCTACCTTATTCGAACACAACATAACCTTGTATTTGTTCTCTACCGGACTTGGCAAACGCCTTACGGTACTGTGTAAGCCACATTGAGCCTGCAAATAGGTGGAAAAATGTGTGGTACAAATGTAACAAATAAAAAAAAATAAATAAATAACACTTGTGCCAAACGGTTAGCCAAAATTTTGGCAAACAATTTGGTTTCAACATTTAAAAGAGAAATGGGCCAGTATGAAGTGGTCTTAATAAGATCTTTCCCAGGTTTCAAGAGCACCACTATCTGAGCGACTTACAATGAATCTGGTAATTCACCATTCACCACAAATGTCGTAAGCAAAGATTGCAAGGTGGGTACAATCGAGGAATTCGGAATCTTATAGAATTCCACCTGGAATCCATCAGGGCCCAGAGCTTTGTATAAGGTACACTGCTGAATAGCCACGGCAACTTGATCTGCTGTAATCAGGGCATTAAGCTTATTTTGAAAATCATTAGAAAACAACAGTAAATTCAAACTTTCCAAATAAATGTCGATCTCCAGATCTCCAGAGGACTGAGCATAAAAGTATCTATAATAATCCCGAAATACTGCAGCTATCTCTCGGTCTGTGTGCACTAACTGCCCTCCCCCTTTATCCACTTGCAAGATGATTTGCTTATCTTTAGACTGTGATGAGATATGACAAAAACTGTCCATGCTTGTTTCCATGCAGATAGAGCTGATACTTGTAATATTGCATGGATTTAACCATGTGTGCATGAATAAGCTCATTAAGGGCGGCCTGGGTTGCCAGCAGATAACTCTTCTGCTGAGAAGTAGGGTGAGCACCACAAAGAATGCGAGTCACAGTGACTTGATGCTCAAGACATAACATCTCCCTATTCTTAAAAGTAGTATAAGCCAGTCTTGAACCCTGGAGTACTGCCTTATCAGCCTCCCAATAAAGCACTGGATTATCTTGGTGAACAGAGTTATGGAATTGATACTCAGACCACTGATGCAAGAGGTAGACTCAGAACTGAATAGGAAACCATCACTGATAAGTCTTTTCTATAGCGACACCAATCTCCAAAGAACACCATATCAAAGAATGATCAGAGATGCCATAGGGGCCAATTCCCACACCTTGTACCTTAGAAAAAAGCATCTGGGATAACAACCAATAATCAATTCTGGCCTGGGAAGCATAGGCCCGATGCAGATTGGTATAATGATTCCACTTGCTTATCCCTGGTTCTGATATGCCCTTTCCATACTTATTGTCTCTTCACATAAATCTTACTGTATTGTATTGTTATTTCAATTAATCCTATGTAAGCCACATTGTGCCTGCATGTGTGGGAAAATGTGAGGTAGAAATGTACTATAAATAAATAAAAATAGTCCCTGTCTCCAGGATGTAAAGTACGCCAAATGTCTAGAAGATCTAGAGTAGAACAGAGTAGGAGAATGCTCTTAGCAGGATTCAGACTTTCTTGATCGGAGCCAGAGGTTCTGTCCATGGTAGGATCATGAACCATATTAAAATCCCTGCTCACCCCCCATAACAACAGGAATGCCCGGATGACGGATCAGCATGTGGATCAGTAGTGTTCTTATAAATTTGCTATCATAGACATTAGGGGAATAAACATTGCAAAGAAATAACTGTTGTTTAAAGTAACTTGTGCTATGATAAAACGCCCAAAAGAATTTTTCCTTTTTTTTTAAGTATTTTATTTTATAATTCTTAACAAGAATACACTTGTTATCGAAATACAGCCATAATTATTTCAAGAACAAAAACAGTCTTATATTCACCATTTTCATAACTTCAAGAAAAGTAAACATTAATACTCAATATACATGTTCATGCTTTGGTAGCCCACTTTTAAATAAGAGAGAGCGATAAGAGTCAGGGAAGATATAACATATAAATTAAACTGAGGTAATATTGGCGTGTTATTCCAGGCTATCTATTTTACTTCAGTTGTTTCCTGTCCAGAAATGACTTCAGGTGGTCAGGAGAATAAAATGTATATTTCACCTCACCCATCTTAACATTACACTTGCAAGGATAGGCTAAAAAAAAAATGACCCTCCAGTATCTATTGTCCTTGCTTTCAAAGCCAAAAAAGCTTTTCTTCTTTGCTGGGTAGTCTTCGTTACATCAGGGAATATTTGTACTTTTATACCTCCAAACCTCATATTTAAATTTTTGAAGTAGAGTTTCATTATATTATTCAGGTCTTGTTCAAATATTAAAGATACCAACAAGGCGGATCTTTCCGTGGACTCATCAAGAGATTGTTCCAGAATAATTGAAATGTCCTCAATGTCTTTCCCAATTTCTTGTTTTTCCCCTGCTTTCCTTTTTGTGGATTTGAAAGATAATTATTATTTATTGGCGGAATTGCTTCTAGAGGCATTTTTAAGACTTCATTTAAATATCTTTTAAACATATCATGCGGGTTAACTCCAAAAATATTTGGGAAATTCAACAACCATAGGTTCAATCTCCTATTGAAATTTTCAATTTGTTCAAGCTTCCTTCTAAGATCTATTTTCTTTTACAACAGATTGTTGAAATTCTTGAAGAGAAATTACATTCTGCTGAATGTTTGAAACTTTTTCAGCTAATTCAGCTTTTATTTGATCCACCTTTAAATTTAATTCTTCAAATTTATTATTAAAAGTCAAAACTTCACCTGATGTCTGTAATAAGGTTGAATCCATTTCATTCAACTTCCTCCAGATCATTTCCAGACTTATTTCGTCCCACATTTTCTCTGAGGATACTACCTCAGTCCTCAGCGTCTTTCGTAGCGATTCCAAGCCCTCACTGGTGAGCTTACCCGAAACACTTCCGGTAGGGCAAAGTTCATCCAATGGAGTCGGCACTGACGCCGGGTGTGGGGGTTTCAATATCGGAGGTGGAGAAAGAGACACCTCCTCTCCCAGCAGGGCTCCAGCTTCCCCCGAAGTCCCCACAGCAGGATCTGCGTCTCCGGCAGTCTGGTGAACCAGCACTAAAAAGCGTTCAAGGCCCGTTTGAATCAGAGAGGAGGTCGAGGTAGGGGGGGTACTATCCTCGTCAACCCCTTGCGCTTTGTATGAGGCATATTAGAAGGAAATTATTTTACCAAAACGAGCTCGTGGAGTGACTTTTCAGCGCGTCTTAACACGCCGCCATCTTCCAAAAGAATCTTTCCAACTCTGATGCACCAATACATCCAAGTTCTTAAGCAAAAGAGAATTAAAACTCCGGCTTTATGATGCACAGCTTGAGCATCTCTTAAATCTCTCAACCACCATTTAAAAAACAATTTTCATGTTCTGGTATAGATAAATGGGTTTCCAGTAGGAAAACCAGATCTGCTTTATGACGATTTAAGGTTTGTAAAAATGTTTCTGTCTCTTAATAGGAGAAGTAACTCCATTAACATTTCATGAAATAAGTTTAACTGGCATTGAGACTAGCTTGAAAAATAGTAAAGGAGTTAGCCCAAAGCTTAATCATAGATCAAGAGGACTGTCCCAGCCAGCAATCCTCTCGCCAGATCCTAAAAACTTGTGCGGAGCCGGTAGGAGAGTCCAGTCACACAGCACAAGCCATAAGCTTATCACCCAAAAGAAACAGAATAACATGAAAAGTAATCAACTATCTTGCCATAAGGAAAAAAAAACTATAAAAAGAGGAAAGGAAACCCCCCTAATGATTGATTCCCCATTCATATTTACTACAACCTACTACCCCAATGAATTTCCCCCCCCCCCTCAGCCATATCTCACAGTGACCTAATTAGGACTTAGGTCACTGTGAGATCCACCCCCCAGCCCCCACCAGACATACTACAAAAGACCTGTTATTAAGACATAACAAAAAATTTTAGCAGAAGCAAACACCCCCCTTGCAACTAGAATTAATACCCAAGGAATAATTTATATATATATAAAGCACTGTCCAATAGGACACCAAAAAGACACAAAAAAACCCCAACCCCACAAAACTACTATACTGGTCTAGTCCTGAAGGGCAGACAACTTTATATCCCACAGCAGTCATCGCAATCCTAATGTTGCCAGAGCAGTCAGACCCCGTGTTAACTGAAATTGCAGTCAAGGTAGCAAAAGAATATGCCAGAAACATGTGGGGGATCCCATTTCTGGGGTCTGAACAGCAACAACAATATGGGTAACAGTGCACAACCACCACATTGGATGGCAAAAAAACAGAGAAAAAAAACCTCATGCGTAAGATCAACCTATATGTAAAACAGCATAGAAGGATACCTGGAACTTTGAAGTCCCCCAGCAAAAAGAAAAGGGCATAGTACATACAGAGTCCCCTAAAGCATATGATTTGATGTAGATATTGTACTGATGGGTGCCCACCAGTCTGCAGTAATGATCAAACATAGTCCATAAAAACAATAATCTTTCCTATTGCAGTCAAAAGTCAACTATGTAGGTCAGGGCTGCTGGAAGAAAGACAAAAACCCACACCTGGGAAATGAGCTAAATAACAGAGCAGGAGCCTGTGAAAAATTCTGATAACAAACATGTCTCCAGCAGCATTAATTTGTGCAGAATGGAACCGTTCAAGATTACAGCCTGTATTAGGATATATAAAAGCAATAATAACAGAATAAACAATAAGGGCCCTGTTTACTAAGACATGTTAATGATTTTAACACGCCTACAATTAACGTGTGCGCTAACCATGTAGACGCCTATAGGGATATTGTAGGCATTTACACCGTTAACGTACGTACATGGTTAATGCATGTTAACACTAACACACCTGTAACACAGCTTAGTAAACAGGGCCCTAAGAGTCAGTCATATATAATCTAAGACAGAAAGGGCTATGTTTACTAAGCTGTGCTGTAGGCGCGCAAACCTTTTAGCATGCGTTACATATTAGCATGCACTAACAATAAAGATAATACCCATTATATTCCTGTGGGCGCGTTAAAAAGTTTGCATGCCTACAGCGCAGCTTAGTAAACAGGGCCTGAAGGCTTCAGCACAGTGCAGTAAGCAGGCAAAAATGAAAATCAAAATATATCAAATAAATATTGCTTTTAAACACGTCACATATGCATCCACACTCCATTCAAACCAGCAGAACATACAGGAAAGAAAAAAAAAGATAAAGGTGGGAGAAAATCACTAGAGGGGTCCAAAAGAGATTCAGGTCCAGACTTGGATCAGAGAAGCAGTTGATGTCAAATCTTCTGGTCTGAGGAACAGTACAAATCCATGATGGTAGATCGCCCAGTAAATTCAAAAGAAAAATAAGCAGTGCACCACAGAACAGTCTACCAAGTTGGAATCTCCTGAGTTGGTAATTGTTGTAGAAAAGCCTTAGCTGCCTCTGTGTTATCGAAAAATTGGGGCTTGCCTTCTGTAAATACCTTCAGCTGACTGTATAGAGCAAGGCAAACTGAATATACCTTTTATGAAGGTCTGCACAAATTGGCACGTAGGCCCATCACATAGTAGACACCGGGATGGAGAAATCCTGGAAGCACAGTATCTGCTTATTTTCTTAGGTCAAGGGCCAAGTGAGTGGATAGCCCACAAGATCTCCATCTTATGTGCATAGTTGAGGAGCTTAATAATGACCACCCAGGGTGGCCATCCATTGTTCTCCGGGGTCCCAAATGGTGAGCCCTCTCAATGCAGAGAGGCCCTGCTTTGGATTGAAGGTGCAAGGAGTTAACCAACCAAGATTCCAGGAAGGTTCTTTTTTTTCTATTTATAAGATTTCAAATTTACAAGCAATAAAATAGCTTGCTAGAAATACAGAGAAATTAATACACAAGAATTATTTCAATCAGGTAATTCTATACTCTTCCTTAGACCACAAAATAGGGAGAGTGAAACAAGACAAGGAGATCAATTAAACAACAGTAAACAGAAAAAATGTGGTATTAACCTGATTATCCCCAGTTATTATTTGTCTGAATCATTATTCCACATTGATCGTCTGGTTGGCTTCTTCAAACCCAAAACGGTGTATATTCAATTTATTTGTTGGAAACATACTTATTGTCCAATATTAGCAAAAATAATACACCTAATTTCATTTTTTTCTCTTTTAAAACCAGAAATTATTTAACATGCAAACACTTGAGTCTCTAATCCAATTCCCACTGATTAAGGTAATCCCAGTTTCACAGGCTTCACTCCTTTTGAATTAATATTACTAAGTAATAATTTATATTACTAAGAGGAATCATTACAAAGGAAAATAACAAAATATTTTAGGAAATATTCTGAGGAAATCTTTAGGAGTCATACCCGGAACTCTGGGAAAACAACAATCTCAATATTAATCATCTGTAATAATATTCATTTTGTTAAAATTTCTGGTCTATTATCATTTTCAAAATCTTAACCGTTTCCTACTCCTGTAGAACTTCATTTGCTGTATCAATTTTTCTTTCTCAATGGGTTCAATTGGGTTATCCATGTAGCTTAGTAATAAGATTATATCTGAAACAGTTATTTACTACCACCGTTAGGTCCTGGAGCGCCTTCCAGATGATATTCAATGTAACCTCCACAGGAGCCGAAAACGACAAGCTGATAGCTCTTACGGGTTTAGGAGTGGCACCGCCAACTCGGGTTCAGCTGTAAACGACTTCCGTTTCAGCATGGACTCCTAACTCACTCCTCCACTCCTTGGACATGGTGGTTAAATGATTCGGGAGCGATGAAGTTGTTTCCAGGTCCAAGAGCGTTAACACTCCTTCGCCGGCGCTAATCAAAGGACTCACCAACCCAGTCATGTGTGGGCAGCTCGTCGCGCAGCGGTCCCACACTTGCTACACAGGGGACCAAACTCTTGCCATCGGCGGCTGACCCCCGATTGTCCCCTTCCTCCGAGTTAAGGTAACTGCAGTTGCAGAGAGGAAATTTCAAGTAAACAAAGACAGAACTTCAGAGGACAGCTGGGCTGTTGAGTGTACGAGCTTCAGGTCGCCATCTTTCCACTCTCCCTAGTTTGGGACACTCTTTGTCTGGTTTCTCCTCAGAGGCCTGTCTGATATGGGTAACCCTTCAGCATAGCCCTCTGAGTCCATTAAAACACAGAAGCCCCTCCACCACTGCATGGTGGTGTCCATCGGAGGGGAGAAAGGTTCTAAGTTCTGAATTGGTAATTGTTTTGGGTAAGCTGACCAAGTGCAAATTCCCTCTGCGAGATCTATTTTAATATCATCAACCTTATCTTCCAGTGCCTGTAGCTGAGATTGAAGAGTGGTAAGCTGTTGTACTTGATCCTCCAGATCGGAGACACGCTGTACACAGATGAAAATTCCCCTCTCAGGCTTCCAGTTGGCCATCCACAATTTCGCGTTGGTCAGTCACATTCAGCATCTTATCTAGGGAAGAATCTATGGCTTGGTGGACCGCTGCCACAATCTCCGCATCCATTGCCGAACACATGGACGATAGCCCAGCACGTTCCCCATCTGCCGTCTTTGCTTCGCTTGGCGCGGCTTCCCTGCCTCCCGCTTTTTGAGATTTGAAGCTATACTCACGTTCTAACCGCCTCTGCTGTCGCGGGACCCAGCTGCAATTAAGAGCTGATATAGTCTCAAACTACCAGAACCAGAATTATTTGTCCAGTAGCTCGGGAGCTTGTCTCATCCATGCCTGCTTTCTAGTGTGGTAATCACATGACCCCACTCAATGATTGTTTTAAATTCTAGATATTCAGTTTTGGTATCCAGATAGTGGCCGATGCTTAACTTAGGACATAGTGGTGACCTGTGATAGAGAGCCTGTAATCAGGATTGCTATTAATTTTATATACCGCTTTTGTACCAAGGTATTAAAGCAGTTTATAGGAAACCAAACAATTGATACCAAGTGCAAAATTAGGATAGCCAAAAGGCTGTCCTAAATGTATCCAGATATTATCTGATTAGGGTCTGAATATCGCTACTACCTGGATAACTAATCGCCCTTCCTTAGCTCCAGTCACAAACGCCCTGGGCACTAGCCAGATAGCACCATGGCGGTCTAAAGATTTCCAGCAACATTATCTGAAGAGTGGCGCTAAATATCCCAGTCAGCACATTGATCTGGATAGAGGGTGCATGCGTCTAACAAAATAAGTGCTGCTGAATATGGACCCCTAGTTTTTCATTACAAGATCCGTATCTCAGAAATGAAGTCCTCCAAAGGACATCTCTTGCTTATTCAGGTCAGTGCATTTTCATTTTTTATGTCAGGGCACACTTTACAGATTGCTTGGTCCTCACAATCCCCACTTCTCCATTTTCGTATTTTCCCCTTCATTCTCATCCCATTGTTTAACCACACGCCTCAGTTCAGCTGTTTCACATATCACAATACCATGGTGTAACTTTAGTTAATTGCTGTTCATACATGATATCTGGTAGTTGTATAATAGATTGCTCCTGTTTTTGGGCCTGGGCTCTCAATTGCTTCCTTGACAATTTGCTGTTCAGCATCAGCCACTGCTCACTGCACCAGCTGGGTGTAACTGTTTGCTAGTGTGCCATTTGTTTTTCTTTTCTTTGATTTTTAGTAGAGGCCCTGGAGTATACGTGGAGGGGCATTTTCGAAAGAAACGTCCAAGTTGCGATTTGGACATCTTTGCAAAATGTCCAAATCCAGGGGTGGGGAAAACCGTATTTTCAAAAAACGATGGACGTCCATCTTTCATTCGAAAATACCGTCAGAGACGTCCAAATCCTTAAATTTGGACATCCCTACATTTGGACGTCCTTGGATTTGGACGTTTCTGACTTTCGGCGATTTTTGAAATCAAAGATGTCCATGTCAAAAATGTGCAAATGCAAGCCATTTGGACATAGGAGGAGCCAGCATTTGTAGTGCACTGGTCCCCCTGACATGCCAGGACACCAACTGGGCACCCTAGGAGGCACTGCAGTGGACTTCATAAAATGCTCCCAGAAACATAGCTCCCTTATCTTCTGTGCTGACCCCCAAAACCTACTACCACAACTGTACACCACTACCATAGCCCTTACGGGTGAAGGGGACACATATATATGGGCACAGTGGATTTGTGGTGGGTTTTGGAGAGCTCGCTGTTTCCTCCACAAATGTAACAGGTAGGGGGGGTGTGGGCCTGGGTCTGCCTGTCTGAAGTGCACTGCAGTACCCACTAAAACTGCTCCAGGGACCTTCATGCGCTGTCACGGACCTGAGTATGACATCTGAGGCTGGCACAAAATATTTTTAAAGATGTTGTTTGAGGGCGGGAGGGGGTTAGTGACCACTGGGGGACTAACGGGAGATCATCCCCGATTCTCTCTGGTGGCCATCTGGTCATTTCTGGCACCTTTTTGTGCCTTATTCGTAAAAAAACACGTCCAGGTGAAAACGTTCAAGTGTTCGTCAGGGACGTCCTTGCTTTTTTCAATTATGGGTCAAAGATGTCCAAGTGTTAGGCACGCCCAAGTCCCACCTTCGCTACGCCTCCGACACGCCCCCATGAAATTTGGACGTTCTTGCGACGGACTGCAGTTGGAGACATCCAAAGTCGGCTTTCAATTATACTGATTTGGACGTCTCTAGGAGAAGGACATCCATCTTCCGATTTATGTCGAAAGATGGACGTCCGTCTCTTTCGAAAATGAGCCCGATAGTGGTTCAAATCTTGCTCTAGCCAGTGATTTCCAACCTTCTAGAATATTCTCCACCGAAAAGCCCTCTCTCTAACAGCACAGAACAGGCATAAAGGAAGACCCTTCCCCTAGCTGTATGCATTTGTTCAGCTTATGTTCTGCTCTCATTTCACACTTTTTACTTAGGACTTAAGCAACTAAAAAAATGAATTTTATATTAATTTCCTAAGAATTGTTTGTTTTCACTTTGAAATAGTGGCTGAAGGTGACAAAATCTCTTGGGCTTTCTGTCACTGGAAGTTTAGGTCCTAAGGTTCTATGGCCCCAATGCTCAAAAGTAAAGAAGAGGCCATGAGCACTGCACTAGCGCCCGCATTTACCTGCACAGAATGTTCAGAGGCCTGGAGCGTGGGAACAAATGAGAGCGCAGATGAACAATGCAAGTAGCATTCTAACGTAGTCAAGCTCATGCTAATGAGGTCATTCTGTATTCCTCCCCAATACTCAGAAAAAAGCACCTGAAACAAACTGCCTTACCACTGCAAAAATAACGCCAGGTCGGAGCAGGCGTTAGGGTGTTAGAAGAGAGGATTTATCATGATTCTTATGCTTCACTTATGATTCTTTCCGCAAAACCTGCTGGTTTTGATTGCTTTTGGAAGCAGAAGGAAGCCCGTGCAAGTCTTTAAGCGCTTGTCATGAGAAACAGTAGACCCAAGCGAAAGCACAAATTAGCATCTGTTTTCTGCGGCCTAAATATAAGCATTTTTATTTTAAATTTTTAGCTTGGATGCTTTAAATTTAGATGCAGAAAACAGATGCCAGTGTGTGCTTCATGTTCGAATTTTACCAGACGCATGCCAGGGGAATAGCTATGGGGGATCACAGGGTCTGGGCCCCCGCAAATTTCATCCGGGCCCCTGGTTTGGCTGGTGGGGGTCCCCAAACCCTGCCAGCCGAAACCTTCTTCAGCGCGGTTCTCTGGCACAGCCACGTTCGCTGCCTGCCCCCAGCTCTTCTTTCTTCTTGCTCTTGTGCACGCTGACGTTCAGTGGTCTCCAGCGCAGCCGCGTTCGCTGCCTGCCCCCTGCTCTTCTGAGTGTCAGCGTGCACAGGAGAAGCAAGAAGAAAGAAGAGCAGGGGGCAGGCAGTGAATGCAGCTGCACCGAAGACTGCGCTGAAGAAGGCTTCAGCTGGTGGGGGTTGGGGACCCCCACCAGGAACATTTGTTTGTGAGGGGTGAGGTGGTGGGGAGGGGGAGGCAAGGTGAGGCGGTGGGAGGTGAGGAGACGAGGTGAGGCGGTAGGGGGGCGAGGAGACGATGTGAGGCGGTAGGGGGGCGAGGCGAGGTGGTGGAGGCGAGGAGGCGAGGCGGCACTCAAAATGTGCCCCCAACCTTGGGCTCTGGCCCCCTCCCACCGTGAGGTATGGCTACACTCTGACGCATGCGCACAGGAGCCAAGCTTACCGCGGAACTCTTCTGCATATGTGCCAAGCACAATCCTCCCGCCAAACTCCCTAATGTTCAATGCTATGACTATTATCCTCTTATTTTCTGCTCCGTTTCAGTGCCACACTCCCAGAAATCACCCCACAGCTGCCATATTCTGCTTCACCTCCTCTTCTCACTCTTTTTGCAACTCTCTCAGATCCAGTCGTGGAACCAGGGCCCACATCAGTTTCAGCAGCTCTTCCATATCAGGTGGCAGTCCAAAGTCTAACTTGTTCTCAACTTCCACGTTTTGTTCTGAGCCAGCTTTGACCTCTTGGATCCCAGACTCAAGGTGACACTCAGACATGAAGGTGGTATTCAAAATGGAAAAACTGTTGTCTGCAGGCAGTTCTGAAGCTCAATGTACAAGCAGTCATCTCATCCAATGATGTTATATATCCCCTCCTCCCAGCGAGCTCTTTATTCTAAATTGATGTGAAACATGAATTTTAACTGGATTTTCAGGAATGCACAAAATGCTTTCGGCACAGAAAGCCTATACAAAATATATATCCTAAAAATACAGTACACTAGGAAAGGTAATGTAGCGGAATCTTTCATCCTTGGATTGTCCAACGAGGTCAGTGTTTCACCACAGGTACAGCATTAATAGGGGAAGAGGCACCTCTGGCATCACCACTGTCTTACTATGCAACAGATACAGGAAATGATCAAAGTGTAAAAGCAGCAGGACTTCTGCAAGCAAACCAGTACAATTTAATTGAAAGATATACTCCTTTCTCATCCCTCTTGTCCCAGATGGACAATGAGGCTGTCTCCATACCAACAGCCCCCACCCACGCCTGTCAAAGCTCCTCTCACTGTTCCAAAATGAGAAGAGAATGTTTCCCTCCTCCCTTTTCCTCTCTGTCCCTCCATATTGGCAGAGAGCTTTCTTTTTCCTTCTAATACTCCTCTGCTCAGCAGCTGAATATGGCCGATTACCTGTCTCTACAGCCATTCTGCCTTCAGATAAAACTGATGGGTCAGTTTGACAAATAAAGCAGCTTGCGAACAGGAGGGAATTCTTCTCTTACAGTGCACGAAACAGCAGGTGCTCCAATGTCCATCTGGCAGACAGATGCAGCTTCTGTATGACATAGGACTTGGAGAAAAGAGGCTTCACTTTCACAGCTGAGATGAGAACTGTGCCATCTCTGGTAAAAAAAAAAAGCATCCTGGAAAGAGATCCTGATGCTTCAACACACAAGTCCCAGTGGAAGGACTGTGCTGGGAGGAGAAAAAGTAGATAGATAGCTGCTGTCTTCTCATAACTACTACTACTACTTAACATTTCTAAAGCGCTACTAGGGTTACGCAGCGCTGTACAGTCTAACATAGAGCAGTGGCGTAGCCAGACAGCCAGTTATGGGTGGGCCTGAGCCCAAGTGGATGGCACAAAATTTTCTCTGCTCCGCCCTCCTCTTCCACCCCTATGCCTACCATTTCTCCCCCTCCCCACCATATCCTCTCTGTATGCAGCATGGTCCCCTCCCCTCACCTCATACACAGCCAAGACTTCTCCCTTCCTCACCCCTCCACCCCTTTGCTGCATCTCTCCCTTTTTCCCCGTGCATCTCCCTCACCCACCAACCAAGCTCATCTTTCCATCTTCCCTCCCCCCTGTGCAGCATCTTTCTTTCCATCTTCCCTTCCCCCTGTGCAGCTGCTGTGTCCCCCGTCTTCCCTCCCCCATGCAACTTCTTTCCCCCATCATCCCTCCCCCCCCCCCGTGCAGCTGCAGCATCTCACCCTCCTTGCAGGCCCGCCCAGCAGCAGTGTTCCTGATGGCGATTCTACTCGCAGTCTCCGCTCGCAGTTGCAGCGATTCCCACACGCTGCCTGCTGGCTGCCACTCAACAATCTCCTTGCGCTACTAAGCGCTAACCCGGAAGTCTCTCCTGCAGAGGAGAGACTTCCGTGTTAGCGCTTAGTAGCGCAAGGAGATTGAGCGGCAGCCGGCACTGGCAGGCAGCGTGTGGAATCGCTTCGATTGCGAGCGGAGCCTGCGACTGGAATCGCCGTCAGGAACTTTGCTGCTGGGCGGGCCTGACCCAAAATTATGGCTACGCCCCTGACATAGAGGGACAGTCCCTGCTCAAGGAGCTTACAATCTAAAGGACAAATGTACAGTCAGTCAAATAGGGCATGTCAAATTAGGGCAGTCTAGATTACCTGAATAGGTATAAAGGTTAGGTGCCGAAAGCAACATTGAAGAGGTGGGCTTTGAGCAAGGATTTGAAGATGGGTAGGGAGGGGGCTTGGCGTAAGGGCTCAGGAAGTTTATTTCCAAGCATAGGGTGAGGCGAGGCAGAAAGGGCGGAGCCTGAAGTTGGCGGTGGTGGAGAAGGGTACTGAGAGGAGATCCAAGGTAGTGGCTCTGCGATAATGGGTTATAGCCATATGTTTCAGCACTGCTACTCCTGCTTTTCATGTGGCACTGTTTCACTGGGACCTCCTCTATAGGCAGCAAGGCATCTGATAAATGAAAAAGAGATGTTAAGGACAAGAAAGAATTAATACTAAATCTAGATGCTTAGCCTGCCTTTCCAAATAACACTCAAGGCACCTTATGGCATTTCAGAAGTCAGGTACAGTAAGTCCATTTCCACAACAGCCTACAGACTAAGTGGCTCTCTGAGGCAATGGGGCTCATTTTCAAAAGAGAAAAACATCCAAAACATCACAAAAACATCCAAATGGTATTTTCGAAACCAATTTTTAGACATGTTTCTATTACGTCCATCAGAAGTGCATTCAGATCTCAAGGGGGCATGTCAGGGGTGTGTTAAGGGCGGGGTCTGGGTGTTCCTAACACTTGGACATTTTTTCTGCCATAATGGAACAAAACAAAAACACCCAAGGCTATAAGTTGGTCTTTTGGTCTAGACCTGTTTTATTAACGGATAAGCCACAAACATGTGCCCTAAATGACCAGGAGGGGCATAATCGAACGGCGCCGGCCATCTTCGGGGCCGGCTCCGTATTATCGAAAAAGATGGCCGGCCATCTTTTCTTTCGATAGTACAGTTGGGGACAGCTAAATCTCACATTTAGGTCAAACGTTGAGATCGCTGGGTTTAGAGATGGCCGGCTTCGATTTTCAGCCATAATGGGAAACTGGGCCCGGCCATCTCAAACCCAGCGAAATGCAAGCCTTTTGGTTGTGGGAGGAGCCAGCATTTGTAGTGCACTGGTCCCCCTCACATGCCAGGACACCAACCAGGCACCCTAGGGGGCACTGCAGTGAACTTCACAAATTGCTCCCAGGTGCATACCTCCCTTATCTTGGGTGCTGAGCTCCCAAATCCCCCCAAAACCCACTCCCCACAACTCAACACCACTACCATAGCCCTTAGGGATGAAGGGGGCACCTACATGTGGGTACAGTGGGTTTTGGGGGGGGTATGGAGGGCTCAACATTTACCACCACAAGTGTAACAGGTGGGGGGGGGGGATGGGCCTGGGTCCACCTGCCTGAAGTGCACTGCACCCACTAAATACTGCTCCAGGGATCTGCAAACTGCTGTCAGGGAGTTGGGTATGACATTTGAGGCTGGCATACAGGCTGGCCAAAATTTTTTTTTTGGGTGGGAGGGTATGGTGACCACTGGGGGAGTAAGGGGAGGTCATCTCCATTTCCCTCCATTGGTCATCTGGTCAACTGGGGCACTTTTTTGAGACTTGGTCATAAAATAAATGGACCAAGTGCAGCCGGCGAAATGCTTGTCAGAGCCGGCCATCTTTTTTCCATTATCGGGCGAAGCCGGCCATCTCATTACCACGCCCCGCCCCGCCCCCATCCCACCTTCTGTACCCTGCCTTGAAGTTTGGCTGGCTCCACGACGGAAAGCAGTTGGTGCCGGCCAAAATCGGCTTTCGATTATACCGATTTGGCCGGGTTCAGAAGATGGCCGGCGATCTCTTTCAAAATAAGCTGGCAGAATGACCACTGGAGGGAATCAGGGATGACCTCCCCTTACTCCACCAGTGGTCACTAACCCCCTCACACCCCCTAAAAATGTGATTAAAAACATTACTTACCAGCCCTCTATGCTAGCCTCAGATGTTATACTCAGGTCCATTAGAGCAGCATGCAGGTCCCCTGGAGTAGTGTAGTGGTGTGTGCAGTACACTGCAGACAGGTGGACCCAGGCCCATACTTTCCCCTTGTGGTAGACTCTGTGAGCCCTCCAAAACTCACCAGAAACCCACTGTGCCCATGTCACCTATAAGGGCTACTGTATTGGTGTACAGTTGGGGGTACTGGGTTTTTAGGGGGGTTTTTGGGGGGCTCAGTAGACAGGTAGCAATGATGAGATGTGTACCTGGGAGCACTTATTTGACGTCTACTGCAGTGCCCCCTAGGGTTCCCCACTGCTCTCCTGTGATGTATGTGTAGCCAGTCTACTAAGAATACTGGCTCCTCCTACATCCCAATGGCTTTATTTGTGTGTTTTTCACTTGGATTTTTGTTTCCAAAAATGAACCAAAAGATAAACGCGCAGAGCACAAAACATCTAGCAAACAGCCATTTTTGAAAAAAAAAAAAAAAGATAGACGTTTTCCTGTTTTGAAAATGGCTATATTCCCCACTTTAATTTTGGATGTTTTTAGCAAAACATCCAACGCTGGACTTTGACTTCATATCGAAAATGCTCCTCCACACGAGATAAAGCAACTTGCCCAAGAACACAAGGAGTGGATGCGGGGTTTGTACCCGTTGCTATAACCACAAGATCTCTCCTCTTGTTAACATATAATGGAAATTAAGCCTAGGATGTAACCAAAGCAGAAGAAAAAGAGTAGGACAAAAAAGGGAGAAAGTAGCTATATATATTAAGAATATAATAGTAAACATCAAAATACAGTCAAACATTGAATTACTGTTGAATACTTCTATCATGTTATTCCTATTCATAGGATTCTATTTGCCTGTCAACAACTTTATTTCATTGACTGTATTCATGCAATCAATGGCACTAAGCCATTTAGACTACTGCAATGGAATTTATGTGGGATGCAAAGAACAAACATTAAAGAAACTGCAGACCACTCAAAACACGGCAGCTAGACTTATCTTTGGAAAAAACGAGATTTGAAAGCACAAAACCCCTCCGCGAAAAACTACACTGGCTCCAAATCAAAGAACACATTGCTTTCAAAATCTGCATCTGGTTCACAAAATACATGACAGACCTGATCGACATACCAACTAGAAACACATCCGATCAACACGAACGTACTTAAATCTGCACTACCCAAGCTGCAAAGGACTCAAATACAAATCAACTTACGCATCCCGTTTCTCCTACTTAAGCACACAACTGTGGAACGCATTACCAAAAGCCTTGAAAACTACGTATGACCACCTAAACTTCTGGAAAAAACTAAAAACTAACCTGTTTAAAAAGGCATGCCCTACCAGTCCAACATAAATGCCTGATCTCTGCAACACAACAAAACTAAAGTACGTAATGGACATAACACAACTATTCCATTGTACGATTCCCTAATGTGGCTGTGCCACATGAACTTTATCTTACCACAATATCACTTTGTATTTGTTTACACTGGAGTCTGCAAACACCTCTCCGGTACTATGTAAGCCACATTGAGCCTACAAATAGGTGGGGAAATGTGGGATACAAATGTAACAAATAAATAAATGCTTATGTTTGGCACTGTTAACAAAATGGTAAGTTTTATGTCAAGCTGTGACTGATGTACACCGTCTTGGGTGAATCTCTTTATAGAGGTGGTTAATAAATCCCAATAGATAAATAAATAAATAAAAATGAGAATGTGACATCTACATACATGGAAGTAAGTCACAGCCCTCACACACGGGGGACCCCTACACAGAGCCTAAAGAGTAGCAGAATACCTCACCTCATGGAACACTGACAGACCCTCGCCAAATGCAGTGAAAGTAACAAACAACTGAAAATAGAAATATGCAGACAAAAACTGAACTGGAAACCAAGAAGCCAGACTCTATGTGCAGTGCAATACTGGAGAACTAGAAAAATAAATGAGAATGGGGTGGAAAAAGGGGTTGAAAATTTACAGGAACAAATATTCCTTCTAAGGACTGAGTTGACATGAGCAAAAGGTTTTCTTTGTGAGCAGAAATTTTCTGTTACATTATCCTAGCAGTACTTCATACAGATAAAAATACAGACACACACACATACACAAACACTGGCAGACAGGTTGGTAAGAATAATCTGCATGCTTTCCCTACTTGTTCACCTGCAACTTTACTATTGCCTGTGTTTACAAAGGTGCGCTATAGGCGCATTAGCATTTTTAACGTGTGTTAAATGCTAACGCATGTCAAACACTAACACACCTATAGGAATGTATTGGTGCGTTAGCGTTTAACGTGCCTTAACTTTATAGGTGCATTAAAAACGCTACTGCGCCTTAGTAAACATACCCCTCTATGTTTATAACTACTGTGAATTTTGCTCAACTATGGATGTTTAGCACAGGTTAGAGAGAACACTTCTCTCCGCTGTAGAAGCACCACTTCCAAAATGAAGGGACAGTAGGGGCCCTTTTGAACACAGCAGGAAAGGACCCCTTCGCTGTCTACCAGCTGCCTCTGTTATTGATGATATTATACACACTGAACACACTCCAGGAAATTATATACCAAAAAAATAAAATAAAAAAATAATGCATGCCTAAAATAACACAACATATTAACAGAATAGTACTTGCAGTATTCTAGAACTATATGCAGGCACTTTAACACTTGCTCCCAGTCAGCCCTAACTCCCCAGTCCAGCATCCTCCCACAGACCATATACACAGTGGTGTTGAAAAGCTCTGTAACAGGAATCCTGAGGTTTCTGGTAACTATTAAAATAAAGTTACCTATCGTTTGGCCACCTTGCTAACCTTTAGTTACTGCAGACTTACCAAATATGTTTGGAATATATATTATCTGTGATAGCTGTAGCTATTGCTAAAAGCCAGGGTTAAACTCTCACTGCCGTGCCTTGAAATCTTGGACAAGTCACTTCACTTCCTCAGGTACAAATTTTCCCCCACTTTTACAAAGCCGCACAGCAATGCCAATACAGCTCATTCCCAATGTCGGCATTGCTGCAGCCGCTAGGTGGGGGGGGGGGGGGGAGGTTAGATTGTAAGCCTCTAGGGCAGCGATGGCGAACCTATGGCACGCGTGCCAGAGAGGGCACGCAGAGCCCTCTCTGCTGGCACGCGTGCCCAGCACTACAACACAAACAAAAAAAATCGCGAAAAAAATCATCGCATGCAGCCAATCGCGTGCAGCCATCGCGCCATTGGCTGTTCGGTCGGCGGCGCAAATTTTAAAGGATGCAGGCTGAAGCTAATTGGCCCCGTTCGATGCAGTACCATGGCAACCAAAGTTGTTTAAAACTCCTGGCCCGCCCCCTCCCAATCGGATTCACCAACCGCACCGCCAGAGAGCAGACAAATTTGTCTTGTCACTCGCCGCCCGTCCTGTCCTGTCCCAAATTCTAACTGTGCAGCACTGAGTAAGTACTTTCATTTAACCTCCCGCCGCTCCGGATCCCAGCTCCGAGTCATCTCGCTGCAGCTGGGCCGCCCCCCCCCCAGCCCCACTCGTCGCCTGCCCTCGGAGAGTTCCCCCCCCTCCCTGGCTCCCTCCCTGTCCCTGCTGGCTCAGGCAACCTGGACGGGTCACGGCCCTCCCCCCCCCCCCTTGGCAACCGGCATCAACCAACTGAACGTCGCTGGACCCTCCACCCGGCCTCCCCCTCTCCCCCGGATCTTACATGTTTCATCATTGGCTCTCCAAGGTGTTCCGTTCTCCCTCCTCCTTCGACACCAGCGATTCACTTAGCCAGCCTTCTGCCAGCGTCGGAGCCTCTCCTCAGGCACGCCCCACCTTCTGCAACTACCTGTCTTCTGCAGAAGTGGGACACGTCTGAGGGAGAGGACCCGACGCTCACAGAAGGCTGGCTAAGTGAATCGCCGGTGTCGAAGGAGGGAGAACGGAACACCTCGGGGAGCCAATGATGAAACATGTAAGACCCGGGGGAGAGGGGGAGGCCGGGTGGGGGGGTCCAGCGACGTTCAGTTGGTTGACGCCGGTTGCCAAGGGGGGGGAGGGAGAGGGCCGTGACCCGGTCCAGGCTGCCTGAGCCAGCAGGGACAGGGAAGGAGCCAGGGGGGGGGGGCGGGAGGACACTGCCTGCAGACACACTAGGAGAGAGAGAAGCATCAGCAAGAAGAGACAGGGAGAGAGACAGGCACCACACACAGACACACGGGGAGAGAAAGAGGGGGAGGGACAGAGAGAGAGAGAGACTGGCACAGCGCACAGACACACAGGGATAGAGACAGCTGACACAAAGGGAAAGAGAGAGCGAGAGAGACACTGCCTGCAGACACACGAGGAGAGAGAGAGAGAGAAGCATCGCATGAAGACACAGGGAGAGACAGGCACCACACACAGACACACGGGGAGAGAAAGAGGGGGAGGGACAGAGAGAGAGAGAAAGAGACTGGCACCGCCCACAGACACACAGGGATAGAGACAGCCAACACAAAGGGAAAGAGAGAGCGAGAGAGACACTGCCTGCAGACACACGAGGAGAGAGAGAGAGAAGCATCGCAAGAAGACACAGGGAGAGAGACAGGCACCACACACAGACACACGGGGAGAGAAAGAGGGGGAGGGACAGAGAGAGAGAGAGGCACCACACACAGACACACAGGAAAAGAGACAACATGCGAAGAGAGAAGGGGAGAGAGAGAGAGAAAGAAAGGAAGAGACATGCACAACGCACAGAGAGAGAGAGACAGGCAACACACAAAGACAAGGTGATGCTGTATGGGGGAGGAGAGAGGAGGTGATTTTGAATAGGGAGGAAGAGGGTGAGATGCTGGATAGGGGAAGAGAGAGAGGCAGGGAGATGGTGGATGTGATGAGAGATAGATGGGGTGAAGCTGAATTGGGTGGAAGAGAGAGCAATGATGGATGGGGTAAGAGAGACAGTTCACAGTGCTGGATGGGGTAGAAGAGAAAAAGACACTGTAATGCTGAATGGGGGAGGAGAGAGAGATATGGGGCAATTCTGGATAACAGGGAAGAGAAAGAAAGATGGGGCAGTGCTAGATATGGGGAAGTGAGAGAAAGAAACAGATGGGGTGATGCTGGTTGGCAGGGGGAGAAAGAGATACTAAGAGGAGAGGCTGCATAGTGGAGGGGGGAGAAGGGGAGAGAAAGAAACACAGAGGACATGTTATATGTCAGGGGGAAAGAATTAATGAAAGACTGGAGACTAAGCGAAAGGGGAATGGATGGGCTTGCTTGAGTGAGGGAAACATGGGAAAATGTAGGTAGGTTCAGTGAAAAAAGGGAGCTTAGACTGGATAGTAAGAATGAATAAAATCTAAATGGATAGAAATGCAGAAAAATAGAAGAAAGCTGAAAGATGAGTGTCAGAGATGAATGTAGTGGAGGAAGTGTAGAAGACAGGAGAGAGAGAAATGGAGAGGAAACTGTGGCAAGAGAGTTTAAGTTCAGTTAAGAGTAGACTGAAGAAAGCAGACATCAGAGAAACTAAATGGCCAAACAAGAATTTTATTTGTAATTCTAATTAAATTACTGTGGTAGCAACATTAGGGCTTCTTTTACAAAGCTGTGTAAGTGATTCCTGCATGGCAATTGAGAGAAAGTCCATGCATGCAACAGCAGAAATCACATTAATTATTCAAAAGCATGCCAAATACTTTTAAAGTTCTGTTGTTCAGGTTAAATTGCCCTGTTGGCACTTTGCGTTAAATAATTAGAATTTGGGTTGCTGTTTGGGAGGGGAGAGGAGGAAAACTGCACATGGATGGAGAAAACAGCAAAAGCTGGATCCACATTATACCTCCTCCAGTCAATTCCACAGAGGAGGACCCAGCTTTTACTTATGAAGGGCAAGAAATGAAGAAGAAAGGAGGAAAGTAAAGAAATAAATGAAAAGGAAGCCCTCGAAATGGTGTTAAGGGAACAGATAGAGAGCAGCAGAATCAGAGACTGGGACCAATATCACCAGACAACAAACAACAAAGGTAGGAAAATCATTTTATTTTCATTTTACTGTTTGGAATATGTCCAATTTGAGAATTTACATCTGCTGTCTTAGTTTGCACTGGGTATACTGGAGCTGTAACAGCTAACAGAAATGATTTATAATGAAAACAAATTATGTTATTTTTTTCTCCTTTACTAGTATAATGTTTTCAGTGATGTCTGTTTATATGCGCCATGGCTGGTGTAAGGGGTGTGGCTATCATAGGGGTGGAGTCATATGTGGTGACCCCGCCCATAATGAGTACCAGCACTTTGCGATAAATAATTAGATTTTGGGTTGCTGTTTGGGCACTCGGTCTCTGAAAGGTTCGACATCACTGCTCTAGGGGCATGAAAATACCTAATATATCCAAATATTTATTTATTTATTGAGATTTATTAACATAGTAACATAGTAGATGATGGCAGAAAAAGACCTGCACGGTCCATCCAGTCTGCCCAACAAGATAACTCATATGTGCTAATTTTGTGTATACCCTACATTGATTTGTACCTGTATTCTTCAGGGCACAGACCGTCTTTATGAAGAGATTCACCCAACATGGTGTACAGTAGGTACAGTTTAACATAAAACTTACAATTTTGTTAACAGCATAACAATAGTAAAATAACCAAGAATAAACATAAATACAATAAATGAGGTAAACTTGAAAACAGTAAATTGAAACCTAATAATAGAACTACTGTGAAACAGTATCTAAAATAAACACATTTAACAGCACTGGAATTCAAATACCAGAGATATTATACAATGATAGCATAATACTAATGATACAACAAATAAGCATGCATTAGAACATTTAACTAACATAGATATGATGCTAAAGGTTTTCTACAATATGGCTTTCATATAGCTGAGGGACCAAGAGCGGATATATGATGGAAACAAGATACATGGTACAGAGTCAGTTGGGATAATTTGATGGTTAGCTAAACTCAAGGCAAGTTCTTTGTATAGTTAAGCATGAGATAAGAAACTGATGTAAGAATATAACTTGCCTTGACCTACTACTGGGAAAGCAAAGTTACTCACCTGTAGCAGGTGTTCTCAGAAGCCAGTGGGACAAGTATTCTACTACTACTACTACTTAACATTTCTAGAGCGCTACTAGGGTTATGCAGCGCTGTACAAATTAATAACTAAGGACAGTCCCTGCTCAGAAGAGCTTACAATCTAAAGGACGAAATGTCAAGTTGGGGTAGTCTAGATTTCCTGAGTAGAAGTGTTGTGATTAGGTGCCGAAAGCGACATTGAAGAGGTGGGCTTTGAGCAATGATTTGAAGATGGGTAGGGAGGGGGCCCGGCGTATGGGCTCAGGGAGTTTGTTCCAAGCATGGGGTGAGGCGAGGCAGAAAGGGCGGAGCCTAGAGTTGGCGGTGGTGGAGAAGGGTACTGAAAGGAGGGATTTGTCTTGAGAGCGGAGGTTACGGGCAGGGACGTAAGGGGAGATGAGGGTAAAGAGGTAAGGAGGGGCTGCAGATCGAGTGCATTTGTAGGTATCGAGTGCATTTGTAGGTATTCTCACTTGTGAGTGCCGTCATCTACAAATCCTTGGTGCGGGCGCTGAACAGAGTACTAATGATTCCAGAAGCCTTTGAAAGGCCTGATCGTGCATGCCTTTCCATTCGCCCAACTCATACAGGATCTACACATTTAGGTAAAAAGCATAGGTCATGAAGAATTCACCCCCTAGATGAGGTGAGAGGTATGTGAGAATATTTGTCCTGCTGTCCTCGGAGAACACCTGCTACAGGTGAGTAACTCTGTTTTCTCTGATGACAAGCAGGATATAGTTTATCAAATGTGGGAATCCCTAGCTACCAGGCTCACCAAAAAACAAACAGCGGTCAATAGAGACTTGCAATGGCAAGGCCAGCCAGAATCAATAACATGAACAACAAAAATAGTCCTGTTGTGAAGATGCAGCCTGGAACAGAAAAGAATGGGCCTAGGAGGGTGGAGTTGAATTCTAGACTCCAAACAAATTCTGCAGTCACATCAGATATGCTGCTCAAGGCAGCAGTGAGATGTGAATGTGAGGACTGCAGACCACGTAACATGCTGACTATAAATGGGCTACCAATGCAGCTATGGCTCTAACATTGTGAGCCTTGACATGACCCTCTAGAGTCAGCCCAGTTTGGGCATAGGCGAAAGAGATGAAGTCTGCTAGCTAGTTGGATAAAGTGTGTTTACCAATGGCTGTCCCCATCCCTTTTGGATCAAAAGAAACAAAAAGCTGAGGGGAACTGTCTATTGGCTTTAGTCTGCTCCAGATGGGTTACAGCTCACTTGCAGTCCAAGGTATGCAGTGTGCTTTCACCAAGATGAAGTGTATCATAATATATTAACAGAGAGTCACGTTAAGAAACACTTGACCCAAGGATGGCCTGAGGAACTCAATACAGTGGAACAGCTAGGCCACTGTTGGGTTAAGTGTTTTTTATTATTTTTGGAAGCATTGATATACTGCAAGAATTTGGTTGCAGCTTTTAATGGTGATAGAGAAAATGTTAAAAAATGTTTTGAAATAAAGAATATCACATTTTTATATGGTGCGACAACAACGGTTTTTGACCAATTATATTATTCATAACCCTAGTAATGACACAGGGGTTTCAAGTTTCTGGGTGTTTGAGGTCTTTTTCCTTCTGTGTTGCTATACCACAAATTTATATCTATGTGATATACTTGACTCTTTGTTAATATGTTGTGATACATTTCATTCTTGAGTACAAGTAGTGCCTCCAGATTGCTTTTGTGAATTCTTTCATCAGGATGGGCATGAGGCTTTGTGAAAAAAGTTGGAAGAACAATTGACTGGTTAACATGGAACTGTGACACTACAGGAAGGAACTTAGGATGCATGTGGAGAACTACTCTATTATGATGAAACTAAGTGTAGGGTGGATCAAGCTACTAGGGCCTGTAGCTCACTGACTCTGCGACCTGAAGTGACTGCTACCAAAAATGAGATCTTCCAAGTCAGGTACTTCAATCAAGTGGCTCGAAAGGAACTTTCATCAGCTGGGTGAGGACGATACTGAGGTCCCATGACACAGTGAGCGGCTTTATTGGGGGGGGGGGGGGGGGTTGACCAAAGCAGACCTCTCATATCTTTTGTAATAAGTTTAGCTTGTTGGGCAGACTGGATGAACCGTGCAGGTCTTTATCTGCCTTCATCTACTATGTTACTATATGATGTGAACAACTAGAGATGTACAGAGATAGGCTTACAATCTACATGGTGATGGTAAGCACTAAATGTACTGAGGTGGACCCTAACAGAATTGGGTTTCAAAGCAGACTCAGAAAGGTATAGAAGGCATTTAAGCAGTTTTTATGTAGGACAAGAAAGAGGATCTAGGGCCTTGCCCTTACACTAGACGGCAAACCTTCTCCACTTAAAAGTATAGCACCTCTTGTGGTGTGCAGGTCATGGGCTGCCAGTGATCCAGTAGAAAATGAAGGGGATTTCTTAAGAGAATGGCAGAAGACCCTAGGAAGAGAATTCCCTCAGTACTACTCCTGCTTTGGGGGAAGAATCTCCTCCTCTAGACTAGCTAGGGCACAAAATAAGGGCGAGGGGCAGACCAAAAAATACTCAGGTGCTTAGCTACTGACAAGGAACTAGGACTATCTGAATTGACAAGGGGAAGAGGTTGCCTACAAACACAAAGCAACAGGGTCTAGGGAATCCCTGAATCACACCTGGGGTCAAGAACCTCCCTGGAAGAGGTGGAGTCCCAGGACTGGTTAAACTCCAGGGGCAGATACTATAAGACTGGATGAGATTGAGGCAAGGAATATGGAAAGAAGCGTCAGTCCCTCTTTCCCTGTCCTGGAATGGAAAGACTAAAACCCTTGGGGAACAACAATGGAAAGCAGCCAGGTTAGTTCAAGCATTATACCTCAGCAAGAGTTTTGCAGTAATTGGAGTTTGGGGGACGTGGAACTGAAACCTGCTATGAAAGCAGAAATTAACACAGTTGCTGCTGATATTGATTGAGTCCGTTCTCAATATACTCAACTTCACAACATATACATCCTTATTATATCACAAAGGTCCAAGTGATCAGAGAGCTATAATAGGATCCATCAGATCAGCGTACCTGCCTCCATATTGGCTGAATGATTTTTTTGAGCCAAACATACTTCCAGAGACATACTTCTGACTATCCATTCAATTTTCGCCTGAACTAGTTTGCCGCATACTCTAACTAAGACCAGTTCCACATATCTTATTTAACCTCACACATAATTTGCCTTCAATTAAGCCACCCATCTATTTATCCCATCTCATCTATCTATATATTTCAACTGCACTTGCTTCCTCAGCTGACTATTAAGATGTTTCATTGTATCGTACTGACATTATATGTCCATTCTGTAATTTTCCTTAGCTCTGAACATGAGTTCTAAGCCTAATAAAAAAAAGGGGTGCCTCTTATAGTGAAACCAGAAGCTCATCTATGGATGGACGTATTGCATAGAACCAGACTCCTGGTCATAAGACTCCGGCTTTGCCTGGATGATGTAAGGACCAGTGATGTATGTATAGGTATTGTTTATATTATAGTGTATTATTGCTTCTTTTCCTGGTCTAGAAACTCCTAGCATTGCTTGGATGTAGAGACCAGTGATGTAATGATTGTTTCTTTTTAACTATAGATAGGTATTATTGGTTCTATTCAGTTATATAGCTTAATCATTGAGTATATAGCTTAATCATTATGTATATTAGACAATAATGAACCTCTAATAAAAGTCTCATTTACCTAACACGACTCCAAAAGAATCCACAGTAATTACTGAGTAGTCTGTGTTAGTACTGTGTCAGTGAGGCAGGCTGTAAAACCAGGTCAGAACAATAGTACAATACATTTTATGCTGTTTATCTTAGAACTAAGCAGTGGATTTTCCCCAAGTTCATTTTAATAATGGTCTATGGACTTTTCCTTTTGGAAGCAATCCAAACCTTTTTAAAACCCCGTTAAGCTAACTGCTTTCATTACATTCTCTGGCAATGAATTCCAGAGTTTAATTACACATTGAGTGAAGAAATATTTTCTCTGATTCGTTTTAAATTTACTATTTTGTAGCTTCATTGCGTTCCCCCTAGTCCTAGTTTTTTGGAAAGAGTAAACAAGCGATTCACGTCTACCCGTTACAATCCATTTATTATTTTATAGACCTCTATCATATCTCCCCTCACTCGTCTTTTCTCCAAGCTGAAGAGCCCTAGCCGCTTTAGCCTTTCCTCATAGGGAAGTTGTCCCATCCCCTTTATGATTTCGTCGCCCTTCTCTGTACCTTTTCTAATTCCACTATATAGGAGCTCAGTTTTTGAATATTGGGCACTTAGATTGTAAACCTTTTGTGGACAAGGAAACACCTATTGTACCTGAATGTAACTAGTGGTCATGCTATTGAGGAACAGATAAATATTTCCACTTTTCAGATAATTTTTAGGGCTAGCTTTGCTGCACCTCTAACCCAGCCCACAATTATATATGGTAATAGCAGGCTATTTAGCAATTTAAATGGTCTGACACTTTCCTTAGAACTTTTGAAGTTCTATGGATAAGCCAATTATGTAATTGTATCCCACAATTATCCAAAAAACAAGTTTTGGTTCAATGTGGCTCACATCAGACTCTTATCCTGATCAGAACACTGAAATCTTCATCTCCCACTCCACTGTTGTCAAAATACTTAGCTGATGCTCTCAGCTTTCCAGACAAGACTCTTTGTCAGTGGGAATGTAATTTACCTTGGATACTACTGAAAAAAAGTGTGAGCTATATACCCAAAAAAGCAAATATAGGGACCATTTTACTAAGTGGCAGTATGTATTAATGTGTGTTTACCGCAGGCTAAAAGGCCCTACCGCAGGACATGCTCAGGCATCCGTGGTAGTTCTGGGCTCAGCGCGCACCAATCCCACACTAAAAAATAAAAAACATTTTTTAGCATGGGGGCGTGGAGAGCAGGTGTGCCCTGCACTAATTGGCAAATCACCTCACGCTGCCGATTAGCATTGTTGAAGCCCTTACCGCCTAGTAAATAGTAAATAATTGGAAAATTCACACGTAGCCATTTTACCACCATGCTAAAAGTGGCCTCAGAATACAGGAACTCCATGCACTAAAAATATCGCAGGCCACCTTTTAGCGCAGCTTAGTAAAAGGGCCCCATAGTATGAGATGTAGCCTCTTAATGGAGTGAAAGTGTTTTCATTTATGTTTATGGACCATAAAAGGGGAATGAGAGCAGATACTTCCCAGAGCATAAATTGTAATTCAACCATAGCCTGGTCAAAATAAAGATCATTGTTATCCACTGAACCTCATTCACCACATCTCAAGAAAGATATAGCAGAATTGGAAAAGGTGCAGCTAAAATGATAGCGGGGATGGGACGACTTCCCTATGAAGAAAGACTAAGGAGGCTACGACTTTTCAGCTTGGAGAAGAGACAGCTGAGGGGAGACATGATAGAGGTATATAAAATATTGAGTGGAGTGGAACAGGTGGATGTGAAGTGTCTGTTCACGCTTTCCAAAAATACTAGGACTAGGGGGCATGCGATGAAACTACAGTGTAGTAAATTTAAAACAAATCAGAGAAAATCTTTCTTCACTCAACGCATAATTAAACTCTGGAATTCGTTGCTAGAGAACGTGGTGAAGGCGGTTAGCTCGACAGAGTTTAAAAAGGGGTTAGATGGTTTCCTAAAGGACAAGTCCATAAACCACTACTAAATGGACTTGGGAAAAATCCACAATTCCAGGAATAGCATGTATAGAATGTTTGTACGTTTGGGAAGCTTGCCAGGTGCCCTTGGCCTGGATTGGCCGCTGTCGTGGACAGGGTGCTGGGCTCGATGAACCCTTGGTCTTTTCCCAGTGTGGCATTACTTATGTACTTATGTACCTACACGAGGTTGTGCGTGCACTCACCTCTGGCATGTCAGTGCAAAGACACCGCAGGGGAAAGGGTACAGTAATACGCATAAGTCAAAGAAAGTTTGTGGCAGGTCTGGGATTTCCACAATAAAGTCCTGTGCTCTATCCAACTTTCTCTGTATCGTCTGTTTGGTCTTTGGATTCACAGGCCATCGCTTCTGAAGCAGACAAAATGAAAACCAAGAGTAACAGGTTGATAAAAAGCGAGTACATTCTGCTTTGTAAGAAAACAATTCTATGATAAATTCCCAAGCAACTTTGCCTCCCCCTAGTGGTCAGACATTGTTTCCTGCCTTTTCTCTCCGTATTCTGTGTCCAAGAAAGAATCGTGCTTTAAGTCCCACTTTTGGGCCCGGTACATCACCATCTCCTCCAAGTTGCACCACATGGTAGCATCGCCTTTTTGCTGTGTTGCAGGTGGACAGTTTGGCTCAAGGTTCCTGAAAGAGACACCAAAAATAGTTTCTCCAATCAAAAGTTCCTCATTTAAATTCTCATACTCCCTTTCAACCCTCTCTGCTTCCCTGCCAGATTCAGCAAATAAAGGGATGGAAGGTCTCAGGTAAAGCCCCTTTAGTAAGATCTGGGGCAAAGAGCAGGAGATCCACTATTCTACATATGAAGGAAATGAGTGTCAGTCCTGCACATTTCCCTTAAGCACCAAATTATAGTAGGGGGAAGGGAATGGATTTAGCTCACACCTTTTTTCTTCAGTTGTGGCTGAAACAACGCGCTCGAGGGCTCTTTGCGCAAGTAGCATGCAAATGCATGCTAACAGGGCTCAGCATACTCATCCCCAATGATCAGCGACCAGCGCGCCAAAGATTGGGTTGCTGGCTGCGGCAAACCCTACGCCAGCTCCGAGCTGGCATTAGGGATCATTGGGGAGGAATGGTGAGCCCTGTCCAGCATGCAGTTGCATGCTGGCAGGCCCCCGTTCCCCCCCAAAGCAAACCTGCCAGGCTGCCAATAGGGGGCTGGAGGTCCAGCGGACCTCCGGTCCCCCCCCCCGATAATCCCCCCCCCCCAGGTTCAGGGAGGCCTGGAGATCCGGTGGGTCTCCAGCCCCCCCCCAAATCCCCAGAAAATGTCAAGTGGCCGCCGGCCAAACCCTCTCCCACCCTCCCACCCAGCGAGCGACGGGGGGGCTGAAGGTCCAGTGGACCTCCAGCCCACCCCAACTCCCCCCCCCAGCACTGTCCAACTGATCCCTGGTGGTCCAGTGTGAGGATAAGTAGTAGTGGTAGTAATAGTAAGGACAACCCCCCTCCCGGCCCCCCTACCTTTAGTTGGAGGAGGGACACAGCCTGCCTCCCTCCTCTTCCTTCTGTTGACGCCGCCGCAAAATAGTGGTGCCCAGTCCCGCCCATTGCATCCTGGGATGCGCTGGGCGGGGCTACAGACCATGTAAGGGAATCGCTCCCTTACATGGTCTGTAGCCCCACCCAGCGCATCCCAGGATGCAATGGGCAGTGCTGGGCGCCGCCATTTTGTGGCGGAGTCAACAGAAGGAAGAGGAGGGAGGCAGGCTGCGTCCCTCCTCCAACTAAAGGTAGGGGGGCCGGGAGGGGGGTTGTCCTTACTGCTACTACCACTACTACTTATCCTCACGCTGGACCACCAGGGATCGGTTGGACAACTCTGGGGGGGGGGGAGTTGGGGTGAGCTGGAGGTCCACTGGACCTCCAGCACCCCCCCCCCCCCCCGTCGCTCGCTGGGTGGGTGGGAGGGTGAGAGAGGGTTTGGCCAGCGGCTACTTGACATTTTCTGGGGGTTTGGGGCGGCTGGAGACCCACCGGATCTCCAGGCCTCCCTGAACCTGGGGGAATGGGATTGTCGGGGGGACCGGAGGTCCACCGGGCGCATGCTCGGCACAATTCACCCGCACTTCTACCCCATATCAGAGATAATTGCGCACCTAAGTGTGTACCTAAGGCAATGGAAGGTTAAGTGACTATCCCAAGATCACAAGAATCCACAGCAGGATTTGAACCAGTCTTCCATAGTTCTCTGTCAGCTGCTCTAACCATTAGATTAGTGTTACACTCCATAAAATAGTTTAAATATTGCCCCTCAAAATGCTAAATTCACAGGCTGAAGCACTAGAAAAAGAGAAGTGATTTTTACCTATAGTAGATGCACTCTGATGACAGGACAATCACCAATTACACAGACAGGTAACATAATTGCTGAACACCGAAATGGTAGAAACTGTAAATATATAAAAAGAAGCCTTTACCTTGCCCCCCCCCCCTTTCCCAGAGAGGGGGGCATCTTGCAGCAATCAGGGAGTCAGGGTTTTCATTTTTTTAGTTCTTTGAGTCAGAGAAGTAGGTATCCTGGAGTTCCTGAGCCGGTGAGCTGACCTTGCCAACCAAGGAGACGTGGATGTGGAGAAGACCAAGGTACCCAACGCAAGAGAACAGCGATGCTAGTGAAGATTTGATACACCGGTAACATTACTGTGTGCACACAAATTGAAAAAAAAAAAAATATATATATATATATATCAGTTCTGAGTACAATAATTGGAGTTGTATACATGTTTGGGATGTTTTATGTTATTGCAGAATTGGGGTCGGGGTCTTGGTAACTGTAATTGTAGTTTTGAGCATCTTATTGCCTTTGTAACTTATCGCAAAGTATTTAACACCTTGCACTATTTTATTTAATACTAGCAAACTTTAACAATTGGTACCAACATTTTTCTTGTCAAATCCCTTGGTTATGTGGAGTTTATTTGGGAACCCTATTTGAAACCGTGACATGTAATTACCCGCTTCACCACTAGGGGGTTTACCAAACATTTCTGAGCATGTTTAAAGGTTCCCATACTGCCACTGTCAGTCAGGGTGCCTCTGTTCTGTCATTAGCTCAAAGGACTCAACTCTTGTATGAAGCCCTTAAAGTTCTGCTCCTCTAAGGACTGCAGAGAGTGAGACCTCACAACTTCTGGAACAGGGGCTAGATTTTCTCACCACTGACTGATAGTGTTAGGAGGAAAAGACACCCCTTGGAGAGAAATTGTGCTGGTATAAATACTCAGCCCAATTTTGAATTCCTTTCTTTGGCTCCTGCTTCCTTGGCCATAGCGCTATTACACTATGGGAACCAGGTCTCGGGCTAGAGCCAGCCCAACCATTAGGCAAACAGAGGTACCTGCCTAAGGCAGCAACTTCCAGGGGGGCAGCAGAAAGCAGCTGCTGTCAATGCAAGCAGCTGTTGACAGCCACACAAACTCAAAGAATCATCATCTTGTACTTTTACCTGCAGAAAGAACGGGCAATTCAAAGATATCCAAAAATTATTGTTTTTTTTTTTTTTAAGGCAGCCAAAGAAAAAAAGAAAAGAGGCTGTTTTAATTGATGCAATACGACTGGCATGCATGCTGAAGAGAATGTCTGAGCAAATTTCTAAAATTGAGCATCATTGGAAGATTTTGGAACTACATTTTTGTGTTTGAGCTTGTTTATTTACATACAGTAACAACTGTAATCTGAATGATAGATTATGTCGGCTGATACTTGGGGGGGGGGGGGGGGTCATTGGAAATGTGGACAATATTTGGGTTGCTCTTTAATGGGATTTGATATACTGCCTTTCTGAGGTTTTTGCAACTACATTCAAAGTGGTTTACATATATTCAGGTACTTATTTTCTACCAGGAGCAATGAAGGGTTAAGTGACTTGCCCAGAGTCACAAGGAGCTGCAGTGGGAATTGAACTCAGCTCCCCATGATCAAAGTCCACTGCTCTAACCACTAGGCTACTCCTCCACTCCTTAAGGGCATACCCCAAGGGCTTTAAAGGCAAGGATAATAGATTAGACACACTCCCCACAATAGTCAGCACTATTTCACTGGCCAGTAATGGCTCCTGGCCAGTTAAATAGTGCTTAGCCACATAAACGCTAATATTTAGCATGAGAGAGTTATCTCTGCTAAATATTAGATCGTAGCGGCTAGTCACTAACCGGCTATGTCTCACAATTTAGCCAGTTAAGCATGAATATTCAGCGCTAACCAGCTATGTTCAGCGCTTAAGATAGGCCTGCTATTTAGGCAGCCTGTTTTTAACCGCTAAGCACTTAACCGGTTAGCGCTGAATATTGGCTTAATGGTTAAGTTGCCACGGACAAAACTGAAACCAGATATTCAATGCCGATCGTGGGATGCAGCCCAACATTGAGCATCCAGGAGGGTCAGCGCCTGTGGCGGCAGCTAAGTGCGCTACCTACCACTGGCTGAATAATCAGGCCCACTGTGTTCAATCAGAGATAATTGAGAAACCTAGTCAAACACTTTATGGAGAAACAGCACACATCTGAAACTTTCGCTATATGGTGAAGGATGAAGTTCAAACACTGTTGTAAGACACTATATAGATGGTATTAAAGACAATACAGCTATGAGAGTTGACTATGCCCACTCTGACCAGAACCAATTGAAGCAATTTTTTAAGAAATGGGGACTAATAGATGTGTGGAGACATCTTAACCCTATCTCCACTGATTATGCTTATTACTCTACTGTCCATGACACTTACTCTAGGAGAGACATGTGGCTGGTAGAAAAGGGACTGTTTCACAGCATTCAGAATGGGACCATAGAAATGCCTCTTTGGTTGGATCATTATCCCATGGTATTAATTATGGGCCTCTTATCAACGGTTCCCGCGCGGCCATGTAGACTGAGCCCATTCAAAGTGAGTCAGCTTTGTCGGCATTGTTGTACCGTTAGCCGTTAGCATGGCTTGATAAAAGAGGCTCTTTGTTATGTAACAGTGATGATATCCAGTATAGGCAGTGACGATTTAATGATAGTCTATTACAAGAGGCCAAAAAATTGACACAACTTGCTCAGGACATAAAAGAGTATATACAATTTAATGATACAGCAGATGTAGTAGACCCAATTTTTTTTTTGGGGGGGGAAAGGCTTAAACGCTGAACTTTGGAGCAAAATAATAGCGTTAGAAGTAAATCATAGATGAAGCCTAGCTGGAACAGCAACATAACCAGGGGACAGGTATCCCGTAGGGTGGCCTCCCGAATGGGTAAGCTGCGGCTGGAATTAAAAGATTTGGAGCCTGAGGAGACTTCAGAAACTCCATCAGGATTATTTTGAATCAGGCAATAAGGCAAGTAGGTTGCTTTCGTATAAACTTAAACTACCTAGGGAAAGAAATGCAATACCTACCATTAAAAATCATTTAGAAGTAGAACAAAGATACTAAGGCTATTTGTATAAGGTTCCTCGGCTTTGATAAACATCTGTGTCAACAAGAAGAGCATAGTAGTGAAGCAGAGATAGATGATTATTTAAAAGCAGAAGACCAGAGGTCATGTGACGCCATGCTGGAGTGAGGACGATGATTGCTCCCTCTCCTGCCACCCTGCTCCTAAAACCCTGGTTATTTTGGCATAAATCCTCCCTCCATTTACTGTAATTTGCAGTCCGACTATTGCTGGTGAGTGATAGTAGTGCGGGATCTCGGGCTCGCTAGGATGGCCTCTAAGACGGCGCATAAGGAAAAAGACTGGACACAGGCACTTGAGGACAAAATGGCAGCTCCTCATAGCCCAGCGGGGCCTTTGTTGAGCTCTGCTTGAGTTGTGGAGGTGGTGGCAGAAGTCGCCATCGTCATGGAGGCAATGTTGGATAAAAGATTTTCTGCCCAGTTTCGGGCAAAGTCCAGGGAACGCTGGAGGAGCTTGGTCAGGAGTTTGCCCAATATCAGTATAGAACGGGAGAGCTGGAAAACTGAGCCCAGAAGCTCAAGGACTCACAGGCCCAATTACAAAAGACCTTGGCAGCCTGTCAAGAAAAGTTGGAGGGCTTGTAGAACCGCTCCAGGAGGAGCAATCTTAGATTGGTAGATCTGCCAGAGTCGGTCTTGGAAAATTAATTTATAGGCTTCCTGGAAGCTTAGCACCCATGCAAACTGGCACTCCCAACCCATTATGTGCCCTTGTGGGTGGAACGGGCACATAGGCTGGGGTCCCAGAAGTTGGCTAATGGGAGCCCCAGAGTGGTCATTCTGAAACTTTAAACAATCCGCACAAGGTAGCCATTTTGCAGGCACTGTGGGGCCACAAAGTGTTATCATATGAGAACAAGAAAATGTTATGTTTCCAGGACTATTCTGTGGGAGTGATTGCCAAGTGCAATAGTTTTACACCAATATGTTTCTGCTTATTCAAGCACCACATCTGTTTCACTGTGCTGTACCCAGCTTGCCTCCGCATTACCTATCAAAATCAAACACATGGAAGCAGCACGGAGCTTTCTGGACGGGCTGCACTTAGAAGACAGATCAACTAGTGGAACTGTGCCTTAAATCTCACTGGGTGTGCAGTGGCTTGGTCAGGGAAAGCTGCTGCTTCATGTTTTCACTGTGCATACTGGAGTCTGGAATGGTTCATTTCTTCGGATTGAGCTCCACAGGACTTACAAACAAAAATTCATTCTTTCTCTCTTTTTTTCTTCTTTGGGTTACTGGACTTGCACTGTGGCTTGTTGATTTCAGGAATTGTGCTGTGGATCATCAATGTGACTTTTGCTAACTCAGGTGGTGCTTGGATGAGGGGTGAGGGGAGGGGCTAAAGTGTGAATTATGGAAGTATAGGGTTGAGGGGACATGGTAGGAATTTAGCCTGAAGGCTCTCTACTTGGAGCCGCTGAATTCCAGAGGAAGGGGGAGGATGGATGGAATTCTGGGGATAGAGAGGGGGATTTGGATGAGGGTGTTGGTTCTGAGGGTAGTTAGTGGTGAGGGCTAGTTTGGGAAGTGATGTATGATGAGGCATTGTCCATATTGTTCTGAGTTGCAACTCATAAGCTGTACGTTGTCAGGAGACAGAGGTTTTCTAGAACATATAAGTAGTTGGACATCAGAGGAGGCTGTAGGCTGAAATGGCCTGCCCCTTATGGTAGAGTATGATACATGTATAGGATATTTCAATCTAGATTTTTTTTATAAAGTGAAGGTTGTGACATAGAATGTGGGGGGCATACACTCCCCGATTAAAAGCTCAAAAATGTTGTATCAGGTCCAACGGCATAGAGCCGACATTGTACTGTTGCAAGAAACACATCTTAATGCCAAGGAAAAGTGTCAAGCTGAAGCAATGGTGGGTGGCTAACCATCATTAAATGATCCCTCTATAGTCGATGACCTAACTTATGTTACAATTCACTCTACTACTTAGAAACCTCTATGCTATACCATAATGTATTCTTCTTTACCATATATGTACGCACCTTAACGCAAAACCATTTGTAATTTTGTACCTGGAAACGGTGATTACTCAGAAACCTCTATGCAATACCATAATGTATTCTCCATTACCATGTATGTATGCACCTTAACGCGATACCATTTGTAATTCTGTACCCGGTAATGGCGATCACCATCACAACATAATGTAAGCCACATTGAGCCTGCAAATTGGTGGGAAAATGTGGGATACAAATGCTACAAATAAATAAATAAATCATAGATCCCACAACCCTACAATGAAGACTGTTAACTTGAACAGGGGATTGCCTAACTTATGCCAGTAGCTGGGTCTAGTGGTCATGTGGAGGGTACTGCATCATACCAAAAGAGACTATACCCATCTACTTAGGGCACATTAGACACAATCTTGTATTGACTATCTCTTGTTCTCCACCACACTGTTCTCTGGGATCTCAAAGGTGGAAATAGGACCCTATGCAGCCTCAGACTATGTGTGGGTTTGGGCGGATTGGAATCCCATGGGGGCTAGGGGTGAGAGGCACTGCTGGTGTTCCCTATGGCACTGTAGAAGGATGTGAAGTTTCAGAAAAAATTGTCGCAGTGTTGGCAGAACTATAAAACACACATTAATGCACATGAAGATGACCCCCTTGTCTACTGGGAAGCGGCCAAAGCTGTCTTACATGGGGAGATCATCAGCTGTGCTAGTTACACAAGAAAGGGAAATTTTGCGCTTAGAACACCTTCGCGTTGAATGTCAACATTTTGGTAAAACCCACTCAGAAACTCAGAAACAATGGGTTCTTAAACTTCAGATAGCTCTGAATGGGTTGCTGCATCAACAGGCAACTAAATCAATGGCCTTTTATAAGTATAAACTCTACAAACTTGGCAACAAAGGGAAGGACCAAAGCGAGTCCTGGTGCTTAGAACGGCCAAAGGTAGATGAGTTGCCTCTGATGAGGCCATTTGTAATATTCCTCAGGAATATTATTACAGGAAGCTTTATGAAGCCCCAGAGGATGTAGGGCTCTCTGGGCACCTGTACTTGGAGGGTCTCCCCTTGTCCAGGATAGATTAAGCAGCTGTGGACCTTTTGAATTCACCTATTCAGCCAGACGTTTACTAGATAATACAGCAAAGTCCCTTGATGAAACCTCCAGGGGGGGATGGTATGCCAATGAAATTCTATTAGCTATTGGGAGAGGAGCTAAAAGCCCCATTGGCAAATGTGTTCAATTTAATGGTGGAGACAGAAGCTATACCACAGGTCTTAATTTTGCAAGTGGTAGTTCTGAAGCTGGGGAGGGATCTCCCTTTCCAGGGCCGCCGAGAGACTGGGCCGAGCCCAGGACAAGGCCGCCCCGGGCCCCGCCCCCACTGCCACCCCCCAGGTTGTCGTCGCCACCCCCCCTGAGGGGATCCCGGCGCCACAGTCCCACCCACCTCCGCCACTGGGCCGGGCCCCTTCCACCCGAGCCCCCGCCAGCAGAAGTGCTGTCTTCTGACTCCGGCGTGCACGGCCCACACAGACGCGCTCCTCTCAGTTGATCTTCGTTGTACTCTGCAGGGCTTCTGTGCGTCTGATGTCCTGTCCAATTCAGGTTTATCATCTTCCTCTATAAAAATACATTTAGTAGCTATGTCAGTATTCCATGATTATATTAACAACATATCTATCTTACCTCATTCCATTGTCAAACATTTCTTAAAAGGTCTTTTAAACTTACAATCCACAGTTAGGAAACCACCTACTGCATGGGACCTAAATTTAGCAATACATCAGCTACTTCTTTTTCCATTTGAGCCTACTCTCTGCTGACTTAAAGTACTTATCCTGGAAAACTTTGTTCCTTGTTGCTATCACATCAGCAAGGTGTATCAGTGAACTTTAGGCTTTAGTCTACTATCAACCCTATTCGTAAATATTGTAGAATACGATATTACTATGAATGCATCCAAAGTTCCTTCCTAAAGTAATTTCGGATTTCCACATTAACCAATATTACTGGTCTATTACCTGCCACTTTATAACAATTCTCAAGAAGAGATTAGATTGTGAGAGAACACTATCATCGTACCTCAAGCGAACTCAATAGAGAATAGACCTCAACTATTCTTATCTATACAGAGTCCGTCTTCTTCACATGTAATTCCGCACTTTGTCCTGATGGTTAGCTAATTGTACATCATTTTGTTACTCCCAAGGTTCATAGTTTACTTCTTCTTCTTCACAGAGAGTTACAGCACATCCTCTCTGATCCATGGCAACCACTAAAGCATATTTACAAAGAGCTTCCTTACATGATATATGTCAAGTGGCAACTTGGTCAAATTCTCATACATTTACAACGATTTACAACACATTATTGCATCAGCAGATTGTCACAAATGGACAATTTTTGGACAGAAAGTATTGACCTCTCTCTTGAGACTTCAACTCACCTCCGCTACCTGAAGGACGGTTTGCAGGGATGGACTCTGGACTGTTTATTCTTCTAACCTGCAATCCTGAGCTTGGGAGACACCACTTGCGTGGCTGTAAGATTCTCTGTCCATGGTGAAAGAGTAACTGTTTACCTGTAAAGGTGGTTCTCTGTGGACAATTCATTTTTCAGCCACACAATTCCTCCACCCTCCTGGAGTTGAAGCCAGCTTAAAAGACAGTAACAGATGGGAAATGGAATATATAGTATACACAGTATGGCAGGAATCCTGCTCATGTGGAGAAGCCTTTTCTAGAGACCTTTGCTTGGAATCTGCCAGGTCGGCAATGTTACTGCGACATCACCACTTATGTAGCAGGAAGATCATCTGTCCAGGAGAACCACCATTACAGGTAAACAACTATACTTACTGGCGCCTAGGATCTGGCTGTATGTGGAGGTGGCCACATGCATGCACCAGTAAATTAAGTGACCTCTGATACTGCTGGCTTGTGCATGTGTCAGCGTGAGCCTTGCTGCATTCATGGTGGTATAATAAGACCTCCTTAGCCGCATCAGCCCGGGTAGAGAGCAAGTGCAGCTGCACTGAATTATTGAATGTACTTGGACATCTTGGAGGACCCTAGACAGGTAGCTGATACAAGGAGATTTTATGACAAGAGATGGCATGATGTCTAAAGTTGAAGCTGTCTCCCCAGCGCAGCCACCATATTGTGTGACCCCCAAATATTCGCAGACGCTTTTGAAAATGATAGCAAACTTGTGAGGTTTATGGCTGCCTATGTGTGTGTGTTTTTTTAATTATATAAAAGCTTCCTACATGTAACCCAAGGGGGTTTTTTTACCTCTAGGGGGGCAGCCCTGGGGCACGAGGCACCCTGGAGCAGCAGACTTGTTTTTGGAGTCACAGGAGGCTCGAGATTTGTAGGGGACGGCTTTAAGAAAGGCCCTGGCTCTGCCTGAGCCTTGGGGATGAGTTGTGGGGACTCCCATGGCTGCAAAATAAGTCTGCCTCTTTGGAGCACCTGCATCCACGGCGGGACCACAGCTCACTCCCCAGGAAACCTCCCCACCCCCAGGTTAAAAAAACCCTTGGGTTAAGAGAAACAGGAAGCCTATATGGTTCTCCACACAAGTGGCTGAAAATATAAGGGCAAAAGAGGCTTCATTGAAGATACACAGAAGAACGCAACAAAAAGATCACAGAAAAGATTACCAGATTAAACTCAAAGAAGCAAAGATGGAAATATGTCTAGTGAAAGCACAGGTGGAAAAAAGATGGCTAAACATGTAAAGAGATGTGACAAAGACTTTTTTCATATATTTATTTAGATTATTTGCTCACACCTTTTTCAGTAGTAGCTCAAGGTGAGTTACATTTGGGTACACTGGATATTTCTCTGTCCCAGGAGGGCTCACAATCTAAGTTTGTACCTGAGGCAATGGAGGATTAAGTGACTTGCCCAAGATCACAAGGAGCAGCAGTGAGATTTGAACCAGCCACCTCTGGATTTCAAGACTGGTGCTCTAACCACTAGGCCACTCCTCCACTCATATATATTGGGGAAAAGAAAGGAATGGAATTGCAAGACTGAAAGATGCTGAGAATGGCTATGTGGAGCGTGAAGAGGATAAAGCAAATGTGCTAAACAAATACTTCTCTTTGGTGTTCATGGAAGAAAATCCTGGAGAAGGGCTGTGTTCAGCTGCTGGGAATGGAGTGAATATTGCGCCGTTCACGGAAGAAAGTGTTTATAAACAGCTTGAAAATCTGAAAGTGAGCAAAGCTATGGGGCCGGATGGGATACATTCCAGGATACTTAAGGAGCTCAGAGGAGTCCTGGCAGGACCTCTTAAGGATTTATTAAATAGATCTTTAGAGACGGGAGAAGTTCCACGGGAGAAGTGCAACTGGTAAGAACATACTCGTACTACAATTTGACATGTCAAGCGCCTTCGACATGGTTGATCATGGAATACTACTTCATATACTAGAATACTTCGGAGTTGGAGGCCCAGTCCTCAAATGGTTCGAGGGATTCCTCACCACCAGATCCTACCAAGTAATAACGGACGCCAAAAGATCACCTCCATGGACACCAGAATGCGGAGTTCCTCAAGGATCCCCCCTCTCACCAACTATCTTCAACCTAATGATGACACCACTAGCCAAACTATTAGCCAATCAAAACCTTAACCCTTACATATATGCAGACGATGTCACGATCTACATCCCCTTCAAACATAATCTAAACGAAATCACCAACGAGATCAACCAAAGCTTCAGAACCATGCACACCTGGGCAGATTCATTCCAGCTAAAACTCAACGCAGAAAAAACTCACTTCTCAATACAACACAAACAACTACTCCACTATAATCACACCATACTGCACTCTTCCTATTTCAGAAAACCTGAAGATTCTTGGAGTTACCATTGACCGAAACCTCACTCTCGATACCCACGTGAAGAACACGACAAAAAAGATGTTCTACTCGATGTGGAAACTCAAAAGAGTTAAGCCTTTCTTCCCAATCTATGGTAATAAGTCACCTGGACTACTGTAACACTCTGTACGCTGGCTGTAAAGAACAGACTATTAAGAAACTCCAAACAGCCCAAAATACCGCAGCCAGACTCATATTTGGAAAGACCAAATACAAAAGTGCAAAACCCTTAAGAGAAAAACTTCACTGGCTACCACTCAAGGAACGCATCGAATTCAAGATATGCCCAACCGTACACAAGATCATTCACGCAGATGCCCCACTTTATATGTTAAACCTAGTGGACCTACCGCCCAGAAACGCCAAGAGATCAGCCCGCAAATTCCTCAATTTGAACTTCCCCAGTTGTAAAGGACTTAAATATAAGCAGGCATACGCCACTACCTTCTCTTACAGAAGTACACAGCTATGGAATGCGCTACCACCAGCCCTAAAAACTATGGACAATCTAAGCAACTTTCGCAAATCTTTGCAGACACATCTCTTCAAGAGCGCCTACAAAAAGAACCCTTAAAGACACAAATCACCACACAACCCACCCAATCATATAAATACACCTCCTACACCACCCTATCTAACACCCTCTACTCTATTTTCTAATATCTTTGGCTTACCACCGCATTGTACCTAAGATCTCCTCATGACTATGTCATAACAACACTCTGTAAGCCACATTGAGCCTGCAAATAGGTGGGAAAATGTGGGGTACAAATGCAATAAATAAATAAAATAATAAATTATTCAATACATATCTGTTAAATTACTACTACTATCATTTCTATAGCGCTACTAGACGTACGCAGCACTGTACACTTGAACATGAAGAGACAGTCCCTGCTCAACAGAGCTTACAATCTAATTAGGACAGACAAACAGGACAAACAAGAGATGAGGGAATATTAAAGAGAGGATGATAAAATAAGGGTTCTGAACAAGTGAATAAGGGTTAGGAGTTAAAAGCAAAAAGGTGGGCTTTTAGCTTAGATTTGAAGACGGCCAGAGATGGAGCTTGACGTACCTGCTCAGGAAATCTATTCCAGGCATAAGGTGCAGCAAGATAAAAGGAACGGAGTCTGGAGTTAGCGGTGGAGGAGAAGGGTGCAGATAAGAGAGATTTACCCAGTGAACGGAGTTCCCGGGGAGGAATGTAGGGAGAGATGAGAGTGGAGAGGTACAGGAGCTGCAGAGTGAATGCACTTATAGGTCAATAAGAGGAGTGTTAAATCGTAGTAATAAAAACAAAAGCAAGTGTAGTTTTATAGTATACCACTGAATTCCACAAAACAAAAAGGAGCAAATTCCCAGGCCATCTTTTTCTTTTGAAGTAGGCATAGGAAAAGATGTTGATGTTGAATGCTCCCAGTTTCAACCTAATCAATGTTTCTTTTTAAATTGTACTTATAAATAACAAGTCTGATTGTTAAGTACCCGATTCTCATAACACGATGTCTGTTTTGGTTGCCCTTTACTAGGTGACAATATCTGTGCACGAATAGAAAGTGCCTATAGCCCGCCCCTCCAAATGACACAATGATTTAAAATGTAGAACAAATTAGTACTCTAACCGATCTTAAGTAGAGGAGTATGGTAGCCGTGTTAGTCCACTCTTAAGGTTATCAATAGAAATCAAACAAAATAAAACATGGAAAAGATAATAAGATGATACCTTTTTTATTGGACATAACTTAATACATTTCTTGATTAGCTTTCGAAGGTTGCCCTTCTTCCTCAGATCGGAAATAAGCAAATGTGCTAGCTGACAGTGTATATAAGTGAAAACATTCAAGCTTTACTATGACAGTCTACAGGGTGGGAGGATGGGGGTGGGTAGGAGGTATGCATGGGAACATCAAAGCATATAATTGATATTCGAACAGGATGGGTGTGGATAGGTGAGGGGTGGGGTGATCAACAGAGACATACAGCTTTATGGTTTATAATGGGCTAGGAACCCCAGGTCCTTGTTAAGAAATGTATTAAGTTATGTCCAATAAAAAAGGTATCATCTTATTTTCTTTTCCATGTTTTATTTTGTTTGATTTCTATTGGTACTCTAACCGATGAAACTAATACTTCCTCTGTGTACATCCCTATGCTGCACAAGCGAGCATGCTTGAAAATATAAGTGAGATTAAATAAAACCGCTACCAACAACAAAGAACGACAACGAGGATGCACGAGCTCGTCCATTTGCTTGCTTTGTTTTGAATGAGATAGAAGAGCTGCGCGCGGGGAAGAGGAAACCCAGGCTTCTACTTTTTGACGTCATCCCGGCTCCTGTTTCTTCAATTTCCTTGGGCTTATTAAACTTCTTTGGGTCCCGCCCTCCTCCGTCGCAAGCAACTAATCTCCAGCTTCCTGCCCGCCGCTTCTGATGTAACTTCTTGTTTCCGGCGAGGAGGAGGCGGGCGTATCTGAGCGAGGTAGTGTGGAGGAGAGAGAGAGACGTTAGTAACAGAGTGGACGGTACACTGGAGAAGGAAAGTTGTAGGACTGGTGCTGGGTGATCTCAGGTATGCGTTTGATGGTAGGATCGCGGGCAGGGAGGAGAGAGGGACTGCGTAGAGATGGCAGACGGGGAAGGAAGACTGGTCCCTAAATGCGTGTGAATCGGGGTGCTCAAGAGTGGGAGGGCAGCCGAATGTTTGTGACTTGCTATCCCCGGTGTCCATCCCCTGAGCTGTCTAATTGTGGAAGTGAGAGGCTGTGCATCGTTGTGCTCATCCCCTGTGTCATTTAGTCCTAGAGGTGAAAGAATCTGTATAGCTGTGCTCATCCCACCATGTGTTACTTAGTTCTAGATGTGAGAGGCTCTGTATCCAGGTGCACATCCCTTGAACCAGTCTTAGAGGTGAGAAGTTCTGTATCCATCCCCTGAGCTATCCAGCTCTAAATATGAGATGCTGTGTATCACCCTGTATATCCTGTGTCATTCAGTCCCAGAGGTGAGAGACGCGTTATCCCTGTGCTCATCCCCTGATCCATTCAGTCTGTTAATATGTGAGAGGCTCTGTATTCCTGTGCAATTCAGTTCCAGAGATTAGAGGCACTGTATCCCTGTGCCCATTCCCTGTGTCATTCATTAGTAGAGATGAGAGGACTTTTAGTCCTGTGCCTCTCCTCTGAGTCATTCAGACCCAGAGATGAGAGGCTCTGTATCCCTGGGCCCATCTTTTGAGTCCTGCATTATTAGCCTGCTCAGTCACTCTGTTTGTTTCTGTTAAATTACTGTAATGCTTCATGAAATGCTTTGTATTTAAAAAGGAAAGACGTATCACAGTAAACTCTTTAGGACCACTTGATTAAACTCCATCTGTTTAAATTCTGCCAAACAGTATAGAGCAAATGCTGCCCTCCAACCCTGGGAAGACTCCCATCAGCCTTCTGCAGGAGTATGGGACCCGACTAGGGAAGACACCTGTATATGATTTACTGAAGGCTGAAGGTCAAGCTCACCAGCCCAACTTTACTTTCCAAGTCACAGTAGGTGACACCAGCTGTACAGGTCAGTATTAAATCATGCCAGCAGCCTGTCTGTCTAGGTCCTTGGTATGCCCTTACAGTCTTCGAGGGCTATTAACAGGCCAGGTTTTCAGTATGTTCCTAGATACGAGAGCTTCACATACCTACTACCTCAGTTGCTTGCAAATCTCTCCCATGCATGTCTGTTGGGGATATCCTGAAAACCTGACCCTTTGGTGGCCCTTGAGGACTGGAAGTGAAATATTTTAGTGAATTTAGTTTAGTGGAAATTCTAGTTTTCCAGTGCTGGAGGCTGGAGACATCCATTGTCCCATAGAGTACGTACAAGACAGGCAGTGACACCATGAGGCATATTTTCAAAGCACTTAGCCTTCCAAAGTTCCATAGAAACCTATGGAACTTTGGAAGGCTAAGTGCTTTGAAAATATGCCTCCATATGTCTCCTGCACCCAAGATCCTTGTCTCCAACCCAATTGGTAATCTCCTACACCATTGCACTTAGACCAATCCATTTTTTATGTCCAACAAAAGAAATGAGAATAGGGAATAAGAAGGGTGAATGAACAAATCATACATTCATTCTGGTTAGCCAAAGTAGCTTTGCTGTTTCAGCAGGCTTGAATGTTGGTTTATGGTGTTTGAATGTACCATTATTGGAGCAGGTTTGTACAGGCACTCATAGTAATGCTGTGTGTCCCTTCCCCCTCTTTCCAGGTCAGGGTCCCAGCAAGAAAGCAGCTAAGCACAAGGCAGCTGAGGAAGCCCTAAACCTGCTGAGACAGGGGAACATGCTGGAGCCCAAGTCTGACTCAGCCTGGTGAGGAGGGGGCTGCTAGGGCTGTTCATATTGCTTGGGGTGGGGGAGGGGCTGCCAATCTGGAAATTGGTGGGAGAAGGCGAGGAAGGATGCACATAAGCACTGCCATACTGGGAAAAGACCAAGGGTCCATCAAGCCCAGCATCCTGTCTTTTGACAGCGGCCAATCCATGCTTCAAGAACCCGACAACCCCCCCCCCCCCCCCCCCCAAAAAAAAAAAAAATGTTCAATGGACTTTTCCTTCCGGAATCTGGCCAAACCCCCCTTAAACTCTGTAAGGCCAGCCGCTGCCACCACATTCTCCGGCAACGAGTTCCAGAGTCCAACTACATGCTGAGTAAAGAAAAACTTTCTCCTATTTGTTTTAAATCTACCATATTCTAGCTTCATCTTGTGTCCCCTGGTTCTATTATTGTTTGACAGTGTAAACAAACGCTTCACATCTGTCTGCTCCAAGCATTAGAGGGCAGAAAAGAGTGAGTGGCATAAGTCAGCTTGAGGGGTGGTCAAGAGTTTTGGCAAGTAAGATTTAGTTGAAAGAACTGCAGAGTCATCTAGTTAGGGCACAGAAACCCAAGTAATCTGACAAGGCTGTGTACTTCCCTTAGACACACTTCCTTTTTGTGTGTCTTGGGCACTACACTGGATGAGATTCTGTCTTTAAACACCTCGCCTGTGTGCACATACACTTTTCACCTCCTTTTTCAAATTTCATGCCTGAGGGCAACTTTTACAAAGGCACATTAAAAATAAGTGTGTGCTAAACGCTAGAGATGTCAATATATTCCTGTGGGCATCTCTAGCATTTAGCGCATGCTAATTAGCATGTGCTTAAAACGCTAGCGCGCCTTTGTAAAAGACCCCCTGAATGAGGTCTTAATTTTCGTGAGTGGGGGGGTTCTACATGCAGACTGATATTGGACATGGAATAATCTTGTCAGGAGAAGGCTTTGACTGTATTGACGGAATGTCACTGGTTGTCTGTAGTTCATGGATTTAGTTTAAGCTCCTCACTAAAGCCTTATAGTGACACAGGACACAGTGGTGATTAGTTGTGAGGTAAATTATGTCCCTACCCAAAAGAGCTTAGTGGGCTCCCGAGGCAGTAGGAGATAAATGACTTACCCAAGGTCAGTGTTGGTATCAGGAACAGAACCCATTGCCCTAAACAGTAAGTCATGTCCTTACTTTGCAGACTTGTGTTCTAGTCAGGAGGCTGTGTATCTGTACCCTCAGTGTATGATCTATGCTAAGCAGATCAATGGTTAGAACTTTCTTTGTGGTAGCCCCTTAGCATCTAGAACAGTCTACCCACTGAAATTGGAGAGCATCAAAAATATCTGATGTTTTGAAAAGTACTCAGGTCATGCCTTTTCTATAATAAATATCTGTATTTTCTTTCTTTGGAGTATTTGCCCTGTATTTCTGCTATTCAGTTTTATTGCTGTTCATTTCTTGTTTGTATGTTTTGTTTATAATGATGGGGGTATTTGATTTTTATTTTGCATTTGTTATACCATTTATGGTTGTCTTCATTTATTTATTTATTTATTTATTTATTTATTTGTATGGCTGTATACCACATTGTGTGGGCTAACACCCCCTAGTAAGAAAGCTGTCAGTAATCTGTGTATGTTTCCTTTCTGTGTCCTGAAGCTCTAGCTGCCCTGAGTCTCCCTCCCACGCCGCAGTTCCTCCCCTGTCACATTCGGTAGCTCCAGCCTTGGCACCTCCCAGGTAACCTCATGCTTTCTGTTTCTTGAAAATGAATCTTGAACCAGAGTGATTTTTTTTTTTTTTGTTACATTTGTACCCTGCGCTTTCCCACTCATGGCAGGCTCAATGCGGCTTACATAGGGCAATGGAGGGTTAAGTGACTTGCCCAGAGTCACAAGAAGCTGCCTGTGCTTGAAGTGGGAATCGAACTCAGTTCCCCAGGACCAAAGTCCACCACCCCTTGCCCAGTAACCCTGGGGAGGGACAAAAAGCTGTACTGGGAACTCTATAGAAAAAGTTATACCAAAATATCAACTTGGCTCTTTCTGCACTTCATTACCGGTCACTTTACTTTATTATCAAAAGTATCTTTGTTCTGTAGTTTTGGACTAAAAAGCATTCACCATTCTATGACCAGATGTTCAGTTTATAAAGCTCTTCTTCCCCATGTTAATGTCTATTTGTGCTGTTTATTAGTATGTTATGTGCATGGGATTCTGATGAAGACCTACTCTTCAGCTAACCATACTATGCTCATATTTCACATATGTGAGTGTGATGCCTGCATGAGGAAGATGCTTAGTGATGATCGGCACAAAGCACCCTTTTTACTTACCTGTATAGGAGTGGGACCAGCCAAGTAGGAGGAGCCTTCAAAATCTTTAAGCATTAATTTATCCTGCTAGCTGTATGCTTTTTATGTGAAATGAATTGGGCTGGTGGTATAGTGGGTCTAGGACATGAAAATCTGCACTCTTCATTTCTGCCCCCCACACAGTGTGTACATAAGTATTGAATATCTAGAAAAATGGGAGAATCTATATATAGAGTATAAGTCTGTCAGGCTATAGCATACAATGCTTGAATGTTGTACGTATTGTAGAGGAAAAAAGGCCTCGAGAAGCCCCCAGCTCTGGTTTTAGCTTAGGGGGCTGGACTGCTTCATCATCGGCCAAAAACCTCTTAGCTTTATTACTTTTATTTCAATATTATCTTGATTTTGCTCAATTATTGAATTGCATAAGTATTAAGTTTCCTACGCATCAGATTACTTAGCTTATCTGTTGCTTCTTGGCTTGTCTGTTGCCCCTTCTCATTCAGGTCCTTCCCACACCTTAAGTTCTGGTCAGAACTTAAGGTATGAGAAGGAGCAACAGACAAGCCAAGAAGCAACAGATAAGCTAAGAGTAATCTGATGCGTAGAAAACTTAATACTTATGCAATACAATAATTGCCCAGTCTCTTTATTCCAATGGAGTACATAAGTATTGCCATACTGGGATAAACCAAAGATCCATCAAGCCCAGCATCCTGTTTCCAACAGTGGCCAATCCAGGTCACAAATACCTGGCACGATCCCCCAAAAAGTACAAAACATTTTATGCTGCTTATCCCAGAAATAGTGGATTTTCCCCAAGTCCAATTTAATAATGGTCTATGGACTTCTCCTTTAGGAAGCCATCCAAACCTTTTTTAAACTCCGCTAAGCTAACCGCCTTTACCACATTCTCTGGCAATGAATTCCAGAGTTTAATTACGTGTTGAGTGAAGAAACATTTTCTCAGATTCGTTTTAAATTTACTACATTGTAGCTTCATTGCATGCCCCCTAGTCCTAGTATTTTTGGAAAGCGTAAACAGACGCTTCACATCTACCCGTTCAACTCCACTCATTATTTTATAGACCTCTATCATAGCTCCCCTCAGCCGCCTTTTCTCCAAGCTGAAGAGTCCTAGCCACTTTAGCCTTTCCTCATAGGGAAGTCTTCCCATCCCTTTTATCGTTTTCGTTGCCCTTCTCTGCATGTGATTCTTAACTAAACAGTTCCGATCTAATTTGGTCAAAACTGGGAGAAAAAAAAGGCCCATAAACCATCATGTGCACAGATTTCTGAAATATGTCCCTTTTAACTAGAGTGAATTTCCTGTGCCTTCAGGAAGATAAACTACCATAGGAGTCGCGCAGAAAAAACAGTGGGATAAAAGAATTTGCGTGTGGGATTTTTTCTGTAATGACTAAATTTGAATTATTTGGGAGTGGGAGGTGGGGGAGAACACAGGATGGAAGTGGCTCTGAGGAGTACAGAACTGTCATTAATTTAGTCTGATCACTAGGCATCATTTACACAAAGTCATTAGAAATAACCCAGCATCTCATGGGAAAAGGAGAGGAAAGTGAAGAGGAGGCGGGAGAGAAAACTAGGAGAGGTGGATCCAGTCTTTCCTGGTACAGAGTTGATCATTTCTCTCCCTTTAGGAACTTCCAGGTGGAGATGAAGCCTCCGGTCACAGTGCAGCAATCGGAGTGTAATCCAGTTGGAGCTTTACAGGTAGGGTTGGCTGTTTCTCTCACTTTCTGTTATCCTGAGGTACTGTCCTTTCCCTTTCTATCTCCCATCCATGGATCTTATCTCTGCAGTCCTCTGAAGGGTATTACATTTTTGGTTGGAGGGTTCAAACAAACCAATATGTCCCCATCTCCAAGCTCTCTAGTTTCTGATGCTATGTTGGGCAATATCTTGTGGGTGGCCCACAGGGGGGCAAGGCCCTACCTCTACTACCAGTGCCTAGTTCCCCCTCCCTTGACCACTCACCTTCAATCCCAGTTAGACCTCATGTTCTGTTCTCATCCTCTCTCTCCCTGTCCCAAGGGCTGATATCCACCACACACACAAATTTGTTTTTAACCTTGGCTGCAAAGTGTATTACTTTGGCAACACATCTAATAAAGTTTACCTGAAAGTGAATTTTCCTGTCCCTGATCTCTTCTGCCTTGCTTATGATTCCCTATAGATATCCCCTCCTCTCCCTATAGTGTATATAATATCCCCTCTCCTGCTCTATCGGGTGCTACACTTAATTTTTTTTTCACTTCCTGTTGCAGGAGTTGGTGGTACAGAAAGGATGGCGTCTCCCAGAGTACACAGTGACTCAGGAATCTGGCCCTGCTCACAGGAAGGAGTTCACAATGACTTGCCGGGTGGAGAGATTTATGGAGATTGGTGCGTTCTGCTTTCTGTGCTACAGTATGCTCCTTACGTCAGAGGGTGTGCAGGAATATTTATTTATTATTACATTTGTACCCCGCGCTTTCCCACTCAAAGCAGGTTCAATGCAGCTTACATAGTAATTGGGATTACAAAGTATTGATGAAGAGAAATAGGTTGAGTATTGGAATAATAAAAGAAATAAGAATGTAGAGATGCAGGGTTGAGGGGAGTAGGAGAAGTATGAACAAGGGTAAATGAGCAATCGGAGGGGTAGATGAAGGGGATGGGCAAGAGTGAAGGGAGTAGGAAAGGTATGAGCAAGGGTAGGTGAACATTGGGGGGGAGGGATAGATGGGGCGAAAGGGGATAGAACAAGGGATAAGCAGGGGAAAATTTGGCGGGAGATGTAGTCTAGGTCGTTGTCAGTGTCTCCTGGGTATGTGATGGATAGATGGGTTCATAGGAATCAATCTGGGTCATTTGGGTAGGGTATCATCCAAGTGTGCATCAGGCCTTCTGATGTGAGGACAGCAACGCAGTCTTACTGAAACTGAGCAACATTGATGCCAGTTCCTTGGGATCCTGAGCCCAGCTCTCTTCAGTCATACTGAACAGGCTCTGCACCAGTGCTGGGGATCCATAGCAGGTACTTTCCATTCTGCCCCTTTAAACGGGGATGAACAGAACCTGTGGTGAGCACCTCTGACCCTTACTTTAGGCCCTTTACTTTGGAGAGTAGACTGAGGGCATGTTTTAAGAGAAGTACTCCTTTCTCTTATGGTCACAGATGGAACACCGTGCCTCTGTGATATTTCCTATTGTTACCATAAGACTTGTCACCCCCATCCAGATATTATTTGTATCACCCTTCCCCCTTGCAGGAAACGGCACATCAAAGAAATTGGCGAAGCGCAATGCAGCAGCCAAGATGCTGGTGCAGATTCAGAATGTACCAGTGGATCAGCGGGAGAATGGCGAGACTGAGGAGGAACAGTTCTCCATGGTAAGCAACCTCGGAGTCTGAAATTCTGTCCATGAAATAGTGTCACCAAGAGACTCCCAAAAATGAAGCCTCTGAACCCTAGCAGTGAATGAGGATAGAGTTAACACTGTTACCCTCAGCAAGAGACCCTCTGTGCTGTACTTTCTCAGAATTATCTCTAGGAAGAGTATCGCTGCCTTAACAAGTTTCCTTATGACTGGGCACCTTGTATGGCTAAGAACTGCCAATAGAGAAAGGGACAGAAGTGCATCATAGCACCCTCTGCAGTCCTCGCCAAAAAAAATTCTGCTCTCTATTTTGTGGAGCAGGAGCAGTTTTACCTGTACTGGCATGGCGCTTGCATGCTGTTCTGATGATAGCTATACAACTAACATTTGTTCTCTCGGAGGTTTTAAACAGTAAAATCTCCAGCAGCTGTTCACTGTTTAGAGTTATTGTAAAGGACCCTCTGCTTTCATTTGGTCAAAAGTATAGTGCAGGGGAGGAGCTTATGAATGCCAACAGGAATGTAAAACATGACTACTAACTGATGCTGAGAAGTGGCTTGAGTCACTGTAAATAAGTGCTTGTGGTGCGTTCAGGAACAGTGAACCCACTCCAAGGACAAGACATGCAGGTGAATATGTGCAGCTGACAAGATAGGAGAGAACTTGTACAGGCTTCGCTTCTCAGGCTTTAAGTAACAAATCATGATTTCAAGTAAAATTATTTTCTGCCTTTGGTGTTCAGGACATTTTGGAGGTCTGCAGAGTGGGAGAAGTGCAGGCAGCAGAGTTTAAAGCTAGGCTGCCCTGTGTCCTGACTGTGGCCATGGGCAGAGCATTCTCCCCCTCCCCATATGGGAATAGCTCCTGTATAAATGAGAAGATGTTGATTCTTTCTTCACCCCTACCTGAACAGGCCCTCACGACCAGGTTCGATGGAGTGAAAGTCAAAACCTTCAGCTGCACGTGGGACACCCTGAGAAACTCGGTGGGAGAGAAGATTTTGCATCTCCGGAACCACCCTCTGGAGATCCTGAACTCTGGCTTCTGCAGTATCCTGCAGGAACTGTCCGAGGAGCAGTGCTTTCACATCTGCTACGTAGATATAGGTGAGGAGGAAGGATGGGGGGAAAGCCGGGCCACAGGGTGGGGAGAGATGGGAGGAGGAGGATAAATTGCAGAACAGAAGGGTGGGGTAGAGGGTTTCAGAGGAACGTGATGAGGACAGAGTGGGACAGGAGAGAAGAGTGAAGGAGAGACAGAAAAATAGGGAAGGACTGGCAGAATAGGGCTAGGAGAGGGTAAGAGACATGAAGACAGATTATGAGTAGTGTTCTAACACAGCAGCCGGGAGGGGGTGGGATGGTTATACAATGGAGACCCCAGCTCCCTCCTGCACTGGCTGTTGCTCATGCTGGTGTCTTCAGCAGCAGAAATGCCGATGATGTCACTGCTGTTCTTGCATATTTTCACACTACAGATGAACAAAGCCTCAGTGGGTTGTACCAGTGTCTGGTGGAACTGTCTACACAGCCCACCACAGTGTGCCATGGATTCGCCACCACCAGGGATGCTGCTCGGGCCAAGGCTGCTCACAACGCCCTACAGTACTTGAAGATAATGGCAGCAGGCAAATGACCAGGGCCCTGATGCTGAACCAAGCCACCTTCAGACTCCCACAACCACCAGCAGCCATAGGCTTTCAATCCTCGCTGGCATTTGTACAGACTTAGAATGTTCCCATGCGATGATGATTAAACTCTTCTCAAAAGAGAGGCAGAAGATCGTGAGAATAAGGTGCACCATCGGCATACGTACATACAGAGATCAGCATGTGCACATGAACAGAACTGGGATCACCTGCTACTGCACAGCCACTGCTGCTTCTGTGGGAGTGGCCAGAGCAGCAACACTGCCAGACATTATCTGATCATCCACTTGGCTTTAGTGGCAGCAGTCTTTCTTCTTTTATTCCTTCCAAGCTGTTTTATCTTTCCAGTTTTAGATGCTGTCTCATTAACTCTTCTGCCCTTTCCTGGTCATACTGTATTCATAGTGAGGGTCTTGGGCGTGATACTCTTTCTTCCACTGTCCTTGGCATTCTCACTTCAGCTTTTCATGTTTTATTCATGAGTGGCTTGGGGTGCTGGTAATTTTGTGTTTCTAATGAACTCTCCAGCTCACCCATATCCATAATAGAAGATGGGGCTGAACCAGTATTTTCCTTTCTGTTGTGGAATGAATTAGGAAAGAGAGCAGCAATGAAGACTGAGGATTTCACCGCTGAAAATCTGAAAGTACTTCAAAACTGCTCATTTGCTATGTGAATGGTGCTTTACAAACTATTAAAGGATGTTCTCAGTTTTACAGATGGTGCTAAAGCTGCTCGCCACTTGGTTGTGCTTAGTTGACAGCAGTAGAAACGCAGAGTTCCCTTCCCCCCCTCCCCCCAGTAGGACCTGAGGTTAATGTGCCTGAGCACTAGGCATGTGTGTCCCTCTCTCACTCTCATCTCTCTCACTCATCTCCCCCTTCATAAGGAGAGATAGGAGACTGGTAGTGAGGAAGGGCATTGGCAAACTGCAGGAGTCAAGGGTTGAATCTTGACCACTTCTCCCCTGTATATCCTAGAGAGCACTTTCCTCTCTTATTCCTTTAATTTCCCTGCACCACATCTAACACTGCAGCTTGTCTCATCTCCAGCACCCCTGCTCCCCACTCCAGCACAGTTTGGTGATCTGTTCTTTGAACAGTATGAGGCTCTGAAGCTACAGCACCCTGAGCAATTTAAACAGCCAATTGCTGAACCACATAGAAGGGGAAGGATCTGCATCAACACTTCTATCTTTGTCAGCCAATAATTCTAACTCCTGTTGCTTTTTGGGCCCTGCAGCTGCAATACTGGTACCATTCTGTCGCCCCCAAATGGTTTGCAAGATGCTAATATAAAGCAAATGGGCTCAGGCCTAGGGTTGCTGCTGCTGAACAAATGATGTAGGTGAGCCTAGGGCCCACTGTGCTTTCTGTGACTCTCCTGCTTATTTTCTAAGGAGAAGGCCAGTCATCTTCCGACACAAATCGGAAGATGGCCGGCCATCTCCTAAACCCGGCCAAATCGGTATAATCAAATGCCGATTGTGGCTGGCTCCAACTGCTTTCCGTCACAGGTCAAAGTTAAAGGGGGCGTTTCGGCAGGTTACGGAAGGCGGGACGGGGCGTGGTTACGAGATGGCCGGCTTCGGCCGATAATGAAAAAAAGAAGGCCGGCTCTGACAAGCACTTGGCCGGCTTCACTTGGTACATTTATGTTTAGTACCAAGCCTCCAAAAAGTGCCCCAACTGACCAGGTGACCACCGGAGGGAATCGGGGTTCACCTCCCCTTATTCCCCCAGTGGTCACCAAACCCCTCCCACCCCCCCCCCCCCCCCCCCCCAAAAAAAAATTAAAAATCATTTTTTTGCCAGCCTCTATGCCAGCCTCAAATGTCAGCTCCATGACAGCAGTATGCAGGTTCCTGGAGCAGTTTTTAGTGGGTGCAGTGCACTTCAGGCAGGTGGGCCCGGGCCCATCCCCCCCCCCCCCCCCAAAAAAAAAACCCACTGTACCCACATATAGATGCCCCCCTTCACCCCTTAAGGCTATGGTAGTGGTGTACAGTTGTGGGGAATGGGTTTTGCGGGGGATTTGGGGGGCTCAGCACACAAGGTAAGGCAGGTATGCACCTGGAAGCAATTTGTGAAGTCCACTGCAGTGCCCCCTAGGGTGCCCGGTTGGTGTCCTGGCATGTGAGGGGGACCAGTACACTACAAATGCTGGCTCCTCCCATGACCAAATGGCTTGGATTTGGCTGGGTTTGAGATCGCCGCCATTAGTTTCCATTATCGCTGAAAACTAATGCTGGCCATCTCTAAAGCCGTCCCAAATGTTGAGATTTGGCCGGCTCCGACAGTATTATTGAAACAAAAGATGGCTGGCCATCTTGTTTCGATAATACGGTCGGGACGCCGCTTTACGGGGCCGGCCATATAGATGGCCTGCCCCGTTCGATTATGGCCCTCTCTGGGTACTAGGGATGGGTAACCAGAAACTTTTTTTCATGTTGGGTCATTTCCAGAAATGTTTGTTTCGATCATTTTTGTTTGTCCATTTTTTTCATCACAGGAGCAAAGTCATATACAGGGAAATTCTCTATATATGGTGCCAAATGTTTTCAGTTCGGAAAAGCATTCTAACAGATGGAAGGCACTGAAATGGGACAGAAACGGCAGATCAGCACAAAAACACGCTTAGCGCCCATTTATAGAACAGTACTTGTTTCCGTGCAGATCTGCCATGGCCATGGGCAGTTTAAGGGTGTTCCCTTAAAATGCCCGCAGTGTTGTAGAATAGTGCGGATCTCCAGCCAACTTGAGTGCTGGGATTTACACCTCGTGGAGCATGGATCCCGGCTCTATTCTATAAAGGGCGCTGATCCCAGAATGCCCGTTATAGAATAGCTTTGAGTACTGTTTACTGAATCCAGCCCATAGTGCACACTCTTCAAATGGTGCAGTCTTTTCCCGATGGCATGCACATGCACCTGCTGTTCACACATTTGCAGTGGTTTTTGTATGCACAGTGGTGCACTATTGAGAAAAGAGCAAGTAGTCTTCTGGAACGAGTGTACACTACCATTGGCATATGAAAAAATGCTAACTTTTCTGGGAAGTTTTTGTGCTCAGTTTTGGTTTTAGTGATCTGCAACGACGTGAAAAGACATTTCTCATATTGCAAATGACAATCCATCCGTCCTATGTACTGCAGCTGTAGCAATCGGGAAAGAGTTAAAGGGCCAAAAAAACAGTTGGAGCAGGGTTTCAGCCTGAGCATTCTTTAATTAGCTGTCTCTCCCAAGGTGCGAGCCCTGCATGGAATGGAGGAGTAGCCTAGGGGCTAGTGTAGTGAGCTTTGATCCTAGTGAACTGAGTTCAGTCACACTGCAGCTCCTTCTGACAGTAAGTCACTTAACCTTCCATTGTTCCAGGTAGGAAATAAATATCTGTATATAATATGCAAATCGCTTTGATTGTAACTGCAGAAAGGCTTTATATTGAGTCTTATCCCCATACTGGTTGAAGAATTCTCCTGGGATATAAACTATCTTTTTATTGTGGGGTTCAGGTCCTGAAGTTGCCTTTGACAACTCCCTGCAGAAGCCCGAGAAGCTGTTTGAGTGAACCTCTCCTGTTCAGCATGTCTCTTCTCTATTTGGAGCAGTATAGTGGCAAGGAACAAGCTCCATGATGGTTTTGGAAATTCTTGAAGTTGTCTCCCTGCAGGACTTCCGGAACCATAGTAAGATGGAAACAGAAAAAGCATTTGGCTTGCCTACTAATGTCCAGTTTTTCCTGCTTGGCTTATAATCTTTATCATCACCCTGTCAGCCAGAGAAGCTTAACCACATGCAGAGGCCTAGTCTTTTTCTGTCATTACTAAGGAGGACTAGTCGAGTTGTCCTGACTTCTATGCTAGGCAACCTGCTGTCTTCAAGTAATTGTTTCTGAACACATACTGAAGTCCTGCCACCTCTCCACATGCAACGTCGTATCTCTACCTGGGAGCCCAACACTATTGTCCTCTACTATTCTAGGTGAATGGACACATGCATTTCCATACCTAAGTTAAAAGGGACCTGGGACGATATACCGCCTTTCTGTGGTTTTTGTAACTACATTCAAAGCGGTTTGCATAGTCTATACAGATACTTATTTGTACCTGGGGCAATGGAGGGTTACGTGCAGGGCCGCTGAGAGACTGGGCCGGGCCTGGGGCAAGGTCGCCCCTGCCCTTCCCCACCCGAGGTCGCACCCCCCCCCCCCCCCCCGGGCTGGGCTGGGCCGGGCCCCCTGCATTGAAATCACAGCGCCTCTCACCTCTGTGTGAAATCGCAGCAGATCGCCTCCCTTCGGGCCTCCTTCCCTCCCTGTGTCCTGCCCTCACGGAAGTTCCATCAGATGAGGGCGGGCCATAGGGAGGGAAGGAGGCCCGAAGGGAGGCGTTCTGCTGCCTGCAGTGCTTTCACATGGAGGTGAGAGGCGCTGTGATTTCAATGCAGGGGGCCCGGCCCGGTGGCAGACGGTTGACGACGGAGGGCGGGTGCGACTGGCGTTGGGCCCCCCTTGGAGGCCCAGGCCTTGGGGAATTTTGTCCCCCCTGCCCCCCCCCCCCCAGCGGCCCTGGTTAAGTGACTTTCCCAGAGTCACAAGGAGCTGCAGTTGGATTTGAATCCAGTTCCCCAGGCTCAGTCTGCTGCACTGATCGCTACGCTAGTCCACTCACGGGTCCCCTTGTTTCTTTGCCCTTTCTGGGTGCCCCCCCTCCCCCATTACCCTTACTGCCAGTGTGCTGCAATTCTCTCACTAATTATTGCAGACATTCATTACCCTCTCCTCTTATCACCTCTTGGCCTCCCCCTAGCTCCATATTGTGGCCTACTTCTCCTGAGATTTTTTGTCTTTTGAGAGTTTCTATTGTCTTACATTTCACTGAGTGTTTCTATCTGATCTCCTTTTCCCTTCTTGCAGTCAGGAAATACATTTTTGAGTTCCTTTAGCCAGTCCCTGTCCCATGTGGTAGCTCTTCTCTCAACAGCTTCCAAGGTCTAAATCTCCCTGTGAGAGGACATTCTCCAGAACTGAACACAGTACTCGAGGTGGAGTCTCGTTAGTGAGCTATGTAAGGGTGATTCTGCAAGGCATGTCCGAAGTACTTCAGAACACTGCTAAACAGTTATCCTGTACTCATGTCTATGGGGTGTACCTCTAAGCCAACTAAAAAGCTAACCGTGCTGGAAATGAGGAACAATGCCAAAGGTGGAATATATATAATTATTAGGTAAAGAAAAATACATATATAAATAGTTCCAAAGCAAAGTGCCAAGCAAAATAAAAAAATAACTTGCTATAAAATTAGATTATCTCCAAAGTATATAATACAATCTGATTATCCTAATGCACTAACTAAAGGAGTGATTACCCAACCCAGTACAATCATAAATTCCAAATGATAGTTATAAGAACTTATCACACGTCTTATGCAAAATACAGTGATCAGCTCAATACACAGACCAAAAGTCCTGCCGTAAACCTATCAGTCTCAGATAAACTAAGGACTAATTATCCCCAACTATAGGTAATATATCCTGGTATCTCACCTTGCCGTCTGTGACAGAGGATTGGTAGAGGATGGTAGAGAAGAGGATTTTTACTCAAGAGTCTCTAGGGGCTGGTGGTTGGGAGGCGGGGATAGTGCTGGGCAGACTTATACGGTCTGTGCCCTGAAAAAGACAGGTACAAATCAAGGTAAGGTATACACAAAAAATGGCACATGTGAGTTTATCTTGCTGGGCAGACTGGATGGACCGTGCAGGTCTTTTTCTGCCGTCATCTACTATGTTACTATGTATGTATGTAGCTGACAACCTCAGCGAGCCTCCCAATCCAGGAATAGATCCAAGAGTTGAAATCTGGATGCAAATGGTACAGTCTTAGATAAGGCCTGAAGTTGTAGCTGAGCAGGCCTTGTCAGTTGGTTACAAGGCATTCAGTTCACTAGTGTTAGGAAAATCAGTCTCTTGTTCTCTTTAGAGCTTCTTATCCACCTGCAAATCCTCCGGTGTTTTCTTCTTCTTGGTGTTCTCCCTCCTCTTTCCAACTGAACTTTCTTCAGTCCAAACCTTTGGTATCCAAGTGTCAGATGATACCTGTGGACCAATCACATACGATGACATAATGTCCAGCTAGCTTTATGGTCAAGAAGCAAGCCTTTGTTATAACCATGAAGCGGTTATCAATGGCATGCAAACTCCAACACTGAGGCATAGTCATGGAGCCATGTCTTTCTCTCCTACAATGTTCCCAGAAGATAACGGGGCGAGTTTGCAACAAAGAATATGCCCTTGGATGAAATAATCTTGCAATGCTCAGCAGTACTTTTCCTTTGCAAGAAAGCTGGATTCTAACAGTTATTCAGGGCACAGGCTGTAGATTCCATATTGTTATAAGAATGGTTCAGGCTTGTATAGGCCAAGACCAGCAAAGGTGAGATCTCAGGTAAATATCCCTACAATGCCTCGCCTTGTTAGGGTTCTCTGTTGCTTTATTGCACATATTGTCAACCTTTATGACCTCCAAGTTGAGTTCTTGGAAGTTATGCTTTAGCCTTGAAGTACAACTTCCAAGTTCTTTACCATTTTTCTAGGTTTCTTTTGCCCAAGAAATTTCCCTTAAAACCTTGGGCTTCTTACAGCATATGTACCCTATTAAAGGATTTAGTGTCGTTTGTACACGTATATTTTTCCCTAAACTGGCACCTGACTGGTCATTTTATCTTCACTAGATTGGACTCCCTCAGTTGTTTGAATTGCATTGCTTAACTAGTGAACACCTTTGTGACCTACTCCAAGCCCGACTAGGTTGAGCACCAGTCATTATTGCAGGACAGTGTCAAAAGCAACCATGGCCAGAGCTGTGCAACACATCACCTCACATTGGGACTCGTTTTGGCGCAGCAGGTGTGTTGGTGTTGGGTATGGTTTTAAATCAAGTAAACTGAAATCACTATTTAAAATCATTTTGTATTTTTAATTTGAAATCCACTCTTTACCCTGATTTTGATTTGAAATCGCATATTGAAGTGATTTGTATATATTTTTTTTGGTTATTAAATCAAAAATTCATTTGCCTATATTTAGGATTCATGGATTTATTTTTATTTTATTTATGCAACTTATCAATTATAATTCACAGAAATCATGTGACTAAGGAATAAACAATATAAGTTCAAGAAGAAAGAAAACCAAGAAGAAATATATCCATTTCTATAGTCCACAAGTTTAAGAGGTAAAACAAAAGGAACCAATTCCAAACAGATCAAAGAGAGAGAGAGAAAAAAATATAGCAAAAAATGCAGGCCACATCTAAGGTGCATGTCAGCCTAACAGCAACACCTACTCTGGGGCTACAAACACGTTAGGAAATAAAGCTTCTTTACCATACAAAAACTCTTGAAGCTGCCTGCGATCAAAAAAACAAGATTTACCCTCAAACAAAATTGAACACACACAAGGAAATTTCAACATCTAACTAGCTTCAAGGGCCAAGACTAGGCTTTAAGCACTAGAATCTCTTGATGCCTCTTTGACGACTTCAAAAAGCCTGTCAAATCCACGGACCCTTCATTTTGTTTTCCAGCTGATCTCCTAGACAAAGATACATAAGTTGCTCTATGTAAAGGAGGTAGTGCCTCTGATGGTATTCCCAGCACCTCCATAAAATATTTACGCACTCTACCCAAAGCTGTTATCAAAGGTGACTATTAGCCTTATTTTCGAAAGTGATGGGCGCCCATATTTCGACCCAAATCGGGAAATGGGCGCCTTTCTCCGGTGGGCGCACAAATCGGTATAATCGAAAGCCGGTTTTGGGCGCCTTCAACTGCAATCTATCGTGGGAACGAACAAAGTTGATGGCATGTTTGAGGCGTGGTGAATGCGGGACTGGGGCATATTTATCGGCCGAGCCTTGTTTTCTCACAAACCCGCCCACCTTCCCTTGGAGTTGGCTCCTATTTTTACTTGCTGAAGTATTTAACTGCTGCAACTGTGCTCTCGTGGCGGGCAGGAAGGCACTCGCGCATGTGCGGTGGAGTGTGTCGTGCTCCACAAAGCTCTGTTTAAGCTTGTTAAAAACTCCAGACTGGGCAACACGGGATCGCATTACCCACTCTTGGGAATGTAAGGCCTGCTGTCCTCAGAGAATACCTGCTACAGGTATCTTCGCTTTTTGTGGATCCCAGTCTGGTGATTTCCTTTCCAGTGTGGTGTATGATATTAGTAAATACTTTGGTTTGGAGTGCCACCTGCCTGTATCCTTTCAGAAGTAATATTTCACCAACTACTTTTTTCTACTGGTTATACTTTTTTCTGTGCACCCTTCCATTCCTCTTGCTTTGACCATTGACTTTTCATATTGTTTTGCTGCTTTGAGATCATTGGACACAATTGCCCCATAGTCTCTCTTGGTCAGTTTTTTTTTTTTTTTGTTACATTTGTACCCCGCACTTTCCCACTCATGGCAGGCTCAATGCGGCTTACATATTGTATACAGGTACTTATTTGTATCTGGGGCAATGGAGGGTTAAGTGACTTGCCCAGAGTCACAAGGAGCTGCCTGTGCCTGAAGTGGGAATCGAACTCAGTTCCTCAGGACCAAAGTCCACCACCCTAACCACTAGGCCACTCCTCCACTCTATCTGCCATGCAGAGGACTCCTCCGAGGAAGAAAAGAAAACCAGAGTTACTTCAGTATTTCACTTTCTACTGTGCATTGCGCCATTGGATTTTTGCACCCTAACTGCTGTTAATCCACATCCTCTGGCAACGAGTTCCAGAGATCAACTATTCATTGAGTGAAAAACTATTTTGTCCTACTCATTTTAAAAGTATTACTATGCATGATTTTGCACTTTTTTTGCATTGGATCTTAACTGCCAGCCACTTGACCTTTTCTCAATTTTTTCTTACATTCTCTGGTTTTGTTTTATTCCTCAGAGGAGTCCTCTGAATGGCAGATAGAGTGGAGGAGTGGCCTAGTGGTTAGGGTAGTGGACTTTGGTCCTGAGGAACTGAGTTTGATTCCCACTTCAGGCACAGGCAGCTCCTTGTGACTCTGGGCAAGTCACTTAACCCTCCATTGCCCCAGGTACAAATAAGTACCTGTATATGTAAGCCGCATTGAGCCTGCCATGAGTGGGAAAGCACGGGGTACAAATGTAAAAAAAAAAAAAATGACAGCAGATAAAGACCATATTCTCTATATATACTCTACCCATCCATACCAACTGTTCAGTTCTACAATGCCTTCCACTGTCTCAGTGATCCTCTGTGCTTATCCTGTCCTTTCTCGAATTCAGGTATTGTCTTCATCTCCACAACCTTTACTGGGAGGCTGTTTCACACATCTACTATGCTTTCTGTAAAGAAAATTTTCCTTAGATCATACTGAATTTACCCCCTTCCTCATCCTATGACCCCTCATTATAGAGCCTCCTTTCTAGTGAGAGGGCTACCTTCTGTGCAGTTATACCTTGGAGGTATTTAAATGTCTCTACATATCTCTGTTAAGTCTTGCTTTTCCACAAAGGTATATATATTAAGTCTGTCCCCATATGCTTTATGATGAAAACCATTCACCATTTTAATAATCACCTTCTGGACTGACTCCACCTGACTTATATACCTTTGAAGGTGTGGTACGCTTTCATCATCTTCCTTTCCCTCTGCACCTAAGAATCTTTCTAGCTTTTGCTGTTGCATTATCTACCTCTTTCACCATCTTAAGATCATCAGATAGAATCACCCCCCAAATTCCTCTGTTTAGTACACAGATCTTTCTTTTCTCCTCACTCCTTTGCCTTTCATGAAGATATTGAACAGAACTGAAGCCTGAGGCACTGCACTAATTACCTTTCTCTCCTTAGAACAGTGGTTCGCAACCCAGTCAGTTGGGTTTTTAGGATACCCCAGTGACTGTGCATGAAAGAGATGTGCATGTAATGGGAGCAGTGTGTGCAAATCTATCTCATGCATTTTCATTGTACGTGTCCTGAAAACCAAACGGGCTGGGTGAGTTTTGAGGACTGAGCTTAGAATGTCTGCCTTAGAGTGAATTCGGTTTACCACTATCCTCTGTCATCTGTCATCCAGCCAGTTCCTAATCTAATCCATCACTTCTCTCGTGAGGAAGATTTAAAAGGGTAGAGCACTGGTTTTGAAAAGACAGCTGAAGGGGGGATATGATAGAGGTCTACAAAATTCTGAATGGAGTCAAACAGCCAAGGGAGGATATTCTATGAAATCACATGGTAATACTTTTTAAATAAGTAGGACAAAATATTTTTTCACTTAATGAATAGTTGAGCTCTGGAATTTATTGCCAGAAGATGTGGATTAACAGCAGTTAAGGTATCTGGGTTAAAAAAGGTTTGGATAAGTTCCCCATAATCTGCTGGGGAAACCTCCATTTATCCCTGGGGTTGGTAGCGTGGAATGTTGCTATGATTTGGGTTTCCCAAATAGGGGAAAACAAAACCCACTTCCCAGTGGCAGTACACGCACAAATATTACAACTGATGTAGTTCACAAAACAGAGCATCAAAATTCAGAGGCATAGGTATTTCAGATCCAAGCTCCTTTTAAATTCATCAGTCATGTGCCTCAAAGCTAACGGTGCCGAATTCAATTTTTGTACAATTTTATTTCATTCAAAATAACAGAGCAACTAAAAAATAGTAAAATGTCAAAAGATAGCAGCTACTTATGCCAAAACCGCAAACAGTGCTGTAACATATTCAAAAAGCTCCCGATGCCCTCTGCACTTGCATTTCAATCTAAATAGACCTGCCTCGGGATCAAAGAGGAGCTGCAAAACATTATCTTTAAGGCTCACTAACCAGCAACATTTTGGTGGACTGATTTGGGTTTCTGCCAGGTACTTGTGACCTGGATTGGCCACTGTTGGAAGCAGGATAATGGCCTAGATGGACCATCACTGTGACCCAGTATGGCTCTTATGTACTTCTGGCCCTATCTCAAGAGCTGCTTAAGTTTATTTATGAGCTTTCTGTGTAAGAGAGTATTGAACAGTTTGCTAAAGTCCAACTCCACAGCATCCCAGGCTGACCCTTTATCTAATTCCTAGTCATCAAATCAAATTATTATAGCCAGAGTTGGAGAGCCTGGGCCCATTTTTAATATAAACCTACATGCCAAAGCAGTGTGGTGTTTTGTGGTCGCAGAGTCTGCCCATTGACATTAGTGCTGTGGGTCCCATAATGCACCAGGATCAGGTTGTCAAAAATCCAGGATTGGCTCACCATCATCTTCCTGGAAGTGGGCAACTTGGGAAATACTGCTGGACAGACCTATACGGTCTGTGCCCTGAAAAAGACAGGTACAAATCAAGGTAAGGTATACACATATGAGTTTATCGTGGGCAGACTAGATGGACCGTGCAGGTCTTTTTCTGCCGTCATCTACTATGTTACTATGTTACTATGTATGTTGACCTAAATGTTGAGATTTGGGCGTCCCCGACCGTATTATCGAAATGAAAGATGGACGTCCATCTTGTTTCGATAATACAGGATGCCCCGCCCATTCGCGGGGACGTCCTCAGAGATGGGTGTCCTTAGAGATGGTCATCCCCGTTCGATTATGCCCCTCCACGAATCCACAAGAAGCACTTTGTTTGCAGCAAATTTTCATTAAACTCTTTTTAAGGCTAACTTAAAAACTCATCTCTTTAAACAGTGATGGATAGGCCAGTATGGGATTCTTAACATTCCTCTGATTTTATCTTTTAAGTATAAATAAATTGCTTTTTTGTCATTAGTATGGCGTTTTTTTTCCTTTTTCCCAATTATATGTTGTTATGTGAACCGCTCAGCTCTGCCTTGGCAGTTAGAGCGGTATAACAAGTTTTAATAAACATAAGGGGGCATGTGAGGGTGGAGATTTGGGTGTTCTTAAGACTTGGATATTTTTCTGCTATAATGAAACAAAACGAAAACGTCCAGGGCTTCACTTTTAAATGTTTTGATGTAGACTTGTTTTTATCACAACTAAGTCAGAAAAAGGTGCCCTAAATGACCACTGGAGGGATTAAGACATAACCCCTCCCCCCTTTACTCCCCCAGTGGTCAATGGCTCCCTCCTAGTTCCCAAAGATGTGAAAGAAAGAGTACATACCAGCCTCTATGATAGCTTCAGATGTTATGGCCAGTCCTCTCAGAGCAGCAAGCAGGTCCCTGGATTACCCTAATGTTTGGTGCAGTGTAATGTAGAGGGGGACCCAGGCCCATATTCCACTCTATCTGCTACACTTGTGGAAAGTGAGAGTCCTCCAAAATTCACCAAAAACCTACTGTACCCACATACAGGTAACACCTGCAGCCATAAGGGCTATTCTACTGGTGTACAGTTGGGTACAGTGGAGTTCTGGAGGGCGCCGTATAGATGTGTTAGCTTAGCAGAGTTTAAAAAAGATTTGGACGGCTTCCTAAAGGAAAAGTCCATAGACCATTATTAAATTGGACTTGGGGGAAAATCCACTATTTCTGGGATAAGCAGCATAAAATGTTTTGTACTTTTTGGGGGATCGTGCCAGGTATTTGTGACCTGGATTGGCCACTGTTGGAAACAGGATGCTGGACTTGATGGACCTTTGGTCTATCCCAGTATGGCAATACTTATGTACTTATGTAATCCATTGGAATAAAGAGACGGCAGCAGAGACTGGAATGGCAACTGGCAAAGCTACAGCAAGAAATGGAGGGCAAAGAGAGAGTGGAAAGGCATCAATTTTAGTGGAGCTGTAGAATCAGTCCTAAGAACTTAAGAGTTGTCACACTGGTTCAAACCAAGGGTCCTTTTAGCCCAGTATACTGTTTCCAGAAGTGGCCAGTTCAAGTCAGAAGTAGCTGGCAGAGTCCCAAAAAGTAGCAAGATTCCATGCTTCTTAACCCCAAGGATAAGCAGTGGCTTTCCCCAGGTCTACCTTAATAATAGAATTTTCCTTCAGAAATTTGTCCAAACCTTTTTTTAAACCCAGCTAATTAACTGCTTTTACCGCGTGTTCTGGCAATGAGTTCTAGAGCTTAACGATATGTTGAGTGAAAAATTATTTTTACCTGTTTGTTTTAAAATGTGCTATGCCTTCCCCTAATTTTGTGGAGATTGAGAGAAACCAACTAGGAGAGGTGTGTCTTTAGGAACAGCAGTTTTTCCATCATATCTGGTACTAGCTGTGAACTATGTAAATTCATGGTACCCCGGCCATTGAAAATATCCATTCAGCAGGCATGCTGGTTTGTGGACAGGAAAGGAAGTGCTAGATAACCCTGGCCAGATTGTAAACTTGTTTTCCCAAATTGCTGAGTCTGGCAAGGTACCATGCTACAGAAATTCATGCAGGGGTCTTGGTGGCAGCAGACTCATGCTGCTTTTGTCTGGCAGATAAAGGGGGGGGGGGGAAGGAAGCAAGTGGTAGTTGACAGGGTGTTATTCATGCTGTCAGTACTTCTTGGTAGTATGCATGCTGCATCTCCACTGCCCCATATGCTTCTGGCAACCCATTCCTCTACCTGAATCACCAGCTTACCCCTCCAATACATTAGTGCATTGAACTAGACTAGAGGCTAATACTTCCTTTCACCTGTGGTTCACAGAGAGTGACTAGCATTTAAGCATTCTCCTTGGTAAAGGATTTCAACCTACTTTCAGCTGAAAGGAGTCTACCAGCACTTTTGATGTCAATCCCTCTCACTGCTGAAAACCCTCTAAGTTTGCATTCAGGGTTATTGCTATTGGGGTGACGATACCTAGGGTAGTCTTTCTGGATCTCATTTTTTCCATGGCTTTTTTTAGGACTTCAAGACATTTATGACCTAAGTCTTGTTTGTCCAATCCTGACGCCCCCAGGGGGCTTTCAGGGGCTGCCTCTTGCTCCACTATCCTCTCAAGTATCAGAAGAGATGGAATTCTACCTGATGCAATCATCATAATTGAGCTGTGCATAGATGTCCCTGCTGCTTCCTACTTCTCATACAGCTCATGTCCACCCTTCATATTCTGGTGGATATACCATGCTATTTTGCAGCATTTCGCAATCAGTAGCTTCCAAATAAGGTGGCCACTTCTCTTACTCCCCAGGCCTAGAGAGTCTCTTTTAATCAGTTCCAGCAAGTATGTAAAGCTTCAGATATGAGAACTCCTCCCCGCCCCCCCCCCCGCCCCCCCGCCTTACCCATATTCTTCCTACCATCTGTTACAAAATAAACCAGGAGGCATGGTTGTCTCTCTCGAGCCTACCTGCCAGCCTTACATCATCACCCTTATTTCCACAAAGGAGGAGGCCATGGTATTGTTATCATGTTATATTTTGTCTTTCTGTACCACCCTTCACCAGTGACATCAACGCAATTTGCAATCAAATGATAAAAATAATAAGAAAACAGATTATCCATCAACTGGGTGTGTATCACAGCCACCTGTACCCTGCCTGCCTCATCCATCTGCCACTAGTGGGCTGTCCAGGGGAGGCTGGCATGTATATTATTCTGACTAAAACCAGATGTCACTGGTGAAATGTATTCTATAACCCTCCACCTTGGTCAGCTGTGCCTGCAGCTGGCAACAGCACTAATTATACAGGCTGGGGATCACCTGCCTACTAAAGGTTGTCCTGGAGGGCCCTTGATATTGGGAGCTAGGAGATGTAGTAGCCTCTTCAAGCCCCATTTCTTAACCACCTGCAGGGTCTGGTCATTTAGGACATTCATTTCTGCCATGCATCCTGTCACCAGTTTCAGTGCTGCCTCCTGCACCACTCCATCTCCTCCTTGGAGGTTTGCTTACGAGGTTGCTCAACTAGGCAAAGAGTCTGGAGACTTAGCATGAGAAATGGATTTCTGCTTTTCTGTTGCTGGCATAGATGGGCAGACTGGATAAACCAATGGTCTTTATCTTTCTTCATTTTCTCTATGCTACTTGCAGTGCAGGATAGATTCCCCAGCCTATTATGAATGCCCCTCATCTGAGCCTAGCTCAGCATGTCACTATTTGAATAGTGCTGCATGCCACTGTTTGAAAAATGGTCCATTAGCTTTCCTCTGCTAATAGCTTTCTGACAGGACATACATTATGCAGATCCTCAACCATTTTTAAATGCCTCCACACTTCTGATGTTTTGCAGGACAGAGCTGAAGATGACAGGCCAGGGGCATCCTTTACATTCTCCACTACCTGCTGTACTTGAGGAGGTGCTCTTGGCCCTGGTAGTATCACTTCCTGCCTCCTCACCATTTAGCAGGCTAGCAACTAGATTTTCAAGACCTGCCTGATCTACAAAACGTTCCATATTTGATATCCTGACTAGTGGCAGTATATCAAGCACTGTAATAAAGCTAAATGTAAACAAACAGGTTTATCCTTACCATTTAGCAGGCTAGCAACTAGATTTTCAAGACCTGCCTGATCTACACAGAGGATAAAAGGCTTTCTTTTTTTTTTTTTAAGGGAAATAACCCTGCGGAACGTGAACCACTTGCCGCGCAGCCATTTCCCGGGGAAGCCCTTACTGCCGTCCATTGAGGAGGTAGTAGAGGCTCATGCTCACCTGGTGGTAACTGGACAGCGTGTGGGGCTGCCCAGTGCTAGAAAGTAAAAAATGCATTTTCTAGCACCAGAGTTTGCACACAGCAGAGACCAGGACTACCGCCACCTGCGGTAGCCTGATGGTAGGCACAATTTGCCACATGCCAACATGGCAGTAGCCCTACCACCCTTTAGGAAAAGGGCCCCTTAATCCTGTCAAGCAGGAGCCATTAGAGTGGCATGAACAGGTTAAGACACTAACACTAGTAGAGGATGAGGGAAGAGGATAATCTTTGTTTTTATTTATGTCCAATGGATTATAGAATTTAAGTATATAGTGTTTCTTTTATTTAGTTATTCTTAATATTCTAGTGTAATTAAACTCTGGAATTCATTGCCAGAGAATGTGGTAAAGGCGGTTAGCTTAGCGGAGTTTTAAAAAGGTTTGGACGGCTTCCTAAAGGAAAAGCCCATAGACCGTTATTAAATGGACTTCAGGGAAAATCCACTATTTCTGGGATAAGCAGTATAAAATGTTTTGTACTTTTTTGGGATCTTGCCAGGTATTTGTATCCTGGATTGGCCACTGTTGGAAACAGGATGCTGGGCTCGATGGACCTTTGGTCTTTCCCAATTTGGCAATACTTATGTACTTATATATACATATTATTCCAAGACAACAGATCTTGTTACAGAAACAAGAAGAGGTATCAAACAGTCAAGAAGAAATACAAATATAGATAAGAAAAACCTAATTACCTTTTCAACCCAGTCCACTAGTGGGGGGGGGGGGGGGGATGGGTGGCAAGGACAATATCAGGAAATTATTTACGACAGACAAATCAACCTAAAAACAGGTAACTAAGTGGTGTATTACTCCTACGGAGTGGAAATCCTTGCTGGCTCAGATAATAAAGGAGGAGACTCTACTCTTGGAGTCCAAAAAAGTAGACAACTGCTCCAGATCAAAGAAAATAAACTTTGCAGACTGATATTTAATAACACACTTACAAGGATAATTCAACCAAAACAATGCACCAGGCTATACCACTCGACATTTTAATAAAATAAATTGTTGCCTTCTTTTTTGTGTGGGTTGTGAGACATCTAGAAAAACTTGAACCCTGCAATTCAGGAACAGTATCCCTCTATTCTGGAAGAAAAGCTTTAACACCAAATCTCTTATCTGGTTCCAAAACAACCCCCCTCCCCTTTTACAAAGCTGCACTAGCAGCTGCCGGGCAGTAATGCCGACACAACCCATTCCCTTTGAATAGGCTGTGTCGGCATTAACGCACTGGCAGCTGCTATTGCAGCTTTGTAAAAGCGGGTATAATTAGCTATCAAAGTAGCTGGTATAACACCGTCATCTTCTTTTTCTATAAGTCAAGTAACATTTAAAGAGTCAGAAGAAATTTCAGATCCCAAAACTTCTTGTTCTCCTCCTTCCTTCTTTGTAAAAGATAAAATATAATACAATCTAGATAAAGGAGGACAAGATTGTTCTGGAATCTTTAATATTTCCAAGAAATAGTAAGGTAAATGAAGTATCTCTTCCTCCTACCCCAACGATTCTCCCTGTCCCCCAACCCATGCTGCATTTCCTCACCCCCACCTCACCTCCAACAATCCTCCGTCTCTTCCCAATCCATTCAGTATCTCTTGTTCCCACTCCACCCCGTCCAGCAATTCTCCCTCTCTCTTCCCCCACACCTCATTAAGCATCTCTCCCTGCCTCCATATCCAACAATTAACCCTCTCCCCTCCCATGTGCAGCACCTCTTTCCCTCCACCCCTATACATTACTCTGCAGCACCTTTCCCTCCACCCCTATGCATTATTCTGCAGCACCTCTTTCCTTTCCTTCCCTTTCCTCCACACCATGCATTTCTCTGTCAGTATGAATCTCTTCTCCACCCCCCATCTACCTTCACAAATGTTTGTGTCTAAGGGTTGCCAAAAGCAGCAAAGATTCTCACACTCTGTTCACGGCTTACCTGGAAACCTCCCCTCTGCTGTATTCTGCCCATGCAAAAAAACAGGAAGTTGTGTCAAGAGGGAGCGGTACTCAGCAGAGGGGAGGCTTCTGGGTTAGCCACATGCTACAAAAGAGAGTTGCTGCCACTACTGAAAATCCTTTCACACAAACGTTTGTGAGTAAAGGGAGGGAGGAAGATGTAGGACTGCGGGAGCCTCCGGAGCCTAGCTTGCTCCCGTTATACTGGCGCTTGCAAAAATACAGAGCTGCTGGGTGGGCCTGAGCCCAAAGTGAGTGGGCCCAGGCCCACCATGGCTACACTCCTGGTCAACATCAAGGTGTGTTGATGCTTGGTATCGAGCAAAACCCAAGAAGCACAAGCATCGATCCCCCTCTCAATGCATGGTGGCGGGAGTACCAGGACGCCAAGAGATCTAGTAACTGAGAAGCCTTGGCACCCAGCAGAGTGCTCCCTCTCCATCAAGGAGGTGCCAGAGCGAAGGTCTCTGTACAGCCAGGACCAGGTACCCAAGTCTACACCAGCAGATCAACAGGATGTCTCTGACCTGAAGCCTCAGCTTTTCCCGATGTCAATCCTCGATGAGCGGATCCAGGCCTTGCTCCAAGAGTACTTAGTGGGGCTTCTACAGTAGGGTGCATTGGCATCAACTATGCTTCTACCTTCTGCCTTGCAGGGCCCTCAGTCTACGGTGAAATCTCTGATGCTGGTGCCACATGTGATATTGATGAAAACAGCTGCCCATGCGGGTACCCCCTTGACATTGATGGTGGAAGCTTTGCCAGGGTAGGGGGGGGAGGGAGGCTGAAGCTTTTCCAAGAAAAGTGGCCCCGGTGGGTTCTTCAAATACCCCGTCTTGGTTACGCCTTGCATTGACACCAAAAACCACCAACAAGCAGGGGGGTACCAGATCATACTCTGTGTCAGGAGACCGACCAGATTTGCTAATGGGCTGTCCGGAACAGGATAGTTCTCAGAACCACCTACCTGGTGGGCAAATCCAACAGACTGAGCAGGATCATGCAACCGCACAAGTGGTCACTCAGCATGGGCATTACCCATGAGATTTTCTGAGTGTGGGGTATCCCCACAGTGGATCTCTTTGCCACTCCTCACAATTACAAAGTCACTCAGTACTGTTCCAGGCTCAGAGCACATGACAGACTAGTATCGGATGCCTTCCTCCTACATTGGGGAAACAGCTTGCTGTATGCATATCCTCCCATTCCTCTTGTGGGGAACACTTTGCTAAAATTCAAGCAAGACCGGGGAACCATGATCCTGATAGTCCCATAGTGGTTCCTTGTTCTGGAGTTATCATCCGAAGAACCATGGAGATTGGAGTATTTTCTGACCCTCATAATTTAGAATGAGGGATCTCTTCTGCATCTCAACCTCCAATCTCTGGCCCTCACAGAATTTGCTTCCTTGCATCTTCCTGAGGGTATCTCCAGAGTTTTGCTGTCTTCCTGGAAAGATTGCACTAAGAGGTGTTATTCTTTCAAGTGGAGAAGGTTTGTCATCTGGTGCGAGGGCAAGGGCCTAGATCCTATTTCTTTTTTTTTAATTTATAATTTTTTATTGTTTTATATATACTTGTACAGATAAATACAACTGCAAAGTGTAATACAGCCACAATTGTAATAACTTTACAAACTTAGGAAAAAGAAAAACTTTTGTTCAATTATTTATATAACATTGGCTTCCTTAGACCACAATGTAAAGGTTAGGGGGGGTAGGAATTAGTGAAGTGTATTACACAATATCACACTTTAAACAAGAAAAAAAAAGTGACACCGTTATTCCCTTACTTCTTATCTCTAAGCTTGTTTAGTATCTAAGAAGTTCTGAAGCTGATCAGGCATATAATATATATATTTTGTTTGATTTATCCTGATAACACATTTACAAGAATACGCAAGAAGGAAGGAACCTCCCATTTCCAAAATTTTTGACCTCATTGACAGAAACTTTTTCCTTTTTTCCTGTGTTATTTTAGTCACATCAGGATAAAGCCAGATCTTCTGGCCTACAAACATGCGGTTGGTTGATTTAAAATAAAGTCTCATTACTGCATTTAAGTCCTGCTGGAAAACAAAAGAGACTATCAACGTTCCTCTTTCCATCGCGTTTGTAATTGATTGTTCCAAAATGGCTGTGACATTTTGTAAGTCTACTGAGTCTTCTCCCTCTACTTTGTTCATTGTATTTGAAATGTAATAAATTTTATTCAAAGGAGGAAATATTTCTTGGGGAAAATTCAAATTTTCTTTCAAAAATCTGCAAAACATATGATTTGGAGAGACTCCCAACATTCTAGGAAAATTTAATAGTCGAAGGTTTAACCTCCTGTTATAGTTCTCCATTTGTTCCATTTTTCTTCTAATCTCAATACTATCTTTAATCACAGCCACTTTGAATTCTTCCGTTTGCTTAGAGTCTGTCTGTAAGGCCTCAATTTTCTTTGAAAAATCCCGGTTAGCTACTTCCATAGAGTTCTTCACTTCTTGTACCGATAAATTTAATGTTTTTACCTCATCAGAAGATTGTTTCAGGGTTCTTTCAATTTCTAATAACTTCAGCCAGATCTGACTTAGATTCACCTCCGTCTCTCCTGCAACTTCTGATCTCCCCGTCAGGTCGAGCTCCCCTCTGGGCTCTTCAGAATCACCCTTTCTGGGTCCTGGAGGAAACCCCGTTCGACTGGCGAGAGTTGCCGGGCAAGGAGGAGTTATAGAGCATAGCGGGGAAAGAGATGTTTCTATGTCCAGTGGGAGAGCCGCTTCACCGGTTCCCCCCGCTAAGGACTCCGCTCCGCTAACGCGGGAAACCGCGGGGAAGAAGCGCTCCAAGCCTGTCCTCGCCGGAGTGGATGTCCTGGAAGGTAGGGGAACTCCCCGGATCGTCCCTTTACGTTTTGTATGCGGCATTCTAACAGGAATATCTATTTAGTCAGCAGGGAAGGCAGGAGACCGCTTCAAACACAACCGCTCACGGCGCCATCTTGACACGCCCCCCTCACCGGCCTAGATCCTATTTCTTGCCATATGCAGACCCTGCTTGAATTTCTTCTGCACCTCTCTGAGTCTGGTCTTAGAACCAACGCTTTAAGGGTTCACACCTCAGTGCAATTAGTGCCATGTGAAAAGTAAGTCCACCTCTGGGCAGCCTCACTTCATGAGAAAGTTCATGAGAAGTTTGCTGTTAACAAAGCCCCCTGTCAAACCTCCACCTATGTCATGGGACCTCAACATTGTCCTCACCCAGCTGATGAAAACTCCTTTTGAACCAATTGATTCCTGTCCTCTAAAGTACTTGACCTGGAATATCTTGTTTTTGGTGGCAGTGATTTCAGCTTGCAAGATCAGTGAGCTTCAGACCCTAGTAGCGGATCCATCTTACTCAAAATTTCGTCATAATAGAGTAGTTTCCCTGCAAGCACCCTAAGTTCCTGCCTAAGGTATTGTTGGAGTTTCATCTGAAGCACAGCAAGTAACTTATTATTCACAAAATTATTCACGGAGACGCACCAGCCTACATGTCAGACCTGATAGACTTACCACCCAGGAACGCTAAAAGATCATCTCGCACATTCCTTAATCTGCACTTCCCCAACTGCAAAGGTCTATAATACAAAATAATGCATGCGTCAAACTTTACCTACTTGAGTACAAAGTTATGGAACGCACTACCGCACAACTTAAAAACGATCTACGAACTAACCAACTTCCGCAAACTACTGAAGACCCATCCTTTAACAAAGTATACCACAAAGATCAACAAATGTGAACACACACCACTTCTCCACATATATTCAGAACTGCTCTACAATTTCTACTTGCTATATTACTATCATGTTTTATCATTACCATGTTACCCAAGATTCTTCTGTAACATTAATAGTCTAATTTCTAATGCTTTTTCACCATTCTTGATATATTGTAAGCCATTATCATGTTACCCAAGAACCTCTGTAACACAAAATGTCTATCTTCTAATGTAATTCCACCATTCACAAAGTATTGTAAGCCACATTGAGCCTGCAAAGAGGTGGGAAAATGTGGGATGCAAATGCAATAAATAAAATAAATAAATAACTGAACACAAAAAGTCCCACGGAAAATAGCAACAAACCAAGAAGTGGGAAATGAGGGAAGGCTAAACAAACCACAGGTTCAACAAATGAAATTTATTACTTAAAAACAAATATCAAGACTTGACACGGCACCATGTTTCGGCATACAAAATACCTGCCCCAGGAGTCTTATGTGTGCAGAAAGTGATAATACAGCTAGATGGGAATGGTGAGATGGTCTTTAAAAAGACCGTGCATATATGACTGTTGCACTGTGGAAAAAAGTCTGGCAGTTCACTCCTAATTCTTCAGTAGAGAAGGAGTGCGGGTACTACTGCTGAATCAGTTTATTGGTCTTCCAACATTCTTTCCCAAACCTCAAGCCCATCCTAGTGAAAGTGCACTGCACACATTGGACTGGAAGCAATCATTGGCCTTTTACCTGGAGTGGACTTGGCCCTACAGACAGTCCACCCAACTTTTTGTTTCTTTTGATCTCTACAGGATCGGGGTTGCCATCAGTAAATGCACAATCTCCAAATGGCTGGTGGATTGCATTTCTTTCACTTATGCCCAAGCTGGGCTGACTCTTGAGGGTCATTTCAAGGCTCACAATGTCAGAGCTAAGGTTGTGTTGGTAGCCCACTTGAGATCAGCCTCTATAGAAGATTTATGCAAGGCTGCAGAATGGTCTTCAGTCCACATATTCACATCCCACTATTAACTTGAACAAGACACCTGACGTGACAGTTGGTTTGGACAGACAGTCCTGCAGAATTTGTTTGGGTCTAGAATCCAGCTCCACCCTCCTAGGCCCGTTTTATTCTATTCCAGGCTGCACTCTCACATAGTTTGTATATAGTTTCAGGTTATTAAAATTTGAACTTGCCTTTGTGAGTTCCTAGTGTCCTACTGTTGTTGATTTCAGTGAGCCTGGTAGCTAGGGATTCCCATATGTGAGAATGAACTGGCCTGTTTGTCCTTGGTGAAAGCAAAGATACTCACCTGTAGCAGGATTCTCCGAGGACAGCAGGCCATTGATTTTCACATACCCTTCCACCTCCCCTTGGAATTGTCTTGTATAGCTATATTACTGTACTGATGGTCCCATACATGCATGGTGGGAACCAGTGGCGTAGCCAGACTGCCAATTTTGGGTGGGCCTGAACCCAAAGTGGGTGGGCACAAAATTTTCTCTCTACCCCCCTCCCCCAGGAAATATTTAGTCACACTTTTCAGTGAGCTTTCAGAGGCCAAAACCTCTTGTCTCAGGTCAGTATAATGCTGTTACAGTAGATATCTCCTGACCTAAGGAAGGAAGTATTGGTCTCTGAAACTTTATTAACACAGGTACCATATTACTTTATCCTAAATTAAAAATAAAATTATTTTCTTTACCTTTGTTGTATGGCACTTTTTCTCATTGTGTTGCTCCCAGTCTCTAGATTCTGCTTTCCTTCGTCTTTCTCTTGCCAGGGTTTCCTGTCCATTCATCACTTATGGCTTTTCATCTTTTCCTCACCCTTGTTCGCCACATGCCCCTTCCTCTTATTCTCCAGTCTTTCCCTACTCTGTCCTCTCCCTCTTTCCATTCAGCAGCTCCCCTCTTTCTCTCCCCATCCTGCCAGTGTCTCCCCTCTTTCTTTTGCATCCAGCGTCTCCTTTTTCTCCCTACCCTTCCATCCGGTGTCTTCCCTCTTTCTCTCCTTATCCTTCCACTCATCTACCCTCTCTCCTGATCCTTCCATCTAGTGTCTCTAACTCCCCTCTCCTTCTATCCAGTGTCTATCTCTCTACCCTTTTCTATTCAGTCTCCTCCCGCTCTCCACATCCTTCTAGTTTCTCCCCTTTCTCTCTGCATCCTTTTGTGGTTGCAAAAACTGTAGAAAAGCGGTATAGTCTCCTGTTACACTTTCATCCATCTCCCCTCTTTCTCTCCCTATCCTCCCATGTTCAGCAGCTCTCTTCCCTCTAGTCCCTTCTTCCTCTTCCTTCCTTGTCCAGCAGCTCTCCAGCCCCTTCCTCCTCTCCCTCCCATGTCCAGCAGCTCTCTCCCTTCCATCCAATCCCCTCCTCCTCTCCATCCCATGTCCAGCAGCTCTCTCCCTTCCCTCTAGTCCCTTCTTCCTCTTCCTCCCTTGTCCAGCAGCTCTCCAGTCCCTTCCTCCTCTCCCTCCCATGTCTAGTAGCTCTCTCCCTTCCCGCCAGTCCTTCCCATGTCCCAGCAGCTCTCCCTTCCCTCCAGTCCCTTCTTCCTCTCCCTCCCATGTCCCAGCAGCTTCTCCCTTCCCTCCAGTCCCTTCTTTCTCTCCCTCCCATGCCCCAGCAGCTTCTCCCTTCCCTCCAGTCCCTTCTTCCTCTCCCTCCCATGCCCCAGCAGCTTCTCCCTTCCCTCCAGTCCCTTCTTCCTCTCCCTCCCATGTCCCAGCAGCTTCTCCCTTCCCTCCAGTCCCTTCTTCCTCTCCCTCCCATGTCCCAGCAGCTTCTCCCTTCCCTCCAGTCCCTTCTCCCTTCCTTCCCTCAAGTCCCTTGCTCCTCTCCCTCCCATGTCCAGTAGCTCTCTCCCTTCTCGCCAGTCCCTTCTTCCTCTCCCTCCCATGTCCCAGACGCTCTCTCCCTTCCCTCCAGTCCCTTTTTCCTCTCCCTCCCATGTCCCAGACGCTCTCTCCCTTCCCTCGTCCCTTCTTCCTCTCCCTCCCATGTCCCAGCAGCTTCTCCCTTCCTTCCCTCAAGTCCGTTCCTCCTCTCCCTCCTATGTCCCAGCAGCTCAGCCACTTTCCCCCAGGCCCGCGAATCCACATCCTTCCCGCGCTGTCGCAGCCCTTTTGTCCCGCGGAGGCAGAGTTTCCTTCCTACCCTGTCTTCTCCCCAGGCTCCGCTGCATCGTCCCTGCAAGAGGAATCGTTTTCCTTTTCGGCCGTCGCGCTGCGCTGCCATACACACAGGCAGCTTCGCTCCTCCCCCGCCGCGTTCATCCGGCCCTAACAGGAAGTGCATCAGAGAGGGCCAGAATGGACGCGGCAGGGGAGGAGCGAAGCTGCCTGTGTGTATGGCAGCGCAGTGCAGCGTGATGGCCGAAAAGGAAAACGATTCCACTTGCAGGCCGGGACGATGCAGGGGAGCCTGGGGAGAAGACAGGGCAGGAAGGAAACGCTGAACGCTGCCTCCGCGTGACAAAAGGGCAGCGACAGCGTGCGAAGGATGGGCGGGCCTGGAGGGAAAATGGGTGGGCCTGGGCCTGTCCAGGCCCACCCGTGGCTACGCCCCTGGTGGGAATGCTGCCCCAGATCATAAAGACATATTATGTTGGATAGCATTCTGCACCAATCGCCATGGATGACATCACCCACATGTGATAATTAATAGCCTGCTGTCCTTGGAGAATACCTGCTATAGGTAAGTATCTTTGCTTTTCTAGACATTGCTGTACTTGGTGTTTATCTTTTTGGAGAAGTCAGCATTCTTAGTAGACTGACCACACAGACATCCCAGAAGAGCAGTCGGGCACTCTAGGGGGCACTACAGTGGACTTCAAATAAAAGGTCCCAGCTACACATTTCACCATTACTTCTTTATATTGTATGGTGAGCCCCCAAAACATACTGTACCCAGTTATACACCACTACAATGGCTGCAGGTGTCACCTATATGTGGGTACAATAGGTTTTTGGGGGGTGGGGGGCTGAGACTTTCCACCAGAAGTAAAACATTTAGAGTGGATTATGTGCCTGGGTCTCTTTCTCCACAATGTACTGCAGCACCACTAGGCTACTCCAGGGACTTGCTTCCTGCTCCAATAGCACTGGCTATAACATCTAAGGCTGTCATAGAGGGGGGTTAGAAGGGGTCCACTGGAGGAGTAAGGGGGGGGGGTCAATCTTTAATTTCTGGTCATTTAGGACACCTATTTCTGACTTAATCATGATAAAAACAGGTCTAGACCAAAATGTTTAAATTGTAGCCCAGGGTATTATGGCCGAAAAACATCCAAGTCTTTTGGAATGCCCAGATCACTCCCTGACATGCCCCTTTGTGATTTGAACACACTGTCTGTGAACTGCATACCAAAATGTTTAAAAAATGGGTTTCGAAAATAGCAATGATTTGAACATTTTGGCAAGCAAAACGTCCAAATAACAATTTATGCCACTTTTTAAATGTTTTTCTCTTTCAAAAATGAGCCCCTTAATCACTGACAACTGCTGATCAGGCAGCAATTTAGAGGAAACTTCCATTGAGGATACTTTAGTTTTAACAGTGGTAACCCTCTGCTCCAAGCTTGCATAATTTCCCAGCAAATTTTGTATTAAAGCAGTCAATGAGGAAAACTTTTTCAAAACAGGTAACTCAAACTTTGCAAAAGCCTCCCAAAATATATCCAAATTTATAAGAGATGGTTTTACCGCAAAGGTAAGCCCTTTTGTATCGTCACTCCCCTCACCTTCGAGCAAGCCGCTTCTTACTCCCTCCTCAAGGCCAGACAGTCTACAGACAGTGCTTTTTTTTGTAGGAAAAAAGGTACCGGTACTCATTATGGGTGGGGGGGTCACCATCTATGGCTCCGCCCCCTGTGGTAGCCACACCCCTTTTACCAGCCGTGGTGCATATAAGCAGTATCATTAAAAATACTATACCAGTATAGGAGCAAAAAAATAACGTGTGATTTTTTTTCATTATAAATAATTTCTATAAGCTGTTACAGCTCTAGTATATCCAGTGCAAAATAAGACAGCAGATGTAAATTCTCAAATTGGACATCTTCCAAACACTAAAATGAAAATAAAATGATTTTTTCTACCTTTGTTGTCTGGTGACTGTTTTTCTGAACATGTTGGTCCCAGTCTCTGATTCTGAGGCTCTTTATCTGATTCCTTAACTCCATTTCCAGGGCTTCCTTTCCATTTATTTCTTTACTTTCCTCCTTTATTTCTTGCCCTTCATCCATAGGTAAAAGCTGGGTCCTCTGCGGACTTGATTGGAGGAGGTATAGAGTGGATCCAGCTTTTGCCCATCATCCATGTGCAGATTTTCTCCTCTTTTCCCTTTCCCTTTCCCTCACCTTGTCAGTATGCATCTCCTTCCTCTCTCCATCACGCCCAGCATTTTTCCTCTCCGCCCCTCCATCCATGTTCATCTCACTTCTCTCTTCCCTCCCCTCCCCTCCATCCATGTCCAGCATTTGAACTCTCTCTCCTCCCCTCCATCCATATCCAAAATTTCTCCTCTCTCCCCTAAATCCATGTGCATCTCCTCCTGTCTTCTCCCCCATCCATGTCCAGCATTTCTCCTCTCCCCCTCCACTCCATCCATGTGCATCTACGTCCGCTGTCTTCCCTTCCCTCCATCCATGTCCAGTGTTTCTCCTCTCTCCCATCCACTCCAACCGTGGGCATCTCATTCCTTCCCTCCAACATTTCACCTCTATTCCCTGCCCTCCACTCCATCCATGTCCAGCATTTCTCCTCTCTCCCCTCCATCCATGTGCATCTCCTTCCTGTCTTCCCTCCACTCCATCCATGTCCAGCATTTCTCCTTTCATCCATCCATGTCCAGAAACTCTGCTCTCTCTTCCCATCCATGTCCAGATTCTCCTCTGCCCTCCTCCGGGAGGTTCTCTTGTAAGTCAAAGTGAGTCCCCTACTACCCTCAGAGTCGTAGGTATACTCCGTCTTGTCTCACTGAGACTGTTCAGCCCCATTGCTCTCATTCTTATCAACAGCATGTGCAGAAGGCCCCAACAACTCCTCAGTCAAAACAGGGGATGAGTTTTTGACTTGCTCCTAGAGAGAATAGCTGTGGTAAAAGTGACCATTCCGGATAACCTTCTGGTAGAGGGGAGGCTGAGTTTTTTCTAGGAAAGGTAGCCCCTTATAGCCTCTGATTGGTGGGTTCTTCAAATATTCAATCTCGGTTACATTCTATATTGGCGGAAAACCACCAAATTACGCACCGAGAGCCAATTACTTCATTTCTCACAACAGGGAGGTACTTGCAGAGGAGATCTCTGCCCTTCTCAAGACTCATATGGTCAAACCCATAACATCAGGGAAGAATAGAAGTGAATCTATTCCAGGTACCTCCTTGTTACAAAAAAGACAGGTGGGTGCATCCCATCCTAGACTTGAGGGTCCTGAGCAAGTATCTGGTCAAGGAAAAGTTCAGCATGGTTTCCCTGGGCTCCCTTCTCCCAGTGATTCAAGAACAAGATTACCCTCACTTGGTAACACTTGAGTCAATTACCTTATCAAGATAATGTTACAATGCCTCACCCAAGGGATTCTATAAAATAGGTAAAAACTCTCCTGTGTATCCATCCAGCCCTGCTGCTTTATACAGAGCTAGAGAATGAGTAACTGCACAAGTTTCATCTTTACTAATAGGAGCATTTAGAACCTCCAAAGCCTCTGATGAAAGCCATGGAAGCCTCAAGGCACCCTAATTATAATATATAGGATGAACATCTCGACCTGGTTTGCAAAAAGATTCATAAAAAATCATGCAAAGCAATTCTCTTTATCTGTGCTTTTTGTGAAATGTGAATCCAAGGGTGAATAAGTTTAAACAAAAGCTTCCCAGTTTTATTCCCAAAGTTATAAAGCTTAAATTTATAATATGTATTTGCTTTGTTTAGTGCACTCATGTATGTTAGTATTCAAAGCAGTTTGCACCTCTAATAATGCATCTTTATTTTGCCTAGAGGGATGAGCTGCAAAGTTCTGTCACTTCCTTAGAAGTTCCCCCTCCAGATGCAATATTGTTTTATCCTTTGTAAGTTTAGTGCTTGGAGTGTTAAGCTCTGAGGGCAAGATGCACAAAAGTCCTCATTAGAGCTGTTCCGTACCGAATTCCATAACGAATCGGTACGGAACGGCTATGCACGAAGGAAAGGGAATGCAAATGAGCTGCTCTTTGCAGCTCACTTGCATTCTCTAATCCTTCGTTAAAACCGTCAATAATCGGCCCGTAAAGCATGCGCAGAGCAGCCAAGCGTTATGCTGGCTGCTCTGCGCATGCCAAAAACATCAAAACCCCCCAAAACAAACAGTCCTTTATGGACTGCCTTGCCCCCCCGCCCCACCCCACCCGAGGTTGCCGCTGCTCCCCGCTCCCCCTGCATTAAAATCGTAACTTTTTTAGGCAGCCCCAGCTCCCCTCCCTCCCCTCCTCCTTTTTTAGAAAAAACAGCTCCCGCCACCCTGCGCCCTGTACCCCGCCCCCCCTGAGGTCATCGCCACCACTCCCCCCTCCACCGGGCCCCCTTCCATGAAACCGGGCCCATGCAGCGCCTCTCACCTCTGTGTGAAGGCGCTGCACGGGCAAGAACAGCTGATCGCCTCCTCCGACGTCCCTCCGTTCCTCCTGGGCCCGCCCTCGTCTGACGTAAGTAACCTATGTATGCACCCAGGAGATGGTTATGTTTGATACTGACATTGAATTGTAAATCACTCTGAATGATGAGAAGTGCTGTGTACAACTATGGTGGTTATACAGACCAACTATAGAGTATAAATCTATTTATTAGTGTTACAGAGTCACAGCATGAAACAGACAGATGTTGATGCCCTATAGGCAGACAGTCTCAAAGGCAGGAAGGGTGGTGGGAGAATGGGGTTTTCCCTTTTTGACAAGCTGCAGCATGGGGATATCACTTTTTCTTTCCAAAGCGCTGCGGCACTGCCATGCTCCAGAACTGTGGTGTGCCAGTGTCCCAACCACGGGTGTGAACATGCTCATTATTGACCAGGGTCCCTCGTGCATTGCGTCCAAACCTGTGGAGACAAGACATGGGTCATTCACAGCACAGATTAGCTACAGAAAAGCAATTGGGCTCCTGGATCAAGCACAGTATGAACCTGAAACCTCCTTCCATCCTAGAATGGTACTTCTCAACCCAGTCCTTGAGGAACACCTAGTCCAATCAGGTTTTCAGGATATCCACAATGAATATGCATGAGATAAATTTCCATGCACTGCCTCCTTGGTATGTAAATCTCATACATATTCATTGTGGATATCCTGAAAACCTGATGGGACTAGGTGTGTCTCAAAGACTGGGTTGAGAAGCACTACCCTAGAGAACAGTAGTGCAACTAATAAATGACAGCAAATAAAACCCAAAATAACCCATACATTCTACCCAGCTGAGATGCATCTATGTTGGACACATGTGCATTATCAATTCCCTTTTGGAAACCAACTCAAACTCCTTCCTCCCCTATGTCTTTTACCTGCACCCTCAACCTTGTTTCTGCTACTGTCCTCCTTATTTGTCCAAAGCATACTCAATACCTGACTCCACCTAGGGTTACCATATTTTGTCCCCCAAAAAGGAGGACACATGCCCCGCCCCACCACACACCCCACCATGCTCCTTTAACACCCACCACGCCCCATTTCACACCCACCACGCCCCCTTTCACGCCCTTGCTCCGCCCCTGTCACATTTTCCCCTCCCCCCTGTCACACACCCCGTCACTCCCCCTCCCTGTCACCCTGGTGGTCTAGTGACCTCTTCGGGGCAGGAAAGAGCACCCTCTTTCCTGCCCGGAGCGCTGCCCTGCATGCATCCTTCCTGTTCCTGATCTCAGCGCTGATTCAAAATGGCCACCGAGAGTTGAAGTGACCTCACGAGACTTCAACTCTCGGCGGCCATTTTGAATCGGCGCCGAGATCAGGAACAGGAATGATGCATGCAGGGCCGCGCTCCGGGCAGGAAAGAGGGGGGGGCTCTTTCCTGCCCCGAAGGCGGAAGAGGTCACTAGACCACCAGGGCAGTAGTAAGTAAGGGGAAGGGAGGCTAGCAATCTGCCCGTTTGTCCAGATTTCTGGACAAACGGGCAGATTGGCAAAACCTGCCCGGTTGCCCAGACATGTCCTCAAAAAGAGGACATGTCCAGGTAAATCCGGACATATGGTAACCCTAGCTCCACCACTTCCACTGGTAGGTCATTTCAGGCCTTGCCATCTTCAGCTTTGCTTCTAATAACACTCAACACCCAGACTCCCTTCTATATCTTATTACCAAGCTTTGTTAATATCCTCCACAGCCACCAAGATTACTGAGACAATTGTAAATGCATAAATAACATTTCAGGCTCTGCATGTTCACTGAAGCTTGGACTTTATCCACTGCTGCTCCATGTAGGTAACCCAAACCCTTATGGCAGTCCACTATAGTTGGATCACTGGTTAGGGATATAGTCAATGCTCCGTCAGGTTACCCTAGTGCTTTGCTACCATTTTCTCTGACTCGAGGGTCCTCTGTGCTTCTCTTAAGCTTTTTTGAACTCTATAACTGCTTTTGTCCCCACATTCTTGACTGGGAGTCTATTCTATGCAATCACCACCCTTTCAATGAAGAAATATTTTGGAATGTTGTTCCTGAGTCTACGTCCCTGGAGCTTTGCACCATGAGGACTATTTCCTTTGAGAAAGTTTTGTTTCTGGGTTACTACCATTGTTTTGTTTTGCTATAAGACAGTATGGTAATCCATTGCCATATTGCAATGTACTGCGAGTACTTTAATATTAACCCATGAGAAAAAATTAGCTAGGGAAGCTGCATACTTCCTGAATGAGAGTACTGGGGTCAGTAATAGGGGAGATGGGTACCAGCTCAGTGGGTGTATGATCACCTCTAATTTTAAGCTGACTCCTTCGAAGTATCCACGAAGAGGTAAACTGAGTTGGATTTAGCATCCCCAATTGTTTTGAAAAGTTGGCTGCTCGGAGTTGAGTACTCGGGTCCATAGAGGATGAAATGCTATAATCTGGCTGGGAAGAATTCTAGGTATGGAGATTGAAAAAAAAAACTGCTGGGGATAAGGGGACTTGAGAGAGCATACGCATTTTACATTTTTACAGTAAAAAGGCATATATGTATGTATTTATGTTTCTGGATTTAGCCCATGCCTTTTCAGTAGTATTATATTGTGTTACTTGTATTCTGCCTTTGTCCAGCAGAATGCAAAGCAGATAACAAAAAGCATATTCACGTTGGAAGGAATTTACAGGGGGGTCACGTGATACTCTTTAGCTGAGCGAACGTCTCTTAGCCAAGCTCCGCTCCAACCACCCCAAAATCATTTAATTTACCTGCGAGATCTTCCCTATGCGGGCTTAGGAAATCTCTGACGGCGAGACTAAGTCCCAGTGTACCCAATGACGGTGCTCAAGTCCATCTTAACGGTAGCGCAGGTGGGTTATGCCTGTGAAGACCCCGCGGACAGGAAGGCACCGCGTACAGAACTTGGGCGAGTCCTCCACCGGCAAGCCTCTCAGTGGAGACCACTAAAAACTTAGTGCAACAGATATCGGCAGTGCTTGAGGACAAACTTTCTAGGCTGTAAACGTCAGTGGATCAAATTCGGGACTCCTTGGAGCGACAGAGCACACGTATCCAACAAGCAAAGGACTGTATCTTGCGCCAGGAGGATCGTGCTGAGATGGTGGATATGAAGATTTTGCCACTTGAGAAACAATGTGCACTTCTAATGCAACACGTCGATGACCAAGAGAATAGAGGAAGGCAAAATAACCTTGGAATCATAGGCTTACCTGAAACTGTAAAAGAAAAGGATCTATGGAACTTCATCGAGCGGTGGCTGCCAGAACAATTAAACATACAGCTGCCAGACAAAATAATGAGAGTCGAGAGGATCCACCAAGTTGGGTCCATGCATGAGGGGGAACAGCGTCCGAGATCTGTGCTGGCTAGAATACTTAATAATGCGGATAAAGAGCGAGTGTTACAGGCTTACAGAGGAAAGAAATCGCTCGACTACAACGGGCATAAGCTGCTACTTTTCCAAGATTATTCGGCACATGTTGCTGATCAGATGAAGCAGATGGGCCGACATTGTAAGCATCTTTTTGACAAAGGAATAAGATTTGCCCTATTGTACACGGCGAAGGTGCGTGTGGTGCATGACAATAAAACTATCTTTTTCATGGAACCTGGAGATTTGGGCACGTTTGTGGACAAACTTCAATGACTGGCAGAGATGTGTGATTTCTCACTACAGTGCTGCACTTGCGCTGATCAGGGGTTTGGTGTGCTGACGCGCTCTATTATTGCTGAGGAGCCCAACGTCGATTAGAAGTCTGGGCCTCTGCATGGAGCTCGGGTAAGCCTGAAGGCCGTACTGGACATTTTGCTTCCTTCATTATTAGTGGGTTGGTTCGAGCAGGGTTTCGTTTAAATATGTTACTGACTAGGAATTACTATTCCCTGGGAAGATCTTACTTTTACTGCTCATAGAAGGGGGTGGGGGGCATGGGAGGGTTAGTGGTGTGAAGGAAGGAGAATGTTTGTTGTGATTTTGTATGGGTTATGTGTGCTAATACTGTTAGATTTGCTGGTGGGTTGTCAGGAGGGGGAAGGGAGGGATTGGTTTAGTCTTTGGTGGGGGAGGGGGAACGTGGGATGTTAGGGGGGACAAGTGTGATTCATGTTCATCGAAATCCTATAAACTACAAGGGGGTGGACTGACTTTGCAGGGCGACTGGAGGGGGAAGTCTCTGCTTTATGTTGTTTACTTCACATTTGTCTGGGGCAGGGGCGTATCTGAACTGCGGCGGTAGGGGGGGCCAGGGCCAGAGAGGGGGGGCACATTATAGCCCCCCCCCCCCCGCCGCCGCCGCCCGCCGCCGCCGCCATTGCCGATCCCCCTCCCCCCAGCCGCTGCCATTGCTAACCCTCCCCCTCCGTTGCTCGCCTACCTTCGCTGGCGGGGGACCCCAACCCCCGCCAGCCGAGGTCCGCGTCCTCCTGCCGCTGCCGGCTGCCTTTGGTCCTTTCATTCTTCCATTGAAGCTGGCGCCGACGAAAAAGTTTCTTTTGAATCTGACGTCGCTGCACGTTGCACGTTGTACGTGCAGGACGTCAGACTCAGAAACAATTTCTGAGTCTGACGTCCTGCACGTACAACGTGCAGCGACGTCAGACTCAAAAGAAACTTTCGTCGGCGCCAGCTTCAATGGAAGAATTAAAGGACCAAAGGCAGTCGGCAGCGGCAGGAGGACGCGGACCTCGGCTGGCGGGGTTTGGGGTCCCCCGCCAGCGAAGGTAGGCGAGCAACGGAGGGGGAGGGTTGGCAGCGGTAGGGGGGTCCAGGGCGAAATCTGCGGGGGCCCAGGCCCCTGAGGCCCCACGCAGATACGCCCCTGGTCTGGGGGACTCAGCTGGGAGGTCTCCTAGGCACATTGAGGATAGTGGTGTACTCGTTTGACCCCCGAATGCTGACGGTGCTCCATGGTTGCTCTTAAAGTGGTATTGCTGAATGTTGATGGTGACCATTCTCCTATAAAAAGAGCTAAAATCTTACAGGCGCTTAAGAGACTGCGTACAGACATAGCGTTTCTACAAGATACAAGGTGGGGGATATCTACTTTGCCGCCTATAATAGCAGGCCGCGGGGAGTGAGCATAATGATCAAGATAAATGTGGTGTTCACGATGCATAAGCTATATCAGGACCCAGGAGGTTGATTTCTAATTGTAGCAGGGTTACTGCAAGGAAAGCGGGTGGCTCTTTGCAACATCTATGCCGCCTTTGATGAATATCCTTTAATCTTGGGAGGGGATTTTAATATCACTAGTGACCCACTGATAGACTGCAAGCCATCCAAAAGACCATCCAAAGACCATGAAGGGAAAGGGGTGAACTTCCTTATTCAAGAGTTGGGGGTGGTGGATTATTGTCGTTTGTATCATACAGATGAGCGTGATTACACGTTCTTTTCCCTCCATCATGGGGTCCATGCACGCCTGGATCACATCCTGCTTTCACACTCTCTGGTTTGGGGGGCTGTTCAGGCAGGGATAGGGACGCCCAATGTTTCTGATCATGTCCCAGTGTGGGTTGAGCTAGAGTGGGGAGATAGGGCGAACACGTTCTGCTGGCGTATGAACCCTACTCTTTACCAAGACCTGGAGTTTCATAAATATCTACGCCAGGGGTGGTTGGACTACGTTGCTGAGAATGATGCTCAGTCAGTGGGGCCTCACATTTACTAGGAAGCAGCTAAGGCGGTGCTTCGAGGTAAAATCATAGCATACCTGCATCTTTGAACAGACATAGGGAACATAAGATTCATGATCTAACGAAGCAATTGGGGGACGCTAGGAGAACTTTTATTCTCAGCCCATCTGATGTATTCCGCAAGGCCTATTTTGATGTTAAGAAACAGCTTCAGGATCGGGACAAGATAGCGGATCAGAGCGGAAGTGTGTGAGAGAGCTCCTGATCTCTTGGAGTGGTGCATTGCTGGCGAGCTTACCTTACCCCAGGATATGGGGAAAAGGAAGGGAAAGTCCAGAGCGCCGTCCTCCTCGACCCCTGGAGGGATTCCCGCTCCTCGGCAATTGACCCTTGAGCAGGTCGGCATCTTTCCACGGGCTATGCAAACACCCACTTTGAATCGATCCGCGAATCACAGCGAAGGAGCGGTTTCTCTGAGCCCGCTTGAAAACCCAGCCCCACCACGACCCGGTTGTAGCTTTGTCGCCGAGGGAGGAACGAGTGCTGTGACCCCCGGAGAGGAGAGTAACCACCCGATTCAAGGAGGCATCTCAGTGAATTTTGTCCCAAAGGCGGGAACAACTGAAAACAGGCAAGCTGTTACCATCTTGACCCCTGCGCCTTTGGAAGCTACAACACCCGGAGAGATGGAAGTTAGAAGACCGGCGGTAGTCACTTTGGACTCCCTATGGGACGCAATTCAGGGGATGAACTCGCTACTTACAAAGGTAACCAACTCCTTCACTAAAGAGGTTTCTGATTTAAAACAAACACAGCAAATGCTAACTGAGAAAACTTTACACCAAGAGAATCAAGTTGAGAGTCTGAAGGCTGACCTTTCTACTATGCAGTCATTTGCAGGGGTTGCTTCTAAAGACAGTGAAATAATGAAGAAAAAATTAGAATACCTGGATAATCAGGGGAGGAAGAATAACTTGCGCTTTATAAATTTTCCTAAAGCCCCTCTAACTACTTCAATAGATATGCTACGTAAATATTTGCAAGATATATTAAAAATTCCATTAGAGGGTCTACCACCTATTACTAAAGCACAATATTTATCCGGGACCAAGAAATCCACCCCCCCCCCCCCCCTGAATGCCCAGAATCAACCTCAATTAAACTTAGCAGAGTTTTTAGAGAGCTCTTTGGACACTGTAACAGAAAGGACTACCCTTTTGGTATCTTTCGCGTTAGAGTTGGATAGAAATAATGTCTTTAAATTATATTTCAAACATTTAAATGAAAACTTTCTAGGGGAACAAGTTCGTATTTACCCTGATTTGAATAAAGACACTCAAATGCGGAGACGGGACTTTTTAAGTCTTAAATCTAGGACCCTTGCTTTAGGGGGTTTGTTTGTACTGAAATTTCCATGTCGATGCATTGTATCATTAGATTCTGTTACATATATGTTTGTAGATCCTCAAAAAATGAAAGTTTTTATAAGTGCTCAAGAAAGTATTCGAGCTCAAAACCAGATAGTTTCATAGGATGGTAACACTGATATTCGGCTGCAAGTGTTTTGCATGGCACCGCTCTTAGTATTTTAAATTTCTTTTTCTTTATATTTGATTATTTTTCCTTGTTTCTTGTCCGAAATTTAGATAAATTGTGGTCTAAATTGTATAATAATTTTCTTGAGTATTTGATTGATATGTAAATTAACTTTTTCTGACATTTAAGTTGTTTGACTAAATGTAAATTTAAATCTAATAAAAATAAAATAAAATAAAATAAAGAAACAGCTTCAGGTGGTGCTGGACGCTGGAGCACTCTACAATGCCAAACTCTATAAGTATCGCCTACACCAATGGGGTAATAAGACTGGTAAATTGCTGGCTTCTTTAGTGAGGCAGAGGTCAGCAAAAAGTTACATTGACCGAATTAGGGATGCTGTGGGGGCCACCCACACACGAAGGGAAGCTATACAGAAGGAGTTTATCTGTTTTTACATCAACCTATATGGTAAAAATCCCTTTTCAGTTGACAGTTGCAAGGAGTTCTTTGCCAAAGTGAATCTTCCATCAGCGCCAGACCAACTGGTGCTCCTCAATGCGCTTCTGCGAGGGACTGAGGTGCAGAGAGTCATTAGGCAGCTGAAGTTGGCTAAGGCGCCAGGTCCAGACGGCCTCGGTACAGAATTCTACAAAATTTTGCAGGATCTGGTGATCCCTTCCTTTATCCCAATGTGCGAAGATTTGAAAGACTCATGCACTATGGGGCCCTTCCCTGAATCATGTCTATATCACGGTCCTCCCCAAGCCGGGAAAGGATACCGATCTTGTGAGATCTTATAGACCTATCTCATTGCTAAATCAGGATGTCAAGATATTAGCAGGGGCTCAATCTTTTCTGCCCCTCCAAGTTCATAAAGACCAGGTGGGTTTTGTCCCGGGAAGGTATACTTCCGCCAACATACTAAAGGTGAGCCGTATTTTGCTGGAGGGGAGTCTCAGGTCGAGGGATGCCATTCTGGCCAGTCTGGATGCAGAAAAGGCTTTCGATAAAGTGACTTGGGAGTATCTGTTCTGGGTGCTACAGCAGTTTGGTATTCGGGGGACATTTCAAGACTGGATTCGTGCACTCTATAGCAACCCCTCAGCTCATATTATTATCAATGACACTCTGACTGAGAAGTTCTCGTTGCATGGAGGAACCAGGCAGGGATGTCCACTATCCCCCCTTTTATTTATACTGACTCTGGAGCCTCTCGCAGCGTGGATTCATCAGGACCCTGCCTTGAAAGGGGTGTCCATGGTGGGTAAGAAGTACCGAATTAATTTGTTTGCGGATGATATGCCCCTAGTGGTAGACAACATGTCCTCCAGCTTGCCGCAGGTTATGGCTATCATACGTGAGTTTGGTGCGTTCTCCAGCCTTAGTATAAATTTTGGGAAATCGGAGGCGCTGCCTATCAGTCGCCCTTGTGTAAGCGCTTCTCTGCCTAGTTTCCCTCTGTCATGGGCCGGCGTGGGCCTTAAATATCTTGGGGTATACTTGGGGGTGGATCAGGCCTGGGTCTACAAGAAAAATGTCTTGGAAAAGCTAGATGTGATAAAACAATTGTGTCGCCACTGGAAGGACCTCCCTGTACATTTTTTGGGTCGTGTTGCATTAGTCAAAATGGTCCTCCTGCCTAAAATATTGTATCCCTTACAAATGCTTCCACTCTGGGTACGTGGACCAGAGGACCGTCTATTCCGAAGCATCATTAGTACATTTATTTGGCATGCCAAGAGACCTAGGATATCTTTTACTAAGTTAACTCTTGGCAGGGCTCGGGGGGAGGGGGGGGGGGTTCGGCTGCCTGACTGTATAATGTTTCGGCGCTTCTTCGTTGGGTACATGAGATTCAATCGGGAGTCAGTTTTTTTGCCCCAGCTGATTTTTGGGATAGCTGTAGTACCCCTCACAACCCTTTTGTGGCACTTGGGCCCCATCAGCTATGGGGTCTGGCAGCTTTAAAGGGAAACCCTTATCTTGGTGCTCTGAGGCGAGCGTGGGAATGGTGGTGAGCTCGCATTGGAGTGAAGGGAGGAATTAGCCCTTTTTTACCCTTGGTGGATAACCATAACTTTCCTGCCAGCTGTGGTTCCCCAGTATTCAAGCGATGGGCTGAGAGTGGATGTCGGTACTTGGGGCATCTGAGGCAATTGGGGGGGGGGGCAAAGACTTTCCATCCTTTGATCAAATCTGGCGTGCATGGAATATCCCAAAGTCTCACTTTTTTGCGTACCTCCAGGTGCGGGACTATGTTCTGACCCTTGAGTGTCGTTGCAGAATGCCCGTGGTTTTCCAACAAGCGGACATATTTTTTCTAAACTTGTCACCCAAGCTAAATAGACTTTCCCAGTGGTACCAGTTTATTCGGGACTCCAGCAAGGCCCATTATTTGACGAAATTAGCTGGGGAATGGAGCTGAGATGTTGTGGAATGTGTTTCAGAGGCGCAGCTGGGAGCTGCATTTGAAAGCGTTAGCATGGTAACACCTAAAGCGGCATTGAAGAACATCCAGTTCAGGGTCCTACACAGTGCATATCACCAAGCAGAGAGGGAAAGCCATGGGGCTGTGGGAGAGTGATCTGTGTGTTAAATGTAAGGCGAGTGCTGGCACCTTCCTGCATTCCTTTATGGAGTGTCCGGCGCTGTCCTCAATTTGGACCAGAGCACTGGGAGTCATTGAGAACACTTTGTGTTGCACATTTGATTGGTCCTACTCGGTGGTGTTGATGGGTAGTGTGTCTCAGTTATTACGGAAGGGTCTTGGAGAGGCGCAGTGCAAATTTGTGTTATTAGCGACCCGCCTTATCAAAAAATGCATCCTACAGTCCTGGGCTGATCCAAGCCCTCCATCAATAGTTGCCTGGCATGGTTTTATGCGGGAAATGGCAAGTTGGCTGCTTACTTCTCTTAAGTTTTCTGCCTCAATGGGGCACCGTCAGTACCGTGATATATGGAGCAAATATGTTTCTTTATATGTGTCAGAGATTTCTGTAGCGGATATTACCCTTTGAGTGTCCCTGTGGAAGGAGGGGGAGGGAAGGGTGGAAGGTAAGGGAGGTAGGGGGGGGGCTTAAATCAATAAACCATGAATTTTCAGGGGGGAGATGACTCTACTCTTGGCAACTAGGAAGACCGGAATGTGCTTATTGAGTTTGAATTTTGCCTGTGTGTATTCTGCTATGATTTGTAATGTGTTCTGTTATAGTGCTCTTGCAGCACTCTGTTGTATGCATTTCTCTAATTCAATAAAGATATTAAAAAAAAAAAAGAAAGAATGAATTTATAATTCTCAATGTGCAAAAAAGTATGAGTAAATACAGAATTATATATTACAATAAACTTATCGAGCCTATTATCTTTGACTAGAAAATAAGTACGTTTTAAGTGCCTTTCGGAAAGAGGAATAAGAGGGTATTTGCCAAATCTGAACTGGGATATCATTCTAAATCTTAGCGCTCTGATAAGTAAACAGAAGTTTCCAGATCAAGTTATAATTAAAAAACAGTTACATTCAGGAACAGTAGGCAAAATAGAATATACCTAAAAATGTGCCAGAAATTTAATTTCACGATTCAAGTATACACAGATTTTGGTACTCCTCAAAGCACTTAATTATCTTGTAAATAAACATCTAAATTTATGATGTATAAACTCCTAGAAGGTGATGCTCTTTTTATACCTTTGAGTTCTTTAACTACCTCTGTCATATCCCCATAGTGTCTCCTTTCCTCTAGGGTGTACTTATTTAGGTCCTCAAAGCTTAGACCATCTGGGATGTGATACGGACCCTTCACCATTTTAGCAGCCTCTCTCTGAAAAACCTCTCTCTTTTCCATAGATGAAGAAATTGTGAGTCTGTGTATCTGCAACTTTGTGTGTGTGCTTTATATATAAAATGTTGATATTCTGCTTGTGGTTAAAATATCCCTGCAAAGGATTTCAATTAAAAAAAAAAATATATATATATATATTTTTTTTTTTTAATTGAAATCTATTGCAGGGCTATTTTAACCACAAGAAACATTCTTCTCATCCACATGTCAATAAGTGTTTCTATTACCCCTTGTATTGGAAGAAGTAAGAGGCTGCGGTTGGATTTCCAAGGTGTGAACATAAAGAACTACAGCACAGGGGTCTGTGTACATGTAGGAGTGGGAGTACAGGGTATTATTCTCTTACCTCTGGGGCTGGAACAGGAAGGATGGGCTGCGGCCAGGTCTCTGTTGTGTATGCAACAAGGAGTAAAGTAGGGCACCAAGAAGACTATCGGACATGTCCCTAGAACCATGGTCTCCATCATCAGGCTGGAAAGAGCATAAGAAATCAATCACATTCCCTCTTCCACTAGAGCAAGCCCTGCACTGGCATCTCCCTGCAGCCTAAGTCCTCCGCTGGGCATGTGCAAGTTCTTTTCCCTGCTCATGTCTCATTTTATCCAGCAGAAGACAGAAGAGTAGTCATACTGAGTCAGACCAATGGTCTATCTAGCCCAGTATCCTGTTTCCAACAGTGGCCAAGCCAGGTCACAAGTACCTGGAAGAAACCCAAATTGTGGCAACAGTCAATGCTACCAATCCCATGGCAAGCAGTGGCTTCCCCATGTCCATCTCAATAGCAGACTATGGACTTTTCCTCCAGGAACTTGTCCAAACCTTTTTTAAACCCAGATATTCTAACTGCTGTTACCACATCCTCTGACAAAGAGATCCAGAGCTTAACTATTCGTTGAGTGAAAAAATATTTCCTCCTATTTGTTTTAAAAGTATTTCCATATAACTTCCTTGAGTGTCTTCTAGTCTTTGTACTTTTGGAACGAGTGAAAAATTGATTTATTTCTACTCGTTCTACACCAGCCAGGTTAGCAGCTCCTGCTGAAGAGTATATAATGTGAAGCTATCATCCCAGCTTTTCAGTAACAGGCATGTACCAAGAAGCCAGGAATCCTTCTGGAATGAAAAATGTCCACTATATCCAGAATATCAGTCAATGAGTCACATTAAGAATTATGTTGGCACATACATTCTTTGAGTTCTAGTTTGCAGTTTAATGCCATTTTTGTCTACCTAATGTTTTTCAGGTTCTGTTTGCTGTGGAAGTGACCCCTTCCTCAGTCTAGGTTTATGAAAGGGTTCAAAGTCGTCTGGAGCATGTTGAGCCTGTCCTGGGTTTGCCCCTCTGAATGCATGGATTTGTCATTGTGATTTTCTTAGTGATGTTGATGGAACCATGAAAACTACAAGTCCATGCATGCAATGGGGAAAATCCAGAATAGCCAAGGCTATCCCTGAAGATCTTAAGCCATCTGGTAACCCTCTCCCAGTCTCTAGCTGAATTTTCTTCCCAATATGGTCTGATGGAGTCCTCTCTCTGTAACACATCCAACCATCCCAATTGTTTTCTGCGTTTGAGCTCCTGATACATTGTATTTGCCTCTTGAACGTGTCTTCACTATGAGTAGTGACTGTCTCTTGAATGTGTCTCACTATGAGTAGGGACTGTCTCTTGAATGTGTCTGCATAATTCTTCACTCATCTTGTAACACTATAAATGATTTGTAGTAGTAGTAATGGGAACTAATTCATTCACCAAGTGGCATTTATTTGCCAGAGCGATACGTCACTCATTGATGCCTTCATTAATACCCTCCCCAGCTCTGTGCCTGAATGAGGATGCCCAGAAGAGCCTCTGGCTTATTACGTAAACCGCCCTGATCTGCATGTTCAGAAAGGGCAGTGTAATGCTTTTTAATAATAACAATAATAACACAAAACATCTCTCTCAAACTTTTGGTGGCATTGAGAATACAAGGCTGAAACCAAACTTGGAGTGAGGGAGACACTTCCTTGTATCCCTCAGGCCATGTCTATCTGTGAAAAAAGTAATCATCTTGTTTGTTTGTTTCAACGGGTCATCTGGGCTATGCATTTAATAAACCACCTTTCTGTTTACATATTATATGCAGGTACTTATTAAGTGCTAGTTCAAGGGACACGGTCAGGAACGTTACTAGTTCAAACAGTGGCTGTGTACTGAGGGGCTCTTTTACTAAGCCGCGTAAGCATCTACGCACGCCCAATGTGCGCCAAAATGGAGTTACTGCCTGACTACCACGTGGCTCTTGCGGTAATTTCACTTGTGTCTGAAAAATATTAACAGATGTGCGCCAAGTGGCATTTGGTGCGCATAGGTCATTACCACCCGTATTCTTTACTGTTAGGTCAATGGCTGGTGGTAAGGTGTCAGATCCAAAATGGACGCGCAACAATTTTGATTTTGCCTCATGTCCATTTTCGGCAAAAACAAAAAAAGAGGCATTTTTTTTGTAGGTGCGCTGAAAAATAATTCTGCGCGCGCCCAAAACACATGTCTACACTACCGCAGGCCATTTTTCAGCACACCTTAGTAAAAGGACCCCAAAATCCCCATGAGGGAGTAGATCTGAAGAGGTCAGCTTGTATAATTTCTTTGTTCTCTCAGTGCATGGGCTTGGCGTGTTTTATCTATAAAACACATTCATCTGTTGTGCACAGAGCCTGAGCATTCCTAACAGGAAAGTTGTCAGAGGACTCCAGGTCACCAGTGACAGCCTGATCCAGTCCTGGTTTTACCCCTTCCCATTGAACTTATGGAACCTGAACTACAGCCATAGATGCAATGAGGGACAAAATTAGGACTGAATCAGCTTGTCTCTGATGTGGAGTGATCCAATCTTCATGACACACTGTACTCTAGGCTTACTTTTTTGCTATATTAAGAGCTGCTGCAATAAACAACCCTTATTATCCAGTACATACAGCATCCTGTAGCACACAACACAGCCGTTTCTGAATAGCTGCCACCACCAGAAATTAGATTCAGAAAAATGTAGTGGTCAAAGTGATACCCACAGGGGGTACATTTCAAAAGTGTTCATCCATTTCAAAATGCTTTTTAAAAATGGCCACGCCCCTACCAGGTAGTGTGACTAATAAGTTTGCATGTTGTTTTCACTAAGGGAAAAATGAGCAGGGTAAGGTTGAGAGAGGGAAAGCACGCACGTGGGGGATTTCATCTTGAAATCCTGCAATGTACCCTAACTATGTGTTTCAGGTGCAATTACACAAATACCCCTGATTATTGCTAGCTCGACTTTTCACAGAGAATTTGCTTTGAACATGAACTCATGGGTCTACAGATTTAAAAAAGCACCTTACAAAACTTGTGGGGATTTGAAAATTATCCTCAAAATGGTTAAAAAAGTAGAATAAAAGTATTTAATTTTGCAGATGATATCGCTAACAAAGGAAAGACAATTCCTGAGTTCTGGTGCTGATCTACCTTGTCCCTGGTCAGGTCACATTTCTTGCCCATAGACAGGATACAACATATTTTGCTGCTATAGCTGCTGTTTCTCCTCTCTTTCTCAGGGTTGTAGAGAGTTTTTTCCTGCTCAGTTTTTGGGGAAGATCTCTGATTTTTCTGTTACTTTTGTGAAATGTGCATCTCTGATGTTTTTATATTTTGCACGGGGAGAAATGTGTTTCTACTTCTTTCACAAGTGTCTGCACTTTATGCAGAATCAGATTTTCTTTTTAAAGGTTTCCATTTCAGTTTTTGTCTATGCCTCTTTTTTTTTTGGACCCAGCTATTTCTTCCTGCTCCTTTATATGTGAGCTGGGATCTGGTTTCCCAGTAATTCAATCTTAAGTAGAGGAGTGTGGTAGCCGTGTTAGTCCACTCTTAAGGTTATCAATAGAAATCAAACAAAATAAAACATGGAAAAGAAAATAAGATGATACCTTTTTTATTGGACATAACTTAATACATTTCTTGATTAGCTTTCGAAGGTTGCCCTTCTTCGTCAGATCGGAAATAAGCAAATGTGCTAGCTGACAGTGTATATAAGTGAAAACATTCAAGCTTTACTATGACAGTCTGACAGGGTGGGAGGATGGGGGTGGGTAGGAGGTATGCATGGGGACATCAAAGCATATCATTGATATTCGAACAGGATGGGTGTGGATAGGTGAGGGGTGGGGTGATCAACAGAGACATACAGCTTTATGGTTTATAATGGGCTAGGAACCCCAGGTCCTTGTTAAGAAATGTATTAAGTTATGTCCAATAAAAAAGGTATCATCTTATTTTCTTTTCCATGTTTTATTTTGTTTGATTTCTATTGATAACCAGTAATTCAAAAAATGTTCCTCTATTTTATGTACACTCATCAGTCTGCTGATTACAACAATGGTCCAGGGCCAAATGTGGCCATTATGTATCACCCTAGAGTAATGATGGACTCACCCTACCCCAGGCACTCTGAACACTGCCTCTACAGGCGCATTTCCAGTGCGTGTTCACACATTCTGTATTTAGTGAGGGTCTCTCTGTGCTCTGAAACCCAAATAGTACCAACATTCCGTGCTACCAATCCTGGGAAAATAAACTGCCCAGGGAGATCAGCCACTGGCAATCACTGGGAAAAAGTTCTCTGAGTTTTCTATATTTAATGGACCATTGAAAGTATCAGCTCAGCTGTATCACAGCTCTCTCACCCCCTCTCATGGTTTTATTCTGGGTTTTTTTTTGTCCTAATATATTTTTAATTCTAGTATTTTGTTCTGTTTATTTCTCCCATTCACTCTTCTGCACTCTGGTTCTGCTTAATGTGTCTTGGTGTGTCACCTTTATGAAAGGGGGGAAAGGGGTCCTCTGATGACAAGCAGCACAGAGGTATCCTCTTATTAAGATTAGTCATGGCAAAGGTGGAAAAAAGGGAGGAGCTTTCAGATACATTTAATTCATTTAATCGCAAGTTTATAATCCGCTTAACAACAGATACTGGCTCAAGGTGGATTACAGTCAGTCAATCCCTAAAATATAACACAGTCTATATACCTAAATATATAAGTTGCAAGTTTACATAGGAGCCACATTATTATGACACAACTCATTTACTTCAGGTTAAAATACTTCCTAAAAGCACAGTTTTTAATAATCAACAGCACGGCGTGTAATTAGTCTGTTTGCATAAAGGAAAGGAGTGAAACACTAAAGTTTCCTTGGGGAATAAAGAAACAAGTATGAAAAAGGCAGGATTATGGAGAACCTTCAGTGGTTTTGCTTCACTGCTGCCTGGGGTCTGTGGTATAAATGGATCGTTTTGCACCCAGAAGAAACATATTTCACAAACTTATCCCCAGCCAACGTTTCTGAACCCTGTTACTGCTCACCGAGGCTTCCATGGGAACTTTGTTTTATAGCCACTCTGATTCTGGACTAAATAGCTTATGTTGACTCTGTGCTATTGTTTAGGATTACCAGTTAGTATAATATAGCAAAGGAAACAGCTGTTTAGGTGACAGCTACATCTCTGTGCCCCATTCTGCCCTAGGGCAGCTGCCTTAGTCACCCTGAGCTACTTAAGCTATTGCCTGGGCTATTTCAAAGTGGATTTTGAGTAACTGGCATCACCTCCGTAACTTGTTCACCCCTTCCTGCTGATGTGCCCATGCGAATGTCTTACCAGTGAGTCCAGGAACTTTTCTGCAAGGCTCCCTGGTTCTGGTTGGTAGGTTGCCTCCGAGTCCAACCCTTCCTCCAGACACCAGCCCTTCTTGACCCAGCCTACAAGGAAGACACACAGCATTAGCAGGCGAGGATCCATGCTTGACTACTGCCCAAGGATGCTCAAAGCAAAGGGTATTATTTTGTTGTTGTTGTTGTTCTTTTATCTTTCCTGGTTGTGGAGCTCTGGACAGCTCACCTTCCCGTCTGCCTGTGCAGGAGAACTGTCTGATGTCTTCTTTTATACATCTGGGACCCTGGGAGAATTGTCATGACTATGCCAAATTGTCCCCCTACACACAACCAGACGCTCCCCAACAAAACATTACTGGTAATGAGTTCTGGGGTAGGTGGGGAGGGGCAGTCGCCTCACTTGAAGATCCCCCAGAGTATTCCTTGCTGAACCTTTTTACTTTATTAGGAGGATAAATCCCTCTAAACAGCCGCTTTCACCCTTCGCAGTAAATTGAATGCTGGGGATGACGCTTCTTCCCAAGGGGCAGGTAAATTAGTGACTGGAGTCACACAGTCCCAGTCTTCTTTCGCCTCACAGCTCCTTCCACATGCATACAAGCCTTACAATTCTTCTCTGCTTGTTTTTCCTTCCATTATTTTTTCACTAAATGCAATCTCTACCTGCAGTTGCAGCATCCACGCGCTAAAAATATGATACCTGTCAGTAGGATATGCAGCATAAACCAGCAGTCTAACCCAGCCATTCTGCTTTAACATCATCATGCTCTAAGAAAGAAACCTTTGCCAATGAGTGTGCAGGACCTTTGCAAAGGGTAGGAAAGAAAGACACCATCCCACGGCATGAGCGACAGCACCATTTTTATTTAGTCTCTGAGCTAAACATACAAGCCTGAAAGGAGACACTAAAAGTGTAAGAGTGTGTGTGTTTGTGCGTGAGAGAGAGAGAGAGAGTGTGTGTGTGTGTGTGTGTGTGTGTGTGTGTGTGTGTGTGTGTGTGAGAGAGAGAGAGAGAGAGTGTGTGTGTGTGTGTGTGTGTAAAAGTGTGTGTGTCTTTTTAAGACTAAGAGTGTGTGTGTGTGTTTTTAAGACTAAGTGTGTGTGTGTGTGTGTGTGTAAGAATGTGTGTATCTTTTTAAGAGTAAGAGTGTGTGTAAGAGTGTGTGTGTAAGAAAGTGTATGTGTTTTTAAGACTGAGTGTGTGTGTAAGAGTGTGTGTGTGTGTAAGAGTGTATGTGTCTTTTTAAGAGTAAGAGTGTGTGTGTGTAAGAGTGTGTGTGTAAGAAAGTGTGTGTGTTTTTAAGACTAAGAGTGTGTGTGTGTGTGTGTAAGAGTGTATGTGTCTTTAAGAGTAAGAGTGTGTGTAAGAGTGTGTGTGTGTGTAAGAAAGTGTGTGTTTTTAAGACTGAGTGTGTGTGTGTGCGTGAGTGTGTGTGTGTAAGAGTGTATGTGTCTTTTAAGAGTAAGAGTGTGTGTGTGTAAGAGTGTGTGTGTGTGTGTAAGAAAGTGTGTGTGTTTAAGACTAAGAGTGTGTGTGTGTGTGTGTGTGCGTGAGTGTGTGTGTAAGAGTGTGTGTTTCTAAGACTAAGAGTGTGTATGTGTGCGTAAGAGTGTGTGTGTCTCTTTAAGAGTAAGACAGTGTGGTGTGTAAGAGTATGTGTGTGTAAGTGTGTGTGTGCATGAGAGTTTGTGTGTTTTTAAGACTAAGAGTGTGTGTGTCTTTAAGAGTAAGAGTGTGTGTGTGTGTAAGAATGTGTGTGTTTTTAAGACTAAGACTGTGTGTGTGTTTTTAAGACTAAGATTGTGTTTGTGTGCATGAGTGTGTGTGTGCTTTTAAGAGTAAGAGTGTGTGTGTGTAAGAGTGTGTGTGTCTTTAAGAGTAAGAGTGTGTGAGTGTGTTCACATAAGAATGTGTGTGTGTGCGTAAGAGTGTGTGTGTTTAAGACTAAGTGTGTGTATGTGTGTGAGAGTGTGTGTGTTTTTAAGACTGAGTGTGTATGTGTGCATGAGTGTGTGTGTATGAGCATGTGTGTCTTTTTAAGAGTAAGAGTGTATGTGTGTGTGTAAAAGTAAGAGACAGAGAGAGTGAGAGTGTGTGTGTAAGACTGTGTGTGTGAGAGAAAGTGTGGGTGTGTAAAAGAGTGTGTCTTTTTAAGAGTAAGAGTGTGAGTGTGTGTAAGAGTGTATGTGTGTTTTTAAGACTAAGAGAGAGAGTGTGTGTGTGTGTGTTTAAGAGTAAGAGTGTGTGTGTGTAAGAGGAAGAGTATGTGTGTGTAAGAGTGTGGGTGTGTTTTTAAGAGAGAGAGTGTGTGTGTGTGTGTAAGAGTAAGTGTGTGTGTGTAAGAGTTTGTGTGATTTTTAAGACTAAGAGTGTGTGCGTGTGTGTGTGCAGGAATGTGTGTGAGTGTGTGTGTGTTTTTAAGACTAAGAGTGTGTGTGTGTGTGTGTGTGTGTGTGTGAGCGATAGAGTTTGTGTGTGTGTTTTTAAGGCTAAGATTGTGTGTGTGTGCATGAGTGTGCTTTTAAGAGTAAAAGTGTGTGTGTGTGTAAGAGTAAGAGAGAGAGTGTGTGTGTGTGTGTAAGACTAAGAGTGTGTGTATGTAAGAGTAAGAGTGAGAGACCTATGAAAGAAATCATAAGCCAGTAAAAATTGTACTGATTCATGTCTGAAGGGTTTTCCCTTGGATCTCTGAGGTCTCCTTTTTCTCCCATAAAAATATTTAAAAACTTTAAAATTTAAAATCTGAATTGATAGAAAAGAACCTATAAATATAAGTAGAATTTACAACTAAGGAGCATTTGATTGGTGTTTAGTATAGTTTTAAAAGGGTGGCTCTTCCCTGAACTTGAAAAGTTACTTTCTCTAAGTCTGAAAGTAAATTCTTGGGTAAATTTTGAACGTTTGATAGAGGTTACTTATAATTACCTCTGAATGAAAAGGGAGTTAATATAATTCTGTAACCTCAGAGAAGTTACATACATATACATACATAGTAACATATTAAATGACAGCAGATAAAGACCTGAATGATCCATCCAGTCTGCCCAACAGTCACATTCATTATCAATTTAAGATTAAATCAACAATGAATGTGATATTATATACTTGATCATGGTGAGAAGTTTGTCAGAATGAGAGAAATATTGGACTGGCATTTAAAATAGTGGAGCCCACTCATAAACATTGAATGTATTTCAGGATTTTGATGCAGAGAACAAGAATTTATTTAATAGAAAATTGGTATAGTTCTTTTGAAGTTCTCGGAAGAAAATTGAATGTCTGTTTAAAGAAGTTCAGGCATTGAAAAAAAATGGATGAAAATTAAAAGGTGGTAGTCAAAGTAATCTATACCTGTGAAAGATTATAATGTGAAGTAAAGACATTTATGAGTCAGAGAGTGAGTGACAGATTCTGACTGAATCTAAATTAAAAAGTTTGGCGTAAACAAAATATTCTTCTCTGGAAATACTTTTGACTATTTTCCTATTATGTTAATATAAGGAAAATATTATTAACCAGTTTTGATTTTTTTGGAACTTATTGGTTAAAGAATAGTGAGGACTGCATGTGATGAGTCTGATACATGAATATGGAGAAGAAATTCTCTGAAGAATCCAGTTCCAACAGAAGATGGATAGATTAGACTAAGGACTATAAGTAAAGAATAGAACAGGAAACATAGTTAAGGAAGTGATATAATTATTTTTATTTTGGAAAGTTAGGTTTTCCACAGTGAGGGAATCCAGATTTCTGACAGGAACACAGAGTTAGTGTGCACACATATAGATAAGAAGGTAGCTTTATTTCCTTTATTTTTCTGTAAGGATACTCCAAGGTTAAGAAGATCATCTCTTGGAAAAGCAGAAAAAGAAGGGCCGGCCCCAATGTTAAAATGAAGATAAGAATTTGAAGAAGTGACTCCATTGAGGGGTACTGAATTTACTGGGCTGATATTTGAATGCCTCCCTGAACCTCTAATGGGCGGAGGTACCTCTACCCGTGCCTCTGGGCTTATCCTCGGACAATTACAGAACCTTGGCCTCTCCAGGCCCCCAAACCAGCTTATCCAACTTGTCTCCAAAAAGCATAGAGCCCTTTAAGGGGAGCATGCAGAGCTTAGACTTGAAAACCACATCAGCAGCCATAATGCCCACCGAGCCACTACAGAGAGCGCCATACTCTTCGCTGAAGTCCTCAAAAGATCATACAGGGCTTCCATCAAAAAAGAAGTGCCCATCTCCAGTTTCACCACTTCCTGAACCAGAGTTCTCTGATTGACCAGCGGAGAATCCAAGAGCCACTCCTCCCAGCAAAAGCATGCTCTGGCCACTAACCTGCTGCACACGGAAGCCTGAAGCACTAAAGAAGAGATATCAAAACTGCGCCGCAACAGTGTCTCCATTCTCCTATCCTGCAGATCCTTGAGAGTGGCACCACCATCTACTGGAATGGTGGACTTCTTAGCGACAGCCATCATCAAGGCATCCACCATAGATGGTCTAAGGGAGTCTCTATCTCCCTCCAGGATGGGGTACAACTTCCCCATAGACTACTCCACCTGACTCTCTCTGCTAGAATCATATCCATTAGATCCTGATTCATAGGGAACGTCGTAGGTGGTCTACAGATGTGCTTCACCAAAGGGTCAACTGATTTGATAGAACTCTTCATGGCCACCTCCTCATCAAAATAGATGCGAACATCTGAAAGATAAGTTCAGCCAATTCCTCCCTATAGAAGATTCGGATACTGGATCCTCCCCCAGAGGGGGGTCCCTCCTCTGCACCAAACTTCCTCACTGGAAAAGAATACTCTTCAGGGTCCAGAAAGTCCTCCATTGTCCTCCCAGGCAATCCGGGGCCATTTAGCAGGAACCCGAGGAACCACCTCCCCTGGAGCAGATCCTCCTCAGACCTCCCCTGACTGCCAGGCCCAGTAGAAGGTCCACACAAGCTTGGGAGGAAACAAGCCCCCAGGGCCCTCCCATCCCTGGAACCAGAACCGGAGCCGTCAAGTGTCACCTGCAGAGGTCCCTCTGCCTAGTGGCCTGGATCCAAGATGGCAGCGGTTCCCACCGAAATCAGGACCGCCACTGAGGTACTTGCCAACACAGGTTCTTGTGCATCAGCCACCTGCACTGAGCCTTCTGCTGCAGGGAAACCCCCGAGCCTTTCTCCCTACGCTAATTTTGGCTCTCCACAGAACCGACATGGCGCTCCCAGGACCTCTACCTCGTGCTTGCCACAGGTGTGACTGGTCCCCATTCATGCTGCCAGCCATTGGGAAGAGAAAGAACTGGCAAAGTCCACACTGTGCAACACAATCACCAGAAAATCGTCTCCCCCCCCCCATTAAGCGCCCCAATGCCAAGGATCCCCAGGCTACCATTCTTGCTGCAGCTGTGTTCAGAAATTTTCTTTGCTTTATTTTTCTATTAGTTAGCAAGGTTCAGCAGTCGCACTGGGACCAAGCACTCAAGCTTCCAGCCTCCTGAAGACAAGTCACATACCAGCAGCTTTACCCCCTCAAGGAAAAGGCTACCAGTTCATAGGGGAAGGGACCCAACCTTCTGAGTGTAACACCCCTGGGGGAATAAGTGGACCCTGTGGACCAGCAACCCGAAACAGGAGACTGCAAAGGGTCTGTTCTTCTTTTTTATTTTTTTAACTAAATCCAAAATAAGCACTCACCACCCTACCCTCCCCGGGCCTACCATTCCAACTCTGACTGCACAAGCTGCAGGTCTACCATCTGCTGGGAGACTGAGACATACTGGCTGGCTGGGAACTGCACAGGGGTCTTATATAATTCTCACAGTCAGTATTCTCAGTCTCCATCTGCTGATAGTGTTCTGACTGGTCTGGATTACAGCTAAGGAAATAAGGTTTTGGAGCTAGAGATATGGATCTGGTGTGTGAGTTTTGGAGGGTGATAAATGAAGTATACTGGATGCTGCACAGGGATGGTAATTTAAATGGTTGCATTAGGAAGGTTTGAGGAAATTGTCTAGATGCAAGGGGGTGAGGGGAGTACTTTTGGAATACAGGGAAGTTAAATTATTGTATGTTATGCATTGAATATAAATAAGGCTGTGGGAGGTAGGATTAGAAAGGTTTATAGTAATGTGTAAACGTAGATCGCACACATAAATCATTTCAGGTTTGGAGACAAGCGGCAATAAATCTAAATTATATTTGTTTCACTGTAATAGTATGTATGCTTTGTGAAATGTAATTAAACCCCTATCCTTTTTGTTATGTAAGCCATTATGGGCATGATTCATGGATTAGAGCAGTGTTTCCCAAGTCAGTCCTGGAGTACCCCCTTGCCAATCAGGTTTTCATGATATCCACAATGAATATGCATGAAAGAGATTGGTATATAATGGAGGCAGTGTATGCAAATGAATTTCATGCATATTTATTGTGGATATCCTGAAAACCTGACTGGCAAGGGGATACTCCAGGCCCGACTTGGGAAACACTGAATTAGAGGGATAGATATAGTGGAGGAGTAGCCTAGTGGTTAGTGCAGCGGACTTTGATCCTGGGGAACTGGGTTCGATTCCCACTGCAGCTCCTTGTGACTGTGGGCAAGTCACTTAACCCTCCATTGCCCCAAGTTACCTGTATATATGTAAACCGCTTTGAATGTAGTTGCAAAATACCACAGAAAGGCAGTATATCAAGTCCCATTTCCCTTTATGAAATATATAACAATTTATGAAATATCCTATATAATAATTCTCACCTCCAACGTTCTATGTGTCTGGCTGCCTGTGTCCGTGGCTTCTTCGGAGTTGGTCTGCTAGGCTCCGTAGCCCAGGCTGACGTCACCATACGCAGTACGATGACAGAACCCTTGCAAAAGGAAAAAAAAAACCCAATGCCTCACAGCTGATCTGCCCCCCCCCCCCCGCAAGGAATGCTGGAGGCTAGCACAGACTAGCACAGGAGGCCACCGCTGCCACCCCCCCCCCCCCCCACGATGGCAGGAGCACAAGGCCGGTGGATAGGGGATCGGGGGGAGGGGGTCCGACCACGTGGCCGTCAGACCGGTGGGCCCAGAGGTCTCTCCCTCCCTCCTGGTTCCAGGGTCCCCCCTCCCTCCCTCCCTCCCAGTTCCAGGATCATCGTCCCTCCCTTCCTCCCTCCCTTCCAGTTCCAAGCATCCTCCCTTCAATTTTGAAAAGTCATCTTCACTTACCCCGTTGGGTTTACGGCGGCCGGCAGCAGCGGTACAACACGTGCATGCTCGGCCCTTCTGTCTCTCTCAGCTCTGGTCCCGCCCTTACGGAAACAGGAAATGAGAGCGGGACCAGAGCTGAGGGAGACATGGGCCGAACCTGACCACGTTGTACTGCTGCTGCCGGCCGTCGTAACCCCCAACGGGGTAAGTGAAGATGACTTTTCAAAAATGGAGGGAGGGGGCCTGCAACAGGAAGGGAGGGATGACGATCCTGGAACTTGGAGGGAGGGGGGACCCTGGAATTGGGAGGGAGGAACGGAGGGTAGACCCTGGAACTGGGAGGAATGGAGGGTGGGAGGGAGGACCCTGGAACTGGGAGGCAGGGTGGGAGGGGACGGCCCTGAAACTCAGAAGGAGGGGGGCAGGGACGGCCCTGGAACTCAGAGGGAGGGAGGGAGGGGGGTCCCTGGAACTCGGAGGGAGGGAGGATGGAAAGGAGAGAGAGGGGGGGGGGAGGGAGGGAGGAGGGCCTGGATCTCAAAGGGAGGGAGGGGGGCCTGGAACTAGGAAGGAGGTGGAGGAGGGAGGACAAAGGAAAGAGGAGGATTGCTGCACCACAATGGATGGAGGGCGCAGGGGAGAGATGCTGCACATGGATGGATGGAGGGAGCAGGGCACAGAGGACGTTTGCTGCATATGGATGAATGTAGGGGACAGAGCATAAGTGGTGCACACAGGACACACACTACACTCTCTCACTCACTCACTCACTCACTCACTCACACAGACAGACAGACACACACACCCATTCTGCCTCTCTCTCAATCACACACTATCTTTCAATCACACACTCACTTTTTCTCTCTCTCTCTCTCTGACACATACTCATTCACTCTCTCACACATACTCTCTCCTAACAGGTCCCTTAAAAACATAATTGCCATTAAAGGAAAACCTTGCTAGTGCCTGTTTCATTTCTTTCAGAAACGGGCCTTTTTTACTAGTATAACAATAAATCTCTCCTGAGTCCTCCACACAAACATACCCATATATCACTTTTCAACTTTTTTTTACATGTTTTGCTCTGACTCTTCCTTTCAGGTTTGGAAAGTCAGTAGTATTCACAAGATGAATGCATGAAGTGAAGCCGAACACAGGGGGTGACCTGCAGGCCGCCTGACCTGCCCCAGTTTGGGCAGTGTAAATGCAGGTTCTCTATATCTATGTTTCTATTGCTGTGCAGTGTTTAAGGAGTTTGCAGAGGAACTGAATCTTGTGAGCTAAACCAACTCCGGTCCATCCTTTCTGAGTTGTGGTTGCAGCTTCCCAACTTCCAAAATTACAGCCGTAAATATTAGTAGCAGCTGTCTCTGAGCAGCAGTGTGCCACGAGCCTGGACACTGCATGAATTGTAGCTCTCTTTGGTAGGAGAGAAACGCCTGTTCACAAGGATTATTTGTTTTATCTTTGCATATTGATGCTGAGAAGGAATCTATCACTTTACCTCAGAGGATATATGGAGGTCTATGGGTGTTTAGAACATTTCAACTTATGCACAAATTTAGTGCATGAAAAAAAAAATTAGGAAGCTACTGGAGAGGCAATGCTGATGAAGGGATATTTAATTACAAAAATATCAATAGACCGTATAAGGATCTCACAGTTCATCTTTTTACCTCATAAGTAACAAACAAAACAAGCGGACATCTTCAGAGCTCGCGAGGGGGCCAGCTTTTTCAGGGAGAGATTTAGAGCACGCCATCACCTGCTGCCGCGGGACCAGTCCCCACAGTTCATTATGTCGAGACTGGTCCCGCAGTAGCAGGAGATGACATTTTATTAAGGCATCTCTTGCTGCTGCTGGAAGGGGAAGCTGTTCAGCGGGAGATCCCGGCTCCCCAGTGGGAATATGGGAGATGACCTGCAAAAGCAAAAGTCTTCCACTGAAAGTGGGACACTTGGCAGGTCTGCATCTTACAAGATTATTTACGACAGTGGTTACATAAGTACATAAGTACATAAGTAGTGCCATACTGGGAAAGACCAAAGGTCCATCTAGCCCAGCATCCTGTCACCGACAGTGGCCAATCCAGGTCAAGGGCACCTGGCACGCTCCCCAAACGTAAAAACATTCCAGACAAGTTATACCTAAAAATGCGGAATTTTTCCAAGTCCATTTAATAGCGGTCTATGGACTTGTCCTTTAGGAATCTATCTAACCCCTTTTTAAACTCCGTCAAGCTAACCGCCCGTACCACGTTCTCCGGCAATGAATTCCAGAGTCTAATTACACGTTGGGTGAAGAAAAATTTTCTCCGATTCGTTTTAAATTTACCACACTGTAGCTTCAACTCATGCCCTCTAGTCCTAGTATTTTGGATAGCGTGAACAGTCGCTTCACATCCACCCGATCCATTCCACTCATTATTTTATACACTTCTATCATATCTCCCCTCAGCCGTCTCTTCTCCAAGCTGAAAAGCCCTAGCCTTCTCAGCCTCTCTTCATAGGAAAGTCGTCCCATCCCCACTATCATTTTCGTCGCCCTTCGCTGTACCTTTTCCAATTCTACTATATCTTTTTGAGATATGGAGACCAGTACTGAACACAATACTCCAGGTGCGGTCGCACCATGGAGCGATACAACGGCATTATAACATCCGCACACCTGGACTCCATACCCTTCCTAATAACACCCAACATTCTATTCGCTTTCCTAGCCGCAGCAGCACACTGAGCAGAAGGTTTCAGCGTATCATCGACGACGACACCCAGATCCCTTTCTTGATCCGTAACTCCTAACGTGGAACCTTGCAAGACGTAGCTATAATTCAGGTTCCTCTTACCCACATGCATCACTTTGCACTTGTCAACATTGAACTTCATCTGCCACTTGCACGCCCATTCTCCCAGTCTCGCAAGGTCCTCCTGTAATCGTTCACATTCCTCCTGCGACTTGACGACCCTGAATAATTTTGTGTCATCGGCGAATTTAATTACCTCACTAGTTATTCCCATCTCTAGGTCATTTATAAATACATTAAAAAGCAACGGACCCAGCACAGACCCCTGCGGGACCCCACTAACTACCCTCCTCCACTGAGAATACTGGCCACGCAATCCTACTCTCTGCTTCCTATCTTTCAACCAGTTCAGAATCTTTCTTCTGTTGTGATATAGCTGACAGACCATAGTCATGTGTGTAACGCAATGAATACCACAATCTATGGCTGAATTTAAAAGGAGACCAAATATTTTATTGAAGGTACAAATGGTGTGAAACAAACCTTTTCTTAACAGAATTTACTTTTTAAAAATCAACCACTACTGATCAAAGTTATTAAATTTTATTTTTCTCACAAGTGTTAATCTTTGCTTTTCATGAGTGAGAAATCTTGTATCGATGTGCTGCACACAGTTTTTTTTATATTGGGTTAAATGGTAGGTAAAGTCACACTAAGGGGACAAATTCTATAACTTGGCACTTCCATTTGGGTGATCCCAGGTCATGCTATAGGATCGTATGCTGTAATGGCACCAGGTTCATTATAAAATAGTAGAATAACCCAGTATCAGTGAGTCTAACATTTAGATGGCCACACTTACACCAGCTAAATGCTGGCATCTACGGATATGTGTAACTTACAGTATTCTGGGATCCCCATCCAAGTCCCACCCAGGTGTACAATTACAATGCATTTATACCCTGGGTAAATTAGATGCACTGTTACAGAATAGTGCTGAGGCACCCTGAAGACCCTTTTGCAGGTCAGTGTACACTTATGCATGTAAGTGCTGGTATTGAAAATATCCCACACTCTCAGTAGCAAAATCATCCATTCTAAAAGAAATATTTACAAATTGTACATAGAAGGAGTCATCCCTCTGGCTTAGTGCTTCCCATAAGGCATCAAGCACGACCACTACTGGTTTCACCAATCACTGCACAACTTCCCCTGTAGATTAAACCACTTGGGGGACCTCTTTTCTCCCACAGAATCAAGGAGGAAATCCCAAGCGGCGTCCCCTCTGATGCTGAGTCAACTCCATTCCCTGAAAGGGCAAGGGACTTGACCATGTTGACCTCTGAAAGACTTCCAGGTTGCAGTGCAGCAACTTGTTGCATGGTGCTCAGAGCTGACCTTTCCAAACTTTGTTCCATGGAACATCAGGACCACTCAAAACCAAGGAATCTAATGATCAGGGCAGAACTTCACAATAGACCAAGGTCATCTGCTTCAGTCAAGGAGGCTTGGTGGGGGCAAGGAGGATAAGCCCTAAATTCTCTCTCTTGGCCTACACATACATTGCTTCAGTACCTTCTACATCTCTCTGAGTGTGGTTTAAAAACCAACTCTGTAAGGTTCATCTTATGTAATTAGCACATACCATCACTGAGTAGAGGGTAAGCCCATCTCTGTACAGCCTCTAGTTGTTTGCTTTTGACTAAACCCCTATCAAACCTCTGACTGTGTCATGAGACCGCAACGTAATCCTCACCCAGCTGATGAAAGTCCCTTTTGAGTCACGTTATTCTCGTCATCTAAAGTATCTAAACTGGTAAGTCTTGTTTTTGATGGCTGCCACTTCAGGCTCTAGAAGTGGATCCAACTTACACAAAGTTTCATCATAATATAGTACTCCACACACATTCTAAGTTCCTTCCTAAGGTAGTGTCAGAGTTCCATCTTAATTTGTTAATTGTCCTTCCAATATTTTTCCCAAAACCTCATGCCCATCTTGGTGAAAGAACATTGCACACCTTGAACTGCAAGTGAGCCTTAGCCTTCTGCCTAGGGGCCCAGATCACTGTCAGTCTGCCCCTGGGTCACACAATTTTATTTGGCTGCAATATTGGGGTCACAACTACACAAAGATTGGAAAGCACTGCTTTAACAGCAGGATATTGATTTGATCCAAGATGGGCTGCCTCACTCAGGGACGGCACGAATGGTATGGATTATGGAAATGGAACGCCGAGAGGTTTGCTATACAGAAAAAAGATGCCCGTTCGATATGTGTAAATATGGAGGAGTTTTTGATATGTCACCAGCACACCAGCCTCAAGGTTTGTCTCCTGATTGGAATCCGGGGAAAGAGGGGTGGGGAGGAGTGGATGGGAGCGAAGTAGGGAGGGGTAGATGGGAGTGAGTGACGTGGAGGAGGGGCAGTTCAATAATGATGAAAATAAGCATTGTGAGCTGAAAGTAGGTTTTGTGTACTTTAGCAATAGTAGAGCAAAAAAAAAACAAGCATGTCCACCAGTGCCAGCAGTCTCGTTCATTCAAAGGAATGTTTTCTAGTTTGTTGTTAAGTTGAAAAAAAATTATATTGTGTTGCTGTTTGCAATAAAAATAAAAGGGAAAAAATGATCCCCACTATGAAGCATTGGCTTCTCCCCAGTTGTGATTTTCTTATAAAACAAACAAAAGTTTGTGTCCAGAAGCAGCCTCAATTTTCCTTCAGTTGAAATGGGGAAAAGGAAGCAAAATCATGTTGATGACCTGGCAGAAAATCGCCACTACTTCTCACTGACTGAAGATCTGCCCAAGCTACATCTAACCTGTGCTAAGTAAGGTTGTTAGTGAATAAATTGTACAATAACCAATCAGTTAACACAGGGACACATACTTCCTTTATGAACATGAACCTTGGAGGTGCAAAAAGCAGGCATTAGTTATTCCAGGGGGATGTGCTAATCTGTGCCTTTAGATCTCTCCTCCTCATGGAGCAGTGGGCAGAGCAGCTGTGCTCAGTCATTATAAAGTGTCTGGGGGACTGTCTGACAGCCAGCTCCAGTGTTGGTGCCAAATGGTACCCAGTATAGGATGTTTCAGCCATAGCTTCCTTACCAGTGGCTGAAAACAGGAGAGGATTAAAGGGGAGACGGAAAGGGGCCAAATATTTGCTGAACATCAGAGAGAATGAAATACCTGGGGGGGGGGGGGGGAGGCTTACACTGCCTTGGCTTCCTGAATTTCCTAATCATGATGAACAGGGCTTCTTTAACCACCTATGGGGCCCTGGGCAAACTTTTGTGGATGCACCCCCCCCCCCCCTTTCCCAGTCCAGAGCCATTGTCCAGGCCATGCTGCTGATGGCTCTGCTGGTTTTGCACTTCAGAAAGAGGAAGTCCATGTCAGAAGGAAGCCACACAGCACAGCCATCATCTGTGTGCCCTGAACAGCAGCTCCATATGTTTGTATCAGGGTTGTGTTTTTTTTTTTTTTTGGGGGGGGGGGCGGTCCTGGAAACGTAGGGGTGGGGGAAAGGAAGCTGCTGGACCAGAGTGTAGAGAAGCCTAGGGTGGCCCATCCCAAAGAGTGAGAGTGAAGGCCAATGAGCATGTTTTTCTCGTGGTGCATTCGGTGTATAGATTTGGTATAGTGGTGAAGGGACTTAGGCCTGGGGAAGGGCAGCTGGCTATTTTTATTGACAAGTAATTGTCATGACTGCAGTTGTGATCTGCTGTGCCCCAACTCACCTGTGGTGGGCCGGGCGGTGGGCATCCAAGGCTTTTCACACGCCTCCAATTGGTCCCTCCGGGGTGGCAGACAGCTGGAGCTGTGGTATCCGGTGCCATGTAGCGTTCCGCCACTCCTGTGGGTTCCCTGGCTGCTGTGGCATCCTACAGGTTGGTGTAAGCTTCTCCCTTAGGGGCGCACGTGCATGCCCAGGCTCGGCCTTTGGGTCCGATGGCAGGATGCTGCTCCCCGATGACATCAACGACTGTGGCTCTTAAAGGGCTCCCGTACTGGCCTTTGCAACAGGTCACTTAGTCAGTTCCTAAGTGTGTGTCCTCTTGGCTGCCTCACCTTCAGCTCTTGACTTACCTGACCTCCAGCCTTGCATTGTCTCCAGCTCCAGCCCTGCCCCACCTCCAGCCCCAGCCCTGTCTACCTTGTCTCCAACCAGCCAAGCCTGCCTCACCTGTTTCTAGTCTGAGCCAGCCTAGCCTAGTTCCTTGCCTAGAGCACAGCCTAGCCCGGGTGATTCGCCTGCCGGTAGCCGGAAGCTGGCGGTGGCCCAAGTGCTCAGCTTCCCTAAGTCCCTGACAGATTGCGAAGGTCATGAGCTCAGACGAGTCAACCGCCTTGCATCTGCTCTAGCAACTGGCTCTACAGCTGCAGCACCTGTCTAGTTCTGTCCAGGACCTAGCTTCTCGCATGGACCGTTCCAGCAACTTGCAGGGACTGTTCAGCCCCTGTCCAATCGCTTGGACCATCTGATGTCCACTGCACCCAAGGCCTCGGCCTTTTCTTCAATCCCTGCTTTGGTGCCCACATCCACAACTCCAGGCATTTGTCTTGTGGCTCCTTCGAGGTACGACGAAAACTCTAAAGACTGTAGAGGATTTATTAACCAGTGCCAGATCATTTTTGAGCTTCAAGCTAGAGACTTCCCCTCTGATAGGGCCCGGGTGGCCTATATTATTTCCTTGCTGGCCAGCCAAGTCATTGCCACTATGGGAGTGGAACGACCCAGTGCTTGATGGACCTCCACAGTTTCTTGGAATAGTTCAAGAGGGTCTTCGAAGAACCTGGAAAAGTCATGTCAGCAGATTCTGAGCTTCTTAGGCTAAAGCAGGGGACACAGACCCTGGGTGATTATGCTATACAATTCCATACCTTAGCTTCTGAACTGAGTTGGAGTAACTAGAGCTTTGTTGCAGCGCTTTGGCAATCTGTTTCCCCGACTGCTAACAAAGGTCCTTTCCTCATGCCTAGAGCCGATTCTCTCTCTCAGTTCTTTTCCACCAAAGTACAAATTCTAGTTGATTCATTACCTCCAGCTACTTCTGTCTCTCCAGTTTTATGGCCTTCATCCACTATGAGCAGCTACATGGTCTTCATTTCAGCCTCAGACCCTTCATTCACTTTCATAGCAGCTAAAACTCAATGCAGAAAAAACACAATGCCTAGTACTCACTTCCCAATACAACACAAACAACTACTCCACCATAACCACACCATACTGCACTCTTCCCATTTCAGAAAATTTGAAGATTCTTGGAGTCACCATTGATTGAAACCTCACACTAGACACCCACGTGAAGAACACGACGAAAAAGATGTTCTACTCGATGTGGAAACTCAAAAGAGTAAAACCTTTCATCCCGAGAAACATTTTCCGCACACTGGTACAGTCAATGGTAGTAAGCCATCTGGACTACTGTAACACTCTGTACGCGGGCTGCAAAGAACAGACTATTAAAAAACTCCAAACAGCCCAGAATACCGCAGCCAGACTCATATTTGGAAAACCCAAATACGAAAGTGTAAAACCCTTAAGAGAGAAACTTCACTGTCTCCCTCTCAAGGAATGCATTGAGTTTAAGATCTGCATGACTGTACACAAAATCATTCACGCAGATGCCCCACTCTACATGTTAAACCTAGTGGACCTACCGCCCAGAAACGCCAAAAGATCAGCCTGCAAATTCCTCAATCTGAACTTCCCCAGCTGTAAAGGACTTAAATATAAGCAGGCATACGCCACTACCTTCTCGTACAGAAGTACACAGCTATGGAACGCACTACCCACAGCCCTGAAAACCATGGACAATCTAATCAACTTTCGCAAATCCTTGAAGACACATCTCTTCAACAAAGCCTACAAATAGAACCCTTAATGACACAAATCACCACCCAACCCACTCAAGTATCAAAGTACACCTTTTACACCACCCTATCCAACACCTCCTTCTCTAATTCCTCATACATCTTCTGCTTAATACCGATTGTATACAAGATCCTGTCATGACTATGTCATAACAACACTCTGTAAGCCACATTGAGCCTGCAAATAGGTGGGATAATGTGGGGTACAAATGCAATAAATAATAATAATAATAGCAATATCTCAAATGAAATCTACATATTGTACTTTGGATCCTTCCCTGTCCTCTTGGCTACAGGTTCCTGAGCTTGCCCTGTTACCACAAATCTTAACTTTAATTAACTTGAGTCTTTCTTCTGGTTGTGTGCCCCAATTATGAAAATATGTGCTTGTGAAACCCATACTTAAACCTTCAAGTCCCTGCCAACTATCGACCAGTCTCCAATCTATGCTATCTTTTTAAAATCCTAGACCATATAGTTTTTTCTCAATTATTGCAAGTTTTTGAAAAATCACTGGCCCTTTATCCAAAATAATCATGTTTTAAATCCCACCACAGCACTGAGACTGACCTCACTGCTGTGTTGAATGAAGTCTACTCTCAGTTAGATAAGCACAGGATGGTTCTTGATATTTCCTTGGATCTCTCTGCAGTATTCAATTTGGTTGATCACTCTCACTTGATTCACTGTCGCTTAACTTTGGGTATTTCAGGCACTGTTCTTTCTTTGTTCTCTTCTTTCTTTGAAAATGGATCTTTTATAGCTGTCATCTCTTCTTCTACGACACCAAGTCGTCCCCTGAAGTATGGTGTTTCACAGGGTTCAGATCTTTCCCTTCTCCTTTTTAATTTATTTTTAAGTCCTCTTGCCACCCTTATTCAATCCACTGGGGTACCTTTTCACTTCCATGCAGACGATATTTTTCTTCTTTATCCTACTAACACTTTTAACCCTACTTTCAGTCCATTAAATGACTGTTTGAACCTTATTTCCAGTTGGATGATCAATCATAGGCTAGTCCTTAATAAGGAGAAGATGATTAGCTGCTGGTTTACTGGCGGACTGTCTATCCCCACAGCTCCTTTAAACCTCTTTGGGCCACCTATACAACCAGTGGCCTCTTTCCAATACCTGGGGGTATACTTGATTCCCATCTTACTTTCATTCCTCAAATTTTGAATATATGTAAAACAGAAATTTTCATACTTTGGCAACTTCGCTGAATTCGCTGCTATTTAACTGTCAATATTTTTCATTACCTCATTCTTGCACTACTGACCCTATGGTTGGATTACTGTAATGTGTTATACTTGGGTTGCATTTTTTCTAATTTAAAAAGGCTGCAGTCTTTGCAAAGTATGTCTATCAGACTACACTGTCATGCTCAGCATAGGGACCATGTTTCTCCACTATTGCAGAAGTTTCGTTGGCTACTTGTTCAACAATGGATAATTTTCAAATTGTCAACCCTCACTTTTAAAGCACATAGGTTAGAGCTCCTGCTTTACCTGAATTCACTTACTATTCCTTACTCTCCTGTCCGCCTACTGCATTCCCTTAATGATGACCGCCTCATCCTGTCAGGGCCTAAATTTGCCCAGTTAGAATTTACCAGAAATCGTGCCTTCTTTTTCGCTGCCCCCTCTTTCTGGAACTTGCTCCCCTTCCATATTCATGCAGAATGTTCCTTTAAATCTTTTAAACCTGCGCTAAAGGCTTGGCTTTTTACACAAGTCCATGAAACTGTTTAGTGTGTACCAGTGGCGTACCAAGGGGGGGGCGGTGGGGGTGATCCGCTTCGCTCCCGCTGCTCCCACTTTACCTTTAAAAAATTTTTTTTGAAGCGTCGTTGCAGGCAGCGCCTTGCGTCTGCCCTGCTTGTTGTAAAAAGTAAATCTCTTTGCTTCGTCGTCGTCGGGCCTCACTATGTCCCACCCTCCTCTGAGGTAATTTCCGCGAGGGCGGGACATAGTGAGGCCCGACGACGATGAAGCGAAGAGATTTACTTCTTTTACAAGCAGGGCAGACGCGAGGCGCTGCCTGCAACAACGCTTCAAAAATTTTTTTTTAAAGTAGGGTGGGAGCAGGAGTCGGGTCGGGGTGGGGTCCTCAGATGGGAGAGGGGTATTGTGGGGGTTCTCACATGCTGGGAGAGGAGGGGGTTTTCATATGGGAGAAGGGGACTGAGTGGGGAGGGGGTTCTCAGATGGGGTGGGGAGGGGAGGGGGTTTTCATATGGGAGAAGGGGACTGGAGTGGGGAGGGGGCTCTCAGATGGGAGAGGGGTGTTCTGGGGGTTCTCACATGGGGGCAGGGGTTTTAATATGGGAAAAGGGGACTGGGGTGGGGAGGGGGCTCTCAGATGGGAGAGGGTGTTCTGGGGGTTCTCACATGGGGGCAGGGGTTTTAATATGGGAAAATGGGACGGGTGGGGAGGGGGTTCTCAGATGGGAGAGGGGTGTTCTCACATGGGGAGGAGAGGGGAGGGGGTTTTTATATGGGAGAAGGGGACTGGGGTGGGGAGGGGGTTCTCAGATGGGAGAAGGGTGTTGTGGGGGTTCTCACATGGGGGGAAGGGGTTTTTATATGGGAAAAGGGGACTGGGGTGGGGAGGGGGTTCTCAGATGGGAGAGGGGTGTTCTCACATGGGGAGGGGAGGGGGTTTTTATATGGGAGAAGGGGACTGGGGTGGGGAGGGGGGTTCTCAGATGGGAGAGGGGTGTTGTGGGGGTTCTCACATGGGGGGAAGGGGTTTTTATATGGGAAAAGGGGACTGGGGTGGGGAGGGGGTTTTTATATGGGAGAAGGGGACTGGGGTGGGGAGGGGGTTCTCAGATAGGAGAGGGGTGTTGTGGGGGTCTTAGATGGGGAGGGGGTTTTCAGATGGGAGAAGGGGACTGGGGACTGGGGTGGGGAGGGGGTTCTCAGATGGGAGAGGAGAGGGGTGTTCTGGGGATTCTCAGATGGGAGAAGGACTGGGGTGGGGAGGGGGTTCTCAGATGGGAGGAGGGGGCTCTCAAATGGGAGAAGGGGGCTGGAACTGGGGTCTGAGAAGGGATCATGACGGAAAATGGGGCATGCCTGGGTCAGGTGGGAGAATGGGTCGGGCTGAAAAGGGGGGCAAGGCATGTAGATGAAGGGGGCTGAAACTGGGGGCTGAAGGAGGGTAGGTGGGATAAGGGGGCTAGTACTGGGACTGGGGGCTGAAAGGTGGCAGGGGCTGAAATTGTGGGGACTGGGGGCTGAAAAGGAGACAGGGAGACGTGGCTGGGGCTGAAGCTCAGGACTGGTGACAGAAAAGGGCTGGGGTTGAAACTAAAAATGGGACAGGGAGAAGTGGCTGGGGGCTAAAGCTCGGGACTGGTGGGAGAAAAGGACTGGGGATGAAACTGGGGACTGGTGGGATAGTGGGGCTGGAACTGGGGGCTGAAAAAAGGGCTGGGGTTGAAACTAAAAAGGGGACAGGGAGAAGTGGCTGGGGGCTAAAGCTCGGGACTGGTGGGAGAAAAGGACTGGGGCTGAAACTGGGGACTGGTGGGATAGTGGGGCTGGAACTGGGGGCTGAAAAAAGGGGAAGAGAGAGGGGACAGATCCTGGATGGAAGGGGGAGGAGAGGGAGGGCAGACCCTGGATGGATGGGAGAGGGAGGGCAAATGATGGATTGAAGGGGCAGAGAGAAAGGGCAGACAGTGGATGGAAGGGATGGAAAGGGCAGACAGTGAATGGAAGGGGGAGAGAGAGAGGGCAGACAGGGGCAGATGTAGATGGAAGGGGCAGGGAGAGAGGGCAGATGTAGATGGAAGGGGCAGGGAGAGAGGGCAGACATTGGATGGAGGCGACAGCAGAGAGGGCAGACACTGGATGGCAGAGAGAGAACAAAGACAGATGCTGGATGGAAGGAAGACAGTGAAAAGAAGATGAGGAAAGCAGAAACCAGAGACGACAAACTGTAAATAAAATATATATTTTTATTTTTTTTTGCTTTAGGATAAAGTAGTATTGTAGCTGTGTTAATGTTTATAATAGAACATGTAAATAAGGTAATCTTTTTATTGGACTAATTTTAATACATTTTGGCTAACTTTCGGAGAACAAAACCCCCTTCCTCAGGTCCGGATAGGATATTGTAACAGCACTATACTGTATTGACCTGAGGAAGGATGTTTTGGCCTCTGAAAGCTAAATGTATTAGTCCAATAAAATGGTATTATTTTATTTTCTATATTTGTTTTATTTCTATTTGTTAATTTGTAAAGTGGTGATTGGTACTTGTTAGTTTTTTCAAATTTACATCTGCTGTCTTTATGTTTTGCACAGTACTAGGGGACATTTTCTGTTTCTGTGGTGTTGCATTGTATGCAGAGTCTGGCATCTTGGGGGTTCAGTTTAAGTTTTGTCTAAATAGAAAGGTTATTGCTTATTCTATAGTGGATTAGGGTGTATCTGTGTTTGTGAAAAAGACATGGCTTTCGGTTGGCATTGACTGTGCAAGATGGACGATCTGTGTTATTCTGCCTGGTTTTGTTTTACAGTAGGTGAATTGATGTTCTAGTGCTCACTGTAGTGTTTAAGATGCTTTCCTTTTCCTTGTGTGACTTGTAGAAATTACTGCTTATGGTATGCTAGAATTGCTCTATAGGTCCTGAGTGTTTTGTATTCTCGGCATGCCTAGTACTAGATTTTGGAGGGGGGGGGGGTGTTAAAAAATGACCGGCCCCGGGTGTCAACTACCCTAGGTACGCCACTGGAAGCAAGGCATTGTTTCTATAGTTTCTGTCAAGGGTGAACTTATTTTAATAAGGAAGCACAGCTACATACTGCTGAAACAGAGAGGGGAAGATAAATAGAAAATTGTATATGTGTGCTAATTGTGGGGTTCTCTGTGGGTGGGCTAGCAGGGACCTAAATTAACTTTTATTTTTAAAAGCTAGATGTAGGGTACAAGTAATAACAATTTGATTCCACTTAGATTAGAAGTAGGGTTCCCCCCCCCCCCCCCCCTTTTGTTTGGTAAAGTCAGGGAGTAGGTGTTCACTGTGGAGAAGACTATAGAAAATATTGGAGCCCCAACGTTACAAGAAAGAGGAAGGCAGAAGAAACAAAGAAAGACCAATGAGACAACACTGAGACAGGGAAGACAGAGACACAACATATAAAAAGAGACAGAAAAACAGACCCAAGAGGAGTGGAGGAGTGGCCTAGTGGTTAGGGTGGTGGACTTTGGTCCTGGGGAACTGAGGAACTAAGTTTGATTCCCTTTCTGGCACAGGCAGCTCCTTGTGACTCTGGGCAAGTCACTTAACCCTCCATTGCCCACCGCATTGAGCCTGCCATGAGTGGGAAAGCACGGGGTACAAATGTAACAAAACAAGATAATAGTACTTACCTGAAGCCCTGTTTCCAGAAAGGCTATTCCACCTGTAAAGAGAAGTAAACACAAAGAATCATTTCCTTTATAGGAATGTTTTGCTTTCAATTCAAAGTTAATGTCAAAAGTGATTTTTAATTTAATGATACTTATCTGATACTTGTATGGTCCCTATTTTAGAACTGTGAACTAGATCCAGTCATGGCTGTTAGAGAAAATACAGAAACGTTTGTTTACATTCTTGTTTTGTGGTAAATTATTTAGTTTGACTAAGAAAAGTTGGTAATTCTCTTTATTCTCCTAGCTCCTTACTTTCCCCTTATCTTAGTCCTGTTTATTCTTTCCTATCTTACCCATTCTTTATGGGCCCATGTCTCTCTGGGAGAGGGAGCTGCACCTGAGGTAGGTAGGGTGCGGCCAGCTCCCAGGGGGCGGGACTTACATTAATAATGGCTTATGGACTTTTCTTTTAGGAAATTATTCAAATCTTTTTTAAACCCTACTAACTGCTTTTACCACATTCTCTGGCAACAAATTCCAGAGCTTAATTACCCATTGAGTGAATAAATATTTTCTCCGGTTTGTTTTAAATTTACTACTTAATAGCTTCATTGCATGCTCTCTAGTTCTAGTATTTTTGGAATGAGTAAACAAGCGATTTACCTCTACCCATTCCACTCAGTATTTTATAGACCTTTGTCATATCTCTCCTCAGTCTCTCTTCTCCAAGCTGAAGAACCCTAGTTACTTCACCCTTTCCTTATAGGGAAGTCATCCCATCCTCCAGAGAACTGAAAAACAGCCAAACACAATCCAAAGGGTTGTGTGGAATGAATGTAAAGAAATGAGGAAAGTGGGAAATACCCTCAGAAACCAAGGCTTTTCCAGTTCTCTGAAGTATTAGATTACCTGTTTAGGATTAACAGCCCATATTGTTTTTTTCATCATAAGTCATCCCATCCCCTTTATAATTTTTGTTGCCCTTCTCTGTATCTTTTCTAATTCTGCTATATCCTTTTTTAGATGCGATGACCAGAATTGTACACAGTATTTGAGATGCGGTCGCACCATGGAGCGATATACAAAGGCATTATAACATTCTCATTTTTGTTTTCCATTCCTTTCCTAATAATTCCTAACATTCTATTTGCTTTCTTAGCTTCCACTGCACACTGAACAGAGGGTTTCAATGAATCATCAACAATGACACGTAGATCCTTTGCCTGGGCAGTAACTCCAAATGTGGAACCTTGCATCACGTCGCTATAATTTGGGTTCCTCTTTCCCACATGCATCACTTTGCACTTGCTCACATTAAACGTCATCTGCCATTTGGATGCTCAGTCTCCCAGTCTCATAAGGTCCTCACGCAGTTTTTCATAGTAACATAGTAAATGACGGCAGACAAAGACCTGAACGGTCCATCCAGTCTGCCCAACAAGATAAACTCATTTTACATGGTATGTGATACTTTATATGTATACTCGAGTTTGATTTGTCCCTGCCTTTCTCAGGGCACAGACCATAGAAGTCTGCCCAGCACTGTTCTTGTACTAAGTTCTGACGCTAACATCGAAGCCCCTTAAAATTTACACTCCAGCCCATTCCTATCTATTCAGTCACGATCAGGGCATAGACCGTAGAAGTCTGCCCAGCTCCCATTTTGTTTCCCAATTACAGGCATTGCCACCCAATCTCCGCTAAGATTCCGCGGAACCATTCCTTCTAAACAGGATTCCTTTGTGTTTATCCCATGCATGTTTTAATTCCATTACCATTTTCATCTCCCTTTTCACAACCCTCTTGCGATTTAACATCTTCAAATAGCTGTTTTTCTTGATTTTAAATATTACAAAATGCTGCTGCCAGATTACCCTTTAATGTTCAATGTCAGGAAAGAGTTACTCCGTTTCTAATAAAATTACACTTGCTGCCTATCTATGCATGCTGTCTCTTTAAAATCTGTACCAGTGTTTTTCAGAATATCACATGGCTTAGCTCCTATATAAATTTTCTCTTCTTTGGTTTGATACTTCATTTTCCCTTTGTATCCAAGATACCTTATAAAAGATACTTTACTGCTTCTTTTGTATTTCAAGCTATAAAATTCTGAAACTCTTTACGATTAGATGCTAGATTAGAACCCTCATACCTCAGAAATTACTGAAGGCATTTTTGTTTTGTAAATTTTTGAAAGTTTTATTCTGATTGTTATTATTTTAATTTGTATACCTCTATTTCTTTGGGGTTGAATTTTCCCCTGGATGTGTTATTCATTTTTTGTTGTAATCTGTGTGCACTAAACCTTTTTGGTAAATTGCAGAATATAAATCCATTGTGTTGTATTGTAAATGAAAAGTTGACAAGGAGTTTTGCAAAAAGAATCAGAGGAATCAACAACCTGGAAGCTGAAGAAGGGGTAGAGGGGGAAGTGGCTTGGCTGCTCATTGGTGGTATTGCACACTGCTATACAGAAGAGATGTGTTGGATTCCTTGCCCAAGGCCAGGCTAGGGCAGGAGAGGCTGCAGCGGTAGTTAACAACCCTTAGGGAGGCAGTTTAACCCTAGAACGCATGACGTTAAAAATATACATATTAACGTCATGGGGGCCTTTTAGGCCCCCATGCACATAATGTAGAAAAACACACTTAAATAACTTTCACAAGTTTATTTCAAAATTGCTCAATAAAATATGAATAGTAGACAACATTTTAATTATAATTTTTCACAGAAAACACCAAAAAATCTTTTTTTTCCCAAATTTCACGCAAAGACATGAAAACACACAAAAATGCATAGAAATCTATAGCAAACTAGCTGCAGCTACATTTTTATTCTAACTTTCTTTTCTATTATATTAGTCTTCCAAACAAATCTGACATGTTATTTTTTCAGAAGAGTGTTCTTTGCAAACAGTTTCCTTACAAGTGGAACAATATCGCTCAGTTTTCCTCTCTATGTTTCTTGGACACATGAAACAACGCTTTCGTTTTCTTTCTCCTGGCTCTGGAGTAATCTGAAACTGTACACCACACCGTTTCATTGCTTCTTTAGTTTTCTTTGGCAAGCATTTCAAGTCGCTTCGCTCTATCATGTGAGGTATTACAAGTTCATGACAAAGGTCCTTCAAGAATAAGCGTCTCCTGTCCTTCCTCTGTGCATGAAATTCAGGATGAGTTTCTGTATAAATAATGAATGAATTTAGGGCTGCTACATCAAGCATATTTAAAAATAGTACTACAGGCCATCGTTTTGTTTGCCTCTTACACGAATATTCTCCCACCATCTCATCCATTTTATCTACACCTCCTTTTGTTGCATTGTAATGCAGGATGATTTCTGGTTTCAATTTTTGGTTATTTCAATTTCTCCTTCTTTGCCTTGTAAGATACCAAAGTTGCTTTGTTATTGAATCCAAAGACACTCTCATAAAGTGCTCGCTGACGATTGTGTTTGAGTGCTGCTGGAATTTCTCGTCTGTTTTGCTTTATAGTACCAACAAGTGTAATAGCTTTTGCAAGCAGAAAATTGCCTAGTTCAACATTGGTGAAATAATTGTCCATGGTGATGTTTCTACCTGAATTGAATATTGGAACAGCAAGAGTTTTGACTATTTCAGACCCCAGATCCTTCTGTACTGGTGCACCAACCTCTTTGCCACAGTAGATTACGCCATTTATGCCATAATAATTTGCAGAATCACACATCCAGAAGATTTTTATACCGTACTTGGCTGGCTTGCTGGGCATGTATTGTATGAATTTGCAGCGTCCTCTGAACGGTACAAGTTGCTCATCTACAGTAACATTAGTACTAGGATTGTAAAGTTTTGTGCAATTTTTGATAAATATGTTCCAGATATAACTGATAGGGGCTAATTTGTCTGTTTCAAACCTCGCTGCACGAGTTCGCTTATCATCAAAGCGAATGATCCTTCTAATTTCCTCATATCTGCCCACTGACATTGTCGCCTTATAGTGTGGATCAGAAAGTGGGTCCAGAAATAATTCTCGTATTGGGACATCATACGATTTTTGACTCCCTGCCAGCAGGAAAAGTCCAATATATGCATAAAGTTCCTCTTTTGAGATATTTTTCCAGGACTTATTTTTTGCTGAAGCGATACGTCTTCCTTCTAGGTTTGAACATAATAGGACCTCTTCTGCAATATTGTCAGAAAAATAAGTACAGAATACATCTTTAGGGGTAAAGTAACTGGGACTTCCCACAGCTCCTTGAGCCTGTCTCACAATATTGTGTATTGGAGTACGTCCGACTAATGTAGGATTACTGTCCCAAAAAACATTCGTTTTGGATGTTCTACTTATCACTTCTTGAGGATCCACTAGATTCACTTCTTCATCATCAGAAGAATCACTGGATGAGGATGTTTGATTAGCTGGTGGCAGATATTCTTCATCAGACAAAGATAGTTCACTTTCATCATCGCTTTGAAACATAATCGCTTCAATCTCTTGGTCAGTCAGACACTTGGAGGAAGACTGTGCCATTGCTGACTAGATGTTAGAAAATGAAACAGATTTCCTCTCAACAGCTTATCTTATCACAGGTCCTTCAGCAATTAGCTCACAGTGTATACTGTCCTCAGTGTTCAGAGGACCTGAGGTGATGTCATGGCCTTATCACTCCCTCCAAAAATCACATGACATCCTCACATGTTATTATCCACACCCTGGCCCCTCCACCAGCATTACTGAGTACAAATAAAGTAACTTGAGACACAAACACTTCTGAGAACATGATAAAAACAGCGGGGGCCTAAAAGGCCCCCAATTCGTACAGATGTAGTTTTCACCAAACAAGCATTGTTACACCATAATGCCTATGAAAAAAATTATATGAACAACTGGATATTATCAACAATGACATACTTGAGTAATACCTTGAGTTTCAAAATTCTAACTAAAGTAATTTTGCAGATAATAGCAAAAATGTAAGCATGGGGGCCTAAAAGGCCCCCAATATGCGTTCTAGGGTTAAGCCTCTGCCCACAAGCTCACAGTGCTGCATTCTGAAGGTCTGTGTAAAGTTGGTGAACATTATCCCAGGGGCGTAGCCAGACACCCAATTTCGGATGGGTCTGGGCCCAAGATGGGTGGCAGAAGAACTCCACCTTGTCCCACAAGTGATTTGGTCTCTCCCTCTCTCACCTGCATGCCATATGGTCTCTCAAATATCCCCCTCCCCCACCTACCTTTTAAATAGCAGATTTTCACGGGCAGCAAGCAACAACTAATACACACTGCTCATGCTGGCCCCACAGCCTTCTCTCTGATGCAAATTCTTGTTTCCGCACAGGCGGGAATACATTAGAGGGAAAGCTGTGGGGCTGGTGAAAGCAGTATCAGTCCCTGCTCACTGCAGGTGAAGATCTGCTATTTAAAAGGTATGCAGGAGGGCCAGTTGTTAGGAGTTTTCGGCTGGTGGGGCTTGGGGATCCCTGTCAGCCACATCATAGGTGTGCTGCTACTGGGTGGACCTGAGCTCAAAGTGGATGGGCCTAGGCCCACCCAGGCCCACCCTTGGCTACGCCACTGCATTATCCTGAATGATTCATGGCAATTATGCCACTAAAGGGGCTTATACCAAGAACTGAGTCAAGGAGAGTGAAGATTTTGCAATTAAGACTTTTGGTTTTTTATTCTTTTTTTAAATTGTAATTATTTATTGCAATTTAAATTTCCAATCAAGTAAACACTTGTACAGAAAGGTATACTAATCACGATAAATTCAAAAAGAACATACAATTATATAATAATTAAGAAAAAGAATAGATACTCTTAAGTCTTCATTTGTGATCCAAGATTAACATAAGTGGAATAAATTTTTTTAAGGAAAAAAAAAAAGAAATATCTACATTCAAAGGTAAATAAAGAACCTGTAAATTAACAATGTCTTACTCTTAACAGAGCTCTAAGGAAATGACAAACATATCATTTACATATCACTCCAATGGTCTTTTGGCTACAAGAAATTCTGTTAAATGCCTAGGCTCAAAGAAAACATATTTCTCTGACTGGTATCTTATTACACATTTACATGGGTAACAAAGGTAAAAGGTTGCCCCAATCTGAAGAACTCCCATCTTTAATAATAAAAATTGACTACGTCTTTTTTGGGTTTCTCTCGCTACATCTGGGAAGATACATATTTTATGTCCCATAAATTCCTTATCCTTATTCTTAAAAAACTTCTTCATTATCCATACTTTGTCTATAGTTAGTGCCACTGTTGCCAATAAAGTAGATGAAGAAACTCTTTCTATGTCAGAGGACTCCAAAATGGCCGATACATCCAAAGGTGGATCATCTTGTTCAACATTCATTTGATCTAATATTGGTTTACTTGGTAAATAGTAGACCTGGGAGAATAGCTTCATTAGAAGCCCCTAATATTTCCTTTATATAGCATCGTAACATTTCCCTAGGTGTCACCAAAGGTATCCTAGAGAAATTAAAAAATCTTAAGTTATTAATTCTTAGGGAATTTTCCAAATTTTCAATTTTCCGTCTCATATTAGTTCTGTCCTTTATTGTTGTTGTTTGGATATCCTGAATTTGAGCAACTTCTCTTCCTTGTGCCTCAATTTTGTCCATAGTTTGTTTCACCCCTGTATCTACTATTTCCATTTTCTCTTCTACTTTAGTTATTCGTGTATCCAATACTTGAATTCAAGGACATAAAGTCTTACCCAGGTTTGCAATCAAAGCCCAAAAATTGTCAAGCGTAACTTCAGATGTATTCTCCTCCAAAAAGCTAGGAATAAGTGGAATTTGTACCGCGTCAGTTGATATAGATTCCCCTGTAGCCAAATGATCTCCTGCAGCTTCAGTTGATTTTCCCGCCGCTTGTAAGGAACTGAAAACATTTTCAGTTCCATCGCTCACCGGCGTTTGTACTTGAGAACCCAGACGTTCCTTCTCAGCTTCAATTCCCGATTGCAGAGATGACGCCACCATCACCGGGGAGCTAGTACTACAGGGTTGCGGGGGAGGAGCTCTTTGGTCAGGGCTCAAGGTCACATCCAGCACTAGCGTGGCTCCCGGGTCTCCACTCACCCACGCCGTCATCAACGTGCTGCCTACCGACCCTCCAGACACTCCAGACCTCCGAAGAAACAGCTCAATAGAGCCCGCCGCTGTAGAAGGAGGCCAGCCTGGAGTCCCCACGGCTGCCTGCTTCCCTCTACGTTTCAGCATTCGCAAGACTCAGGACAAAGGAAAAATACTACCAATCCGGTACAGGTTCAATCCGCCATCTTGGATCCCTATCTGTTTTTTTATTCTTAATAAGTTTTGAATATATCTAGAATTGTTCTTTTAGGTCCGGGAAACACACTCCTACTTTAATGCATTTTCTTTTTTTCTTTTTTTATCAATAGAAAACAAAATAAAACATGGAAAAGAAAATAAGATGATATAAGGTATCATCTTATTTTCTTTTCCATGTTTTATTTTGTTTGATTTCTATTGATAACCTTAAGAGTGGACTAACACGGCTACCACACTCCTCTTTTTTTTGTTTGAAAGTATCTTTATTAAGCCAAAGATTGGTTAACAACAACTACCCACGTGTTCACAAAAATTATAAAATAAACATTCACAAAACAATGGGGAACATACCTTATACAGTTCTCAAACAAGAAGTATGAGGGAGAGACTAAAAACCTTTAACCTAAACAGTATTAACACATCCTTAGCCCATTTTGTTTTGAAAGAGAGCTTTAATGCATTTTCAATTGCATTTTTAGACAGCAGAATGTGAAAATGTATAAGTGTGAAAACGGTTACATGGTTGTGTATATGAAAAATCCTGCACTTCATTACTGTACCGGGTTCTAATTCAGTCTGAAGATGGACCTTGTTGATAGTTTTTCCTCTCATGCCAGCTGTTGTCATCTGCACAGAAGGCGATGTTTTTTTGGGGAGAGATATCAGAGAACTTATTTGTTGGTATCTTAAGATCATATACAAGTTCAAAACATGCACATACAGCGAAGATACTTACCTGTAAAGGGTATTTTCCGAGGACAGCAGGCTGATTATTCTCACAAGTGGGTCGACAATCTGCGTCGGCCTGAGAACCAGCATGTTGAATAGCAAAATGGAAAAAGTTGCTGTCTGATGGGTGTTGTCCACTCCATGTAAAAGGTCAGTGCTGTCTTGCAATCCAAGGTGTGCAAGCTACTTTCGCCAGGGTGGGCATGAGAACGGGGAAAAAATGTTGGCAGGACAACTGACTGGTTCAGATGGAACTCCAACACCACCTTTGGAAGGAACTTAGGGTGTGTGCGGAGGACTACTCTGTTGTGATGAAACTTAGTATAAGTTGCATCCACTACTAGGGCCTGAAGCTCACTGACCCTACAAGCTGAAGTAACAGCCACCAAGAAAATGACCTTTCAGGCAAGGGCGTAGCCAGACAGCAGATTTTGGGTGGGCCTAGGCAAGAAGTGGGTGGGCACCAAATGTTCCCCCCCTCCACGCCAAAAAAATATCTCAGCTGGTGGGAAAATGCTTCTCTCTACCTTGGTAGTCTGCAGCAGGCATGGGCTGAAAACTGAGCATGCACAGGTGCCGGTATCTTGGAGAGAAGTCTTCAGCTGGCAGAGCTTGGGATCCCTACCAGCTACCACTAAACATGTGCTACTGTTAGGTGGGCCTGAACCCTAAGTGGGTGGGCCCCGGCCCACCTGTGGCTATGCCACTGCTTTCAGGTCAAGTATTTCAGGTTGCACATAATTCAGTGGCTCAAAAAGGAGCTTTCATCAGCTGGGCGATTGACGTTGAGATCCCATGACACTGGTGGAGGTTTAACAGGGGGCTTTGACAAAAGCAAACTTCTCATGAACTGAATAACTAAAGGCTGTCCAGAGATAGGCTTACCTTCTATACACAGATGATAAGCACTGATTGCACTGAGGTGAACCCTTACAGAGCTGGTCTTGAGATCAGACTCTGATAAGTGTAGAAGGTATTCAAGCAGGGTCTGTGTAGGATAAAAAAGGGGATCTATGGCCTTGCTGTCACACCAGATGGCAAACTTCCTCCATTTAAAAGAGTAACACCTCTTAGTGGAATCTTTCCTGGAAGCCAGCAAGACCCGGGAAACACCCTCCGAAAGACCCAAGGAAGCAAATTCTAGGCCGTGAGAGCCAGAGACTGGAGGTTGGGACGTAGAGCGACCCCTCGTTCTGAGTGATGAGGGTCGGAAAACACTCCAATCTCCACAGTTCTTCGGAGGGCAATTCCAGAAGAAGAGAGAACCATATCTGACACGGCCATTAGGGCACAATCAGAATCATGGTTCCACAGTCTTGCTTGAGTTTCAACAAAGTCTTCACCACTAGAGGTATGGGAGGATACGCATACAGAAGGCCTGTTCCCCAATGCAGGAGAAAGGCATCTGACACTAGTCTGTTGTGGGCCTGAAGTCTGGAACAGAACTGAGGGAACTTGTGGTTGTACTGAGTGGCAAAAAGATCCACCTAGGGGGTGCCCCATGCTCGGAAAATCATGCGGGCAACGCCCATATTCAGGGACCACTGGTCAGGTTGCATTATCCTGCTCAGTCTGTCGGCCAGACTTGTTTACGCCTGCCAGATAAGTGGCCTGAAGAAATATGCCATGATGGCGTGCCAGAGCCACATCTGGATGGCTTCCTGACACAGAGGGCAAGATCCGGTGCCCCCCTACTTGTTGGTGTAATACATTGCAATCTGGTTGTCTGTTTGAATTAGGATAACCTGGTTGGACAGCCGATCTCTGAAAGCCTTTAGAGCGTTCCAGATCACTCGAAGCTCCAGGAAGTTGATCTGAAAATTTGTTTTCTGGAGGGACCAATCTCCTTGAATGTGAAGCCCATCTACATGAGCACTCCTGCCCAGGAGTGATGCATCCGTTGTCAGCACTTTTCACGGCTGAGGAACTTGGAATGGACGTCCCAAGGTCAGATTGAACTGAATCGTCCACCAGTGAAGAGAGTGTACAAGGTTGGTGGACACCTGGATGACATCCTCTAGATTCCCAGTGGCTTGACACCACTGAGAAGCCAGGGTCCATTGAGCAGATCTCATGTGAAGACATGTCATGGGTGTAACATGAACTGTGGAGGCCATGTGGCCCAAGAGTCTCAATGTCTGCCGAGCTGTGATTTGCTGAGACTGTCGAACCTTGGACACTAGAGACAGAAGGTGTCTCACGAAGATGGGCTCGAGTAGTTCTCGTGTCAAGCAAAGCTCCTATGAACTCCAATTGTTGAATAGGGTTGAGATGGGACTTGGGGTAATTTATTACAAACCCTAAAAGTTCCAGCACCTGAATAGTTCTCCGCATGGACTCCAGAGCACCGTCCTCCGAGGTGCTCTTTACCAGCCAATCGTCGAGATAAGTGAACACATGCACTCCCAATCTGCGTAGCAAAGTTGCAACTACCACTAGACATTTGGTAAATACCCTGGGAGCTGATGCTAGGCCAAAGGGTAGTACGCAGTACTTAAAGTGCTGTGTTCCCAGCCGAAATCCTAGCTACTTCCTGTGGGCTGGAAGTATTGGAATGTGAGTATAAGCATCCTTTAAGTCCAGAGAGCATAGCCAATCATTTTTCTGAATCATGGGAAGAAGGGTGCCCAGGGAAATCATCCTGAACTTTTCTCAGGGCCCTTAGGTCTAGGATGGGATGCATCCCTCCTGTTTTCTTCTGTACCTGGAATAGAATCTCTGCCCTTCTTCCCCTGGTGGAATGGGTTCGACTGCATGGGTCTTTAGAAGGGCGGAGAGTTCCTCTGCAAATACCTACTTGTGCGGAGAGCTGAATGAATGAGCTCTCGTTGGACAATTTGGAGTTTAGAGATCAGATTGAGGGTGTATCCTAACTGGACTATTTGTAGAACCCACCGGTTGGAGGTTATGGAGAGGCCACCTTTGGTAAAAAAAACATTAACCTGCCTCCAACCGGCAAGTTGTCCGGCACGGACACTTGTACTTTGGCTATGCTCTGCTGGAGCCAGTCAAAAGTTCATCCCTTGCTTTTGCTAGAGAGCAGCAGGGGCCTTGGGCACACGCTGTTGATGGGAATGAGCATGCTGAGCTGAGCCTGAGTAGGCTGGCGAGACGCTGGAGTGTACCTACGCCTAGGATAGGAATAGGGAGCAATCCGTGACCCACAAAAATACCTTCTAGTTGAGGAGGTGGAAGCAGAAGGCGCCCGGTGGAAGAGAGAAGCCATAGCATACAGATGCTTCTTGATCTAGTCAACTAGATATTCCACCTTCTCTCTGAAAAGATTATCCTTCTGGCAAGGAACATCCGCAATCCTCTGCTGGAACGAATTGTCCAGGTCAGAAACACGCAGCCATGACAGTCTGCGCATTACTATACCTTGAGCAGAGATCCTGGATGCTACATCAAAAGTGTCGTGTGCCCCTGGCCAAGAATTTATGATACACTTTCTGCTGCTTGACCAGCTGGCGAAAAGATTTGGCCTGTTCTGGAGGGAGGGCATTGACCAAACTAGCCAGTTGCCACACTGAGTTACGCAAGTGGATGCTCGTGAAGAGCTGGTATGACTGCATATGGGCAAAGAGCATGGCGGCCTGATACATTTTCCTCCTAAAAGAATTCAAGGTTCTAGCTTCTCTGCCTGGGGGCGCCGAAGCATAGTCCCTAGAACTCTTGGCTCTCTTGAGAGCAGAGTCCACCACCATGGATTTGTGGGGTAACTGAGACCTCATCAACCCAGGCTCCCTGTGGATCCAATATTGAGAATCTGTCTTTTTGGGGATTATGGGGACAGAGGGGACACCCAGTTTTGCATAAGGACTTCCTTCAGTACCTTACGCAGAGGAGCTGTCACTGCCTCTCTAGGTGGAGAAGTGTAGTCCAGGACCTCGAGAATCTCAGCCCTGAGCTCATCCTCCACTTCTACGGAGAATGGAATGGCCTGAGCCATTTCCCGTACAAAAGATGAAAAGGAGAGGCTGTCAGGTGAGGACAGTCTCCTTTCAGGTGGAGGGGAAGGTTCAGAGGGAATCCCAAAGGACTCTTCTGAGGAGAAGCATCTGGGATCTTTCTCTGACTCCCATGAGCGTTCCTCCTCAGTGTCGGAGAGCACTTCTCTCAGTTACTTCCGAGACTGAACCTGCCTCGACCCCGAAGACCCATGGTCTGCGGCGAAGCGTCCTCCTTTGATGTCGACGGGGAACCGGCCTGGGTGGCAGCTGACACTGGAGCCGCAAGCAGCAGTCCTTCTAGCAGCTCTGGAAGCAAGGCCTGGATCCGCTCGTCGAGAGCCGCCATTGGTAAAAGCTGCAGGAACGATGGGACAGCAGGTTGCAGAACCGGCAGGGGCTCGGGAGCAGAAACTTGACTGCTGGGAGACAAATGCGTCGGCACCTCCTGAATGGAGGGGGAGAAGTCCTCCCGGCGTTGATGCTTCTCTGGTGCCGAATCCCTCAGCGCCCCGGAGCTCCCAGCACCATGCGTTGAAGGAGAATGGTGTCAGTGCTTCTTAGCCTTTGCTCGATGCACCTCACCGAGACTCCTCGATGCCGACGAGGATGACATCGCATCCCCACGTCACCTCGGTGTCGGGTCCAACGATAGACTGTCCCGGGGGGCCTCGAGGCAGGTGGAGACCCACTCGATGCCTCGCTGCTCCCAGTGCATCTCTGTCTCTCAGCAGCCATCCCTACCTCCACTCCCGACATCAATGCTTCCCTTGATGCTGATGTCGACGCTACCGACCTCGATGCCGATTGCCAACGTCGAAGGACCAAACCAAGCCCCAAAATGTTTCTAATGTTGGGCTTCTCAACCAAGTTTAGTCCTCTTCTTCATACAAAGACAAAGGGCACAATGAGCTGGGCTATGGTTGGGCCCAAGGCACTGGATACACCACGAACGGGTATCAGTGCCTGAGATAGTCCATTTGCACCGAGTACAAAAAGAAGGGAGACCCGGCTGAGCAGGCCTAAAGATGGCCGCGACTAAAATAAAATGAAACTTAGATGCGGGCAAAAAATCTGAGGAAAATAAGTTTAAAAAAAAAAAAAAAAACTGAATATGAAAACAAATAAAAAGGGTCGAAAAAGCCGAACAAGGTCAAAAGTAGGCACTAAAAGGCTCTTCCTGGGCGAACGAGGAGCTGCAGCAAAAACTGTCATTCCTCACATTGAGAAAGAACCAAGGAGGGTGGTTACGCGACAGGCAGGAAGACACTCTGCACATGTGTGGTGTGGCGCTGCACACGCGCCAGAAGGCTCTAGCAAATGTTTTTCATTTTGCTATTCAACATACCGGTTCCCGAGCCGACGCAGATCGTTGACCCACTTGTGAGAATAACTCAGCCTGCTTGTCCTTGGAGAAAAGTACTTTACTCCCAGTCAGTGTTGAGTTAAGGCTTAGGTGCCTTCTTTTCCCCTCCTTTCTCCTCAACAAAGAAGTAATATTTAATATTACTACAACTCAATTCAAATGTTCATAATCCAGTTTATGACTTTAAGAATAAAAATTTTAGTGCGTCTTCCTTCCCCCTCCCTTGACGTTTTTGAATTCATTGCTGCTGCCAATTTCGCTCTCCATATACGCAATACGACTGCTTTATCACAAAATTTGATGTGTTCTGTCCTGTCATTAAGCGAGCACTGTATCTCTGCTGATGCAGAGCTGAGTAAACTGCAATGCCTTCAGGGATATAGAGGCCTGTGCTAATATGGCTTTGACTTCCTCTGCAGCAACGGTTTTAACCCTCATGAAGACCATCAGGAACCTACAGTGGCTTCCCAACAGACTGACAGAATGAACAGGGGATAAGGGGCAGAGCAAGACTTGTGCAGCAAGGTGTCAAAGCAATGATCTAGAAGAATGATCATTTCTAAGTATTTGAGTTCAAAGCTCAGAACCATCACACCACTGCCCTGTGCCTCAGTCTACCCATTTATAACTGAAGGAAAACTCTACACAGCTGTTTCTTACCACTATGCACACTAGGGTTGGCAGCATGTGAATGTTTAACGTATTGGAATCGTAGAGCATGTTGGAATCCTGTTTGATTTAAAGGCTCTCTAACAACACCTAGTACATTTACCATCACCCTCCCCAAAGCCCCACTTTAATGCTTTTACTCTTCCCACAGAGAGGGGGCAGGACTGCCCGGCCCCTTCACTCTCTCTTAGAACAACTAGGCTAAAGCACTTTTCTGTAATAAAATGTACAAAAAATTGCTTTAATATTGCTATCTTTTTTTTTCCTTCTGCATTTCCCCCCTCAAACAAGATTATGGTCATAAAACAGCTCGTGATTCTACTGGGAATCTCTCATGGCTGCATTTTTCAAACAGAAGCACAAATATTCCTTCAGTCTCAATTCTAGAGGTTCAGGCGTGCTCCCATTTACAAACATCTCTGCAACTTCTCTCTGAGCCTCCTGACTAAAGAGCAGCAAACATCTCAGGGCATTACTGCATACAAATTGACTAGGACACTGCTCAGGCTAGAGATGGCTGCTCATGCTGTAAAGCTTCTGTCTGTTCCTTTACAATGGAGAAAGAAAGCTCCATGCTGTCTTGGGGGCATTTCAGCTTTGGCTCCCACACCTGACAACTTCTCCTTGGGCCAGCTGGTTTTAAAGATGTTAGGGATAAAGTAATTTCAACAAACATATTTTGCAGGTGACCCACAACTAAATCTACCATAGCTTTATAAAACGCTCCCCAATACTCTTCAGAACCAAGGTTTTTAGCCAATTTCAACCTTTTTATAGTAACATATATAGTAACATAGTAGATGACGGCAGAAAAAGACCTGCACGGTCCATCCAGTCTGCCCAAGAAGATAAATTCATATGTGCTACTTTTTTTATTTGTACTGTCCTCTTCAGTGCACAGACCGTATAAGTCTGGCCAGCCCTATCCCCGCCTCCCAACCACCAACCCCGCCTCCCAACCACCAGCCCCGGCACAGACCGTATAAGTCTGCCCAGCACTATCCCTGCCACCCACCACCGGCTCTGGCACAGACCGTATAAGTCTGCCCAGCACTATCCCCGCCGCCCAACCACCAGCCCCGGCACAGACCGTATAAGTCTGCCCAGCACTAGTCCCCCCTCCCAACCACCAGCCCCAGCACAGACCATATATGTCTGCCCACACTAGCTCCACCTCCCAACCACCAGCTCTGCCACCCATTCTAGGCTAAGCTCCCACGCATGTTTGAATTCCGTTACCGTTTTCATCTCCACCACCTCCCGCGGGAGGGCATTCCAAGCATCCACCACCCTCTCCGTGAAAAAATACTTCCTGACATTCTTCTTGAGTCTGCCCCCCTTCAATCTCATTTCATGCCCTCTCGTTCTACCGCCTTCCCATCTCCGGAAAAGGTTCGTTTGCGGATTAATACCTTTCAAATATTTGAACGTCTGTATCATATCACCCCTGTTCCTCCTTTCCTCCAGGGTATACATGTTCAGGTCCGCAAGTCTCTCCTCGTACATCTTGTAACGCAAATCCCATACCATCCTCGTAGCTTTTCTTTGCACCGCTTCAATTCTTTTTACATCCTTAGCAAGATACGGCCTCCAAAACTGAACACAATACTCCAGGTGGGGCCTCACCAACGACTTGTACAGGGGCATCAACACCTCTTTTCTTCTGCTGGTCACACCTCTCTCTATACAGCCTAGTAACCTTCTAGCTACGGCTACCGCCTTGTCACACTGTTTCGTCGCCTTCAGATCCTCAGATACTATCACCCCAAGATCCCTCTCCCCATCCGTACCTAGCAGACTCTCACCGCCTAACACATATGCCTCTCTTGGATTTCTACTCCCTAAGTGCATCACTTTGCATTTCTTCGCATTGAATTTTAATTGCCAAACCTTAGACCATTCTTCTAGCTTTTTCAGATCCTTTTTCATGTTTTCCACTCCCTCCGGGGTGTCCACTGTGTTACAAATCTTAGTATCATCCGCAAATAGGCAAACTTTACCTTCTAACCCTTCGGCAATGTCACTCACAAATATATTGAACAGAATCGGCCCCAGCACCGATCCCTGAGGCACTCCACTACTCACCTTTCCCTCCTCCGAGCGAACTCCATTCACCACCACCCTCTGGCGCCTGTCCGTCAACCAGTTCCTAATCCAGTTCACCACTTTGGGTCCTATCTTCAGCCCATCCAGTTTATTTAATAGCCTCCTGTGGGGAACCGTGTCAAAAGCCTTGCTGAAATCTAAGTAGATTACGTCTATAGCACGTCCACGGTTCAATTCTCCGGTCACCCAATCAAAGAATTCAATGAGATTCGTTTGGCACGATTTCCCTTTGGTAAAACCATGTTGTCTCAGATCTTGCAACTCATTTTCTTCCAGGAAATTCACTATCCTTTCCTTCAGCATCGCTTCCATTACTTTTCCAATAATCGAAGTGAGGCTTACTGGCCTGTAGTTTCCAGCTTCTTCCCTATCACCACTTTTGTGAAGAGGGACCACCTCCGCCGTTTTCCAATCCCTCGGATCCTCTCCCATTTCTAAGGATTTATTAAACAAATCTTTAAGAGGACCCGCCAGAACCTCTCTGAGCTCCCTCAATATCCTGGGGTGGATCCCGTCCGGTCCCATGGCTTTGTCCACCTTTAGTTTTTCTAGTTGTTGATACACACTCTCTTCCGTGAACGGTGCTATATCCACTCCATTCTCAAATGAACTTTTGCCAGTCCATCGTGGTCCTTCTCCAGGATTTTCTTCAGTAAAAACAGAACAAAAGTATCTAATAAAATCTAATAAAATCTCTTACTCCAAATTTCAGGGGTAAATCTACAATAATTAGCCCAATTACATTTAAATATCCATATTCAGGGACTAATATTCCATTTTTTTATCTGTTTCACCAATAATAAACCTAATATATACTTTGTTCAACTGTTCAATAATCATATTTTATCATTGTTGCATATTCATACAATAAATACACAAGAAACAAATACAAGAAATCACAATTTCCAAAAAAACTACAAAAATTCAAAAAATACAAACATTCAAAACAAATGATGTCCGACTTTATCCTCTATTCCATCATGGATACCAAGTGACAGTCTCAAGCAAAAATGTATGAATGAGTTATATTCTGAATTTTACCGTTTCTTGCAAGAGTAGGTGAATAATCAACTGTTGTAATAGTTCAATCCAAACTCTATGTATGCAAAAAACCTATAATATAGATTGAAGATTTCACTTGTAGCTGATCAATGTCCAAACACACCACTTCCGGAACTGAAATGTTCACAGCTGAATCTGAAGACCAAACAGATATCTCAATGTCGCACATTACGTGAATAAGTGTTCCAACATTTCCTGTTGCAACCTATTTCCTGTTGCAACTATTGCAACCGGCAAGAACATACTCGTACTACAATTCGACATGTCTAGTGCCTTCGACATGGTAGATCATGGAATATTACTACATCTGTTAGAATACTTCGGAATTGGAGGCCCAGTTCTCAAATGGTTCAAAGGATTCCTCACCACCAGATCCTACCAAGTAACAATGAACAATGACAGATCACCACCTTGGACACCGGAATGTGGAGTTCCCCAGGGATCCCCCCTTTTGCCAACTATCTTCAACCTTATGATGATACCACTAGCCAAACTTCTAGCCAATTACAACCTCAACCCTACATATATGCGGATGATGTCACGATCTACATCCCGTTCAAAAGTAACCTAAACGAAATAACCAACGAGATCTACCAGAGCCTCCAAATCATGCATTCTTGGGCAGATTTATTCCAGCTAAAACTGAACCCAGAAAAAACTCAATGTCTAGTTCTCACTTCCCAATACAACACAAACAACTACACCATAGGGCACACCATAGGGCACACTTCCCATCTCTTGGAGTCACTATTGACTGAAACCTCACACTCGAGACCCACGTGAAGAATATAACGAAAAAAATGTTCCACTCGATGTGGAAACTTAAGAGAATAAAACCTTTTTTCCCAAGAAACACCTTCCACACCCTAGTACAGTCATTAGTGATAAGTCACCTGGACTACTTAACTCTTTATACGCAGGCTGTAAAGAACAGACCATTAAAAAACTCAAAACAGCCCAGAACACCGCTGCCAGACTCATCTTTGGAAAAACTAAATACGAAAGGGCGAAACCTCTAAGAGAAACTACACTGGCTACCACTCAAGGAACGAATTGAGTTCAAGATCTATACAACCGTCCACAAAATCATCCACGCAGATGCCCCACTCTATATGTTAAACCTAGTGGACCTACCGCCTAGAAACGCCAAAAAATTGGCCCGCAAATTCCTTAATCTGAACTTCCCCAGCTGCAAAGGAATTAAATACAAACAGGCATATGCTACTACTTATTCGTATAAAAGCACACAGATCTGGAACGCACTACCCATGACCCTGAAAACTATGGACAATCTAACCAGCTTTCGCAAAGCTTTGAAGACACATCTCTTCAACAAAGCCTACTAAATACATCCTAATAAACCATTCTCAAATTACTCAGGTGCATCAAAACACCTCTCACAATACCTTACTCAGCACCTTACACCTAAACCATACACCTTCAACCGATTATTGAATGTATTTAAGATAATGTAATGACTGCATCATAACAACACTCTGTAAGCCACATTGAGCCTGCAAAAAGATGGGGTAATGTGGGGTACAAATGCAATAATAATAATAATTCCAACAGATGAATCTCCAAAATATTTCTGGTCCCAACTGAAATGTTCACAGTTGAATCAGAAGACCGAATTCAAACAGATATCTCAATGTCATACATCATCTGATTAAGTGTTCCAAACATTCCAACAGATGAATCTCCAAAATATTTCTGGTCCCAACACTGGCCGTGTTTCTTTCTTACTTCATCAGGAGACCTTATATATCAAACATTGTACATAATTACTCAACTATTCATTCATACAAAACATACAATATAACTAAAAAGAAATAAATAACAATACCTTAAACAACCTCACATCATCATTGGGCACACCACAGTAGCTCCCGATATACAGACGTCATATCCTGTGTCATATGGGCTAATGGAAAACCTACTTCCTTTTATACTGTGGTTAGTGCAGTGGACTTTGATCCTGGGGAACTGAGTTCGATTCCCACTGCAGCTCCTTGTGACTCTGGGCAAGTCACTTAACCCTCCATTGCCCCTGGTACAAAATAAGTACCTGAATATATGTAAACCGCCTTGAATGTAGTTGCAAAAACCTCAGAAAGGCGATATATCAAGTCCCATTTCCCTTTATTTAATCAATTGGGCTCAACTGTGTTCCAATTAAATATCAAACATTGTTCTTTTCTAAGCAAATGTTTTTCAACACAGCCTCTACCCTTCAGGTCATGGATAAGCACTAAAAACTGCAAGTCTTGGACCGAATGCCGATATTGTAACCAGTGATTTACAAGGGGGGTGTCAATTTTTTGCAGTCTAATATTGCTTAAATGTTGTGCTATGCACATTTTAATTTTGTGCGTGGTCTCACCAATATACCAAAGCTGGCATGGACAACATATCCCATACACAACATTTCGTATATTACAATCTGTTTTTGATCCTATATAATAATTCTCACCAACGTTCTAATGTGGGACTGCCTGTGTCCATGGCTCCTGGAGTTGCTGAGCTAGGCTCCGTAGCTAGGATGATGTCACTCACAGTTGATTCCCAGGCAGGAGGAGGAGTAGGGAAACACGCGTTTCCCTACTCCTCCCCCTGCTTGGGAATCAGCTGTCAGTGCGCCGCTCCCTGCCACTTCAGAGAAAGTGGCAGGGAGCGGCGCATCAAAAAACTACAAGCGCGGCACCACAGAACCCCCCCCCCCTCGGCGCATCACCCAAGCCCCCCCGGCACATCAAACACCCCCCTCCCCCCCCCCTCGAGCACATCAACCCCCTCACCACCCTCAGCTGCCACTGGTAACGCTGTCCGGCCACTGCTGCTTCTCCTGTTGAGCAGCAGCGGCCGCTACAAAAAGAAAAAAAACATAAATGTTTTTAAACCCAGCCCAAATCATTCGCAAATGCCTGAGTTTTAAAACGCAGTCTCTGCAGCCGCTCCTTCTCTCGCCTCCACGTCACTGCCCCTGAAGGAGCGCAGTGACGTGACAGGCGAGAGGAGGAGCGGCTGCAGAGACTGCGTTTTAAGACTCAGGCATTTGCGAATGATTTGTGCTGGGTTTAAAAACATTTATCGCTCTTTTTCTTTTTGTAGCGGCCGCTGCTGCTCAACAGGAGAAGCAGCAGTGGCCGGACAGCGTTACCACTGGCAGCTGCGGGTGGCGAGGGGGTATGATGCGCCGGGGGGGAGGGGAGGGTCGCTGGACATGGGTGGCTGCAGGGGGGGCAGGGGGAGAGGATGGTCGCTGGAAATGGATGGCTGGAGATGGACAGGGGAGAGGGATGTGGGGAGGAGGTCCTGAGACCAGAGAGGTGGGTGTGGGGAGTGGGGCCCTGTGAGGGGGGGTGGGGGCTCACACTCACTCACTGTCTCTCACATACACTCTTTCTGACACACTCCCTGTCTATCACACTATCTCTCTGTCACACACACACACAGTCTCACACACACAGACACTCCCCCTCACACACTCTCTCTCTCACAAATACACACACACACTGTCTCTGTCTCTCATTCTCTCTCTGACATACACACTCCATCTCTCACACCCACTCTCTCTCAAACATACACACTCCGATGAAAACCTTGCTAGTGCCTGTTTCATTTGTGTCAGAAACAGGCCTTTTTTACTAGTTTTAAATAAAATTCATGGTTAATATTCTTAACCCATACTTTATCAGCACAAATTGCATGTTTACAATATACACGTTCATATATACCCAGATTTTCATGTACACGGGATAGAAATGTGGGTGAGATTCTCTTAAATAAATCTTTGTCAGTTAATAGCTAGTGGAGAATTGGGTGGTCACAGGAAATATGATAAATGTGTATATTGTAAACTTGTAATTTGTGCTGATAAAGTATGGGTTAAGAATATTAACCGTGAATTTTATTTAAAATCAAAAACAGATTGTAATACACAAAATGTTGTGTATGGGATACATTGTCCATGCCAGCTTTGGTATATTGGTGAGACCACGCGCAAAATTAAAATGCGCATAGCACAACATTTAAGCAATATTAGACTGCACTGTGCTGAGACCAGGGGTGTAGCCTGAAGTCCATTTTGGAGGGGAGGGGGCAGGGATAGACTGATAGGGCCATGTATTTCCTCTCAGCTCTACCTGTCCCTCTTCGTCGAAGAAGGGCAACCTTCGAAAGCTAATCAAGAAATGTATTATTATGTCCAATAAAAAAGGTATCATCTTATTTTCTTTTCCATGTTTTGTTTTATTTCTATTGATTACATAAATATCTGATATTCCCAGTGATTTCCTCACCACTTGCATAAATGGTTCAATGACCAAGTTAACTTTTTGTCAGTTTGTGTACTGATGCAAATATTCTAGTCTGGACTGCTGGTATGCAGTAGGTTCATTTAAATGCTGGTTTATTCCACCGTGGATTAGACATTTTATGTTGATCATATGCACCCTTACAGACAGTTTAATTAATGCAGTGTTTGATATTTTTGGTCAGATTAAATTCTGTTTTGTGGAGTCAAGACAGATTCACCTGATGAAGGCTGTCCAACTGAAACACAGCCTGTGTTCTCTGTCTACGTGTTCTTTACCTATTTACCTATATTTTGCAACATTTGGTCATCCTGACATTTGTCATCTTCCACTGTTAATTTGGTTTGCTTGTGTGGAAATGTTTTGGTTTTCTCTTGTCTGTGGACCTCAATGATCAAGTTAAGCAGCAAATGAGACATGTGGCTTTCTGTCTAGTACCGCTCTTGATAACTGTACGTCCCACTCCCCACAACTGTACAACACTACCATAGCCCTAAGGGGTGAAGGGGGGCACCTAGGTATGAGTACAGTGAGTTTGTGGTGGGTTTTGAAGGGCTCACATTTATCACCACAAGTGTAACAGGTAGGGGGGGGGGGTGGACCTTAGTCCGCCTGCCTGAAGTGCACTGCACCCACTAAAACTGCTCCAGGGACCTGCATACTGCTGTCAGGGAGCTGGGTATGACATTTGAGGCTGGCAAAAAATATTTTTAAAGTTTTTTTTTTGAGGGTGGGAGGGTGGTTAGTGACCACTGGGGGAGTAAGGGGAGGTGATCCCTGATTCCCTCAGGTGGTCATCTGGTCAGTTCGGGCACCTTTTTGAGGCTTGGTCGCAAGAAAAAAAATGGACCAAGTCGGCCAAGTGCTCGTCAGGGACGCCGAGGACGTCCATGTGTTAAGCGTGCCCCAGTCCTGCCTTCGCTATGCTTCTGACACGCCCCCAGGAACTTTGGCTGTCCCGTGATGGAAAGCAGTTGAGGACGCCCAAAATCAGCTTTCAATTATGCCGATTTGGGCGTCCCTGGGAGAAGAATGCCCATCTCCCGATTTTGAAAATAAGCCTGAATGTGACCTTAACTGCTGCATAGGTGGCTGTCCAGCTGGAGTTTACATCCTGAAAAGCAGTCTGGCTGTTCCTGGTCAAAATGTTCCCTATGTAAATCATCCATGATGCTTCTGGCCAACCAGCTAAGCAAGTGGTCCTCTCAAAGTTTGTCAGGAAATAGTTCATATCATTTTCCGGTACTATTTTATTTAGGACTGAAACCGGGGGAGCGGCTTGTATCCTGGATGCTTGTAAGGCTGTGTTACTTGAGCAAGGGAGATTGTTGGGCTTTCAGAGATCTCTGTGAAACCTGTTGCTGCTCCCATTGCCTCTGTGCCACTTGTTGCAGCTGTTGCTGGCCTTCCACTAAAGCCTGAAGCAGTCTTTCTATGTTTTCCTTGTAGCCTTAGTGCGTACTGTGTGAGAAAATAAAAATAAAACCTGCCTGTCTGATGATAGTATAAATTAGCAACAGTATAAATTATCTTCCTCATGGAGTTAGATGTAAGCCCCTAGTCCCATGAGCTGACTCTGTCCTAAATGTACCTGAATAGGACTTAAGTGCATCACTGGTGGCTTGCAACATTATCTCAGACAGAGTGCTCATGCAAAAACAAAGGGAAAAGCTTCAATAACAAACTAACCTCGTCTCAAGTTCCAAAAAACTTGAGAGGAAAAATAGGTGAAAAATCCAGAGAAAAGGTGTTACATTCCAAAGGAAAATTTTGTACAGGATAATGAAAAGATTTCCAACTGAAAGTTTAACAGAATATGTTTATTCCAGAAGATGTGGTTTACTTAAGGACTAGTTGAACTATAAAAGTTTGATAGAACCTTGGTTAACAGAGGTGCAAGAAAGAAAACTATACACCTCAATGTTTAAATGCAGGGATAAGTGCAAAGGAAAGTTACAAATCAAATGTTTCTTCCCTCCCACTTAACAATAAACTACATGGAAACTCCTCTTATAGCTCAGAACACTTTGGTGTATACAAGAATCAGAAACCCCTTTTTCTTACTACAATATCAGATAAGGGGGTCTGCAGAAAATGTGGTATCCCACTCTAGTACCAATACACTTTCTCTCAGGATCATGAATCAACCAGGGAAGTATGGATTTATCCCCTGCTATTACCCTCTGTGTGTCAGTGTCTCTTTAGCTCAATGAAAACAGATAGAACATAAAGAGGGGCATAATCGAACGAAAACGTCTATCTCCATGGGCGTTTATCTCCGAGAACGGGTCCGTGAAGGGGCGGACTGAACCGTATTTTCGCAAAAAATAGACGTCCATGTTTTATTCGACAATTTGTGAGCTGGGCGTTTTTGTTTTTCAGCGATAATGGAAAATGAAAGTGCCCAGCTCAAAAATGAATAAATCCAAGGCATTTGTTCGTGGGAGGGGCCAGGATTCGTACTGCACTGGTCCCCCTCACATGCCAGGACACCAACCGGCCACCCTAGGGGGCACTTTTACAAAAACAAAAAAAAGGTAAAAGAGCTCCCAAGTGCATAGCACCCTTCCCTTGTGTGTGTTGAGCCCCCCAAATCCCCCTCAAAACCCACTGCCCACAAGTCTACACCATTACTATAGCCCTAAGGGGTGAAGGGGAGCACCTACATGTGGGTACAGTGGGTTTGGGGGGTTGGACGACTAATAAGCATTAAGCAGCACAATTGTAACAGGTAGGGGGGGGATGGGCCTGGGTCCACCTGCCTGAAGTCCACTGCACCCCCTAACAACTGCTCCAGGGACCTGCACACTGCTGCCAGAGAGGTGGATATGACATTTGATGGTGAAAATAAAAAGTTGTGAAACATCATTTTTTTGTGGTGGGAGGGGGTTTAGTGACCACTGGGGGTGTCAGGGGAGGTCATCCCCGATTCCCTCTGGGAGTAATCTGGTCATTTAGGGCACTTTTTGGGGCCTTATTCGTGAAAAAACAGGGTCCAGGAAAAGTGCCCTAAATTCTAGCTACAAACGCATACTTTTTTTTCCATTATCGGCGAAAGGCGCCCTTCACTGTTTGGGTGATAACCATGCCCCAATCCCGCCTCCGACACGCCCCCATCAACTTTGTACGCTTCCGCAATGGAGTGCAGTTGAAAACGTCCAAGTTCGGCTTTTGATTATACCGTGTTATTCGTTTTTGTGAGATAAACGTCCATCTCCCAATTTAGGTCGGAACTTGGGCGTTTTTCTTGTTCGATTATAAGCAGGTTAGTCTAGTCCCTGGATGTCACAGGTGCAATTGCTGAAGACTTATCTGATGGTTCGAGCTTTCCTTAGGTCTTCTTCTTGCATGGAAATGGTGGGGCCCTTCTTCTACTTTGTCTTCCTTCTGTGTAGGGTGATGAATGATCAGCTGCAATGGAACCTACTACCTACTACTGTCTAAAACCAAAACAAAATGGAGAGAAAACTACCTCCTTATCCAAAAGTGTGTGCAATCTGTCCCTCAGGATATGTTCCTAAAAAAGAAAATCTCAGTTTAAGAATCTGAATACTGGTTTGGACTAACTTTCTCTTAAATAAAAATAATTATTGGTATCTGCTATCTATCTCAGACTTTGTTTCATCTCACTATCTGTTGTCTTCTTGGTTGACTCTCTTCAAAAATACTATTCATTTCACACCCACAGTAGCAATCACCAAGACAAGATTACTGTCTTTCAACAAAAAAATATAGCTGTTGTAGTATCCACTACACTTTAAGTCCCCAATGACAATGAAGCCACTGAAGAAAAAAAAAAACCCTCCTTCACCTCAGAATTCTCAGAAATTTCAAACACACTCTGAACAGAATTTTCAGAAATTCAACCACACTATGAATTACACCTGAAGCTGAGACATATGGAAAAATTCATTCTTACCTGATAATTTTCTTTCCATTAATCCCAACAGATCAATCCAGAGACTTGTGGGTTGTGTCCCTCTACCAGCAGGTGGAGATAGAGAGAACCTCCAAGGTTTGCTATATGTGGACCTGTGCAGCCAGCTGAACCTCAGTATGAATGATATCAAAGCAGTGGAATGGAAACAATAGAAAACTCTCCTGACATTGTCAGACTAATTGCCCAACATACTTCCACCACTTCTATATTTATTTATTTTATTTTTTAATCAAATGAAGGAACATTCAGAACAACGGAACCCCGAAAAAAACTAAACAACCGCAACAAAACCACAGACAGTCAACCCAGGGGGGGGGGGGGGGGGGGGCTCTGGATTGATCTGTTGGGACTAATGGAAAGAAAATTATCAGGTAAGAATTAATTTTTCCTTCCATGGTGTCCCACAGATCAATCCAGAGACTTGTGGGATGTACCCAAGCAGTCCTCAAGTAGGGCGGGACACCCCCAACCCGGTAGAAATCACCGACGAGCCAAGCACCGCATTTTGACGAGCCGCTACATCCACCTGATAATGACGAGTGAATGTATGGACTGAAGCCCATGTAGCTGCCCTGCAGATATCTTCCAGAGAAACCAAACGGGACTCTGAATACGAGGAAGCTTGAGCTCGCATAGAAGGAGCATGAACTTGCAAAGGGGCTTGCTTGCCCAATGCCACGTATGCCGAAGAGAAGGCCTCCCGCAGCCAATGGTCAGAAAGATGAAATTCATTTGTCACCTCCAAATACCTGAGAAGAGCCCGTCTCACGTCTAGGCAGCAAAGAGCCCGGACTTTCTCAGACCAAAGGGAGAGGGATCCTCCATCGTGACTGGCCCCTGCAACAGGAGACCGTCCTGCGCCGGTAGCAGAAAAGGACAATCGAACAGAAGCCTGATCACATCTGCGTACCAAGGTCATCTGGCCCAATCCAGGGCCACTAGGATCACTCGACCGGGATGCTTGACAATACGAGTCAGTAACCTGCCCACCATTGGCCATGGGGGAAAGGCATACAGCAGGCCCCTGGGCCAAGGTTGAAGAAGGGGATCGATGCCTTCTGAGCCCAGCTCTCATCCCCTGCTGAAGAAACGGGGAACCTTCGCATTGAATGTGGTGGCCATTAAGTCCATCTCTGGCATCACCCAACGGGCAGTTATCTGATCGAAGGCCAGAGGGGAGAGTATCCACTCCCCCGGCTCCAACTGGTGGCGACTGAGAAAGTCTGCTTGCACATTCTGTGACCTCGCTAAATGAGCCGCTGTCAAGAAAGAGAGATAAGTCTCTGCCCAATGGCAGATCAGGAGCCACCTCACGCGCTAGGGTTGCACTCCTAGTGCCCCCCTGACGGTTTATTTAGGCTACCGCCGTTGTATTGTCTGAAAGAACTCGAACTAGGCAACCGTGGAGAAGAGACAGAAACTCCCGAACGGCCAGATGAATCGCCCGTAACTCCAAGCGGTTGATGGACCATGACACCTCCGTCGAAGTCCAAATGCTCTTGGCCGTCTGTTGCAGGCAATGAGCCTCCCAGCCAGACAGTGACACATCTGTGGTCACTATATTCCAGTCTGGGGTTGCCAGAGGAATGCCTGACACCAGATTCTTTTGAATGAACCACCAGTGCATGATTGTGTGAAGACGGGCTGAACATGGCACCCGAACCTCACAATCCTCCGAGAGCGGAGACCAATGACTCAGAAGGTGCCACTGGAAGGAGCGCATGTGAGCTCTGGCCCACTTTTTTTTTTGTTACATTTGTACCCCGTGTTTTCTCACTCATGGCAGGCTCAATGCAGCTTACATGGGGCAATGAAGAGTTCAGTGACTTTCCCAGAGTCACAAGGAGCTGCCTGTGCCTGAGGTGGGACTCGAACACAGTTCCTCAGTTTCCCAGGACCAAAGTCCACCACTCTAACCAATCCTCCACTTTACCACGTCCAAGGTGGAGGCCATGGAACCTAGAACTTGTACACAGTCCCAAGCCCGCGGGTTCGGAGTTGGAAACAGCGCTCATAACTGAGCCTGTAACCGCTGTGCTCAAGCTGAAGGAAGAGAAACTATCCCTGTTTGGGAATCAAAGCACACCCCTAAGTATTGCAGCATTTGGGAAGGCGTTAGGCTGCACTTGGGGACGTTGATCACCCAACCAAGCGACTGAAGCAACCCGACCACTTTGTCGGTTGCCTGCCAACTCTCCTCGAAAGAAGACGCCCGCACAAGCCAGTCGTCTAGATAGGGATGGACCTGAATCCCTTCCTTCCTGAGATAGGCCACCACTACTACCAGGACCTTGGAAAAGGTCTGAGGCGCTATGGCTAGGCTGAAGGGCATCGCTTTGAATTGAAAATGACGACTGGAACTGCAAAGCGAAGAAAGTGCCTGTGGGGAGGCCAGATTGGAATGTGTAAATAGGCCTCTTTGAGATTGAGAGAGGTAAAAAAAACTCCTCTGGCTGTACCGCTGTGATCACCGATCGGAGGGTTTCCATGTGGAAAAGTCGAACCCGTAAGGACCTGTTGACACACTTGAGATCTAAGACGGGTCGCCAAGAACAGCCCTTTTTTGGCACCACAAAATAAATGGAGTATCGACCATACCCTCTTTCTGCTGGGGGTACGGGCTGGACGGCACCCAGCCGTTGTAAGTTGAGGTGGGTGTGTCAAAAGGCCCGCACCTTGGCGGGACATTTGCAAGGAGATTCCAGAAAAGAGTCTACTATCGGACGAGCTAATTTTAACTTGTAGCCGTCTGTGATAACCTCCAAAACCCATTTGTCTGATGTTACCCTGGTCCACTCCACCAGGAATAGGGACAGTCTGCCCCCAATAACCGGCTGGATATGGACAAGGGCCCCATCATTGGGCAGACCTGGCTGCGGGCTGGTTTCTGTTACCGGAAAGGAAGGCCCGCCTGTCACCTTGAAAGGGCTGAAGCCTTTGAGAAGACCTTGCTCTCTGAAAAGAGGCCCCGTGACCTGGACGGTAACGCCATGTATCCCTAAACTTAGGTCTAGGTCCCGCCGGTCGTACAAACTTGGACCTGTCCTCTGGAAGGTGCTGGCCCTTAGAGTCATAGAGGTCCTTCACAATCTGTTCTAAGTCTGTCCCAAACAAAAGCTTTCCCCTAAAAGGAAGCCTTGCTAAACGTGATTTAGAGGCCATGTCTGCAGCCCAATGCCGCAACCACAACCAGCAATGCGCGGTGACTGCTAGGGAAACCTCCATCGCCGAAGCCCTCAAAACCTCAAGGAAGGCTAAACCGGACTCCAAGGCCAGCAAAACAGCCAAGAGATCTTCCTGAGAGGAGGCTTTCTATACCCACGATAAGCATGCCTGCGACGCATAGGAGCCACAAACTGAGGCCTGCAGGGAAAGGGCCACTACTTCAAGGACAGCTTCAAGCAAGTCTCCAACTTACGGTCCTGAGGGTCCTTGAGCGCCGTGCCACCCTCCACAGGGAGAATGGTTTTCTTAGTGACCGCTGTGATTAAGGAATCCACCGTAGCGACCTTCAGCAAGTCTAAGTTATGAGCAGGTAGCGCGTAAAGACGCGACATAGCTCTAAGCAACCTTAAGCCCACTGTCTGGCGTATCCCACTGCGCCATAATAAGGATCTTCATGGTCTCATGCACATGAAAGGAAAAAGGTGGGTATTTGGTGCCAGACATAATAGAGGGCACCGGACCTGTTCCCCCTGACGATTCAGGGGGGAAATGGCCAAAACCTCAAAAGCCCTAACAATCAGGGAGGGAAGGTCTTCCCTGCGAAAAAAGCAGGCAGCCGTCGGATCATCCCAATCCTCAGAGGGCAGGGTGACCTCATCTGCTAAATCCAAAAATTCTGAGGAAGAGCCCGAAGACAAAACTGGGCCATCTGTGTCAGATAGCTCCTCGGGATCCAAAATCTCCACCCGAGGACATTTTGGCAGGAAAGACAGAGGCTGCAGCAACCGAAGTTTGCTGAGGAAGAGACAGGGCTGCCTGAAGAGAAGCTCCCCCGATGCTGCTTTCTGGCCCCCACACTGGGAGCAGCGCTTAGCCGCCTCAGAAGGCACTGACATGCTCCACAAACATCTTCCCCAAAACTGACTCGGCAGAATGTCTAGTTCCTCCTTATGATTAAACAAAAACAAAGTCTCTTACTTTCTTTTTTTTTTTTTTTAGTCAGGAAAGAAAGGAAACACCCGATCAGGCCAACAGTCCCGGGCGACGGAGGAAAGGTAGGGGGAGACCGGAAGGGACCTGGCACCACCAGGTATACACCACAAGCTGCAAACAGCCACTCAAACCCTGTCTGTGCTAAACTAGGCCCAAAGGACACCAGTAGCCAGATCAAACCAGAGCTGTACAGAGATGTCCTTCCACCTACTAGAGAGAATACTGAGGTTCAGTTGGTTGCACAGGTCCACATATAGCAAACTTCTCTCTATCTCCACCTGCTGCTAGCGGGACACAACCCACAAGTCTCTGGATTGATCTGTGGAACGCCATGGAACTCAACCCTTTCACAGTTCAGATTTATTTCTATATGAAATTTAGATTAACTTCAATAAGTATTCACTATAGAATACCATAATAATAATAATAATAAAATGCTCCTCAAGCTGTACACACTTTGCAGGGTTCTCACAGAACTTGTATGTATTTTAATTCTCTCTTGTTCCCTTTAAGTTCTCACAGCTTTTCAGTTAGATGAAAAATCACTACTAGGTAATTCTGATAATTATCAGCACAAAGTTTTACTTTACACTTTACTTTAGAGCAGAACTTCCTCTCACCAAAGGGTCACAAAAAGGTTAAAGTCTATCCAAAACATAGTCACACTTTAGTTCTCACTTCCACTCACCAAACATTTTATATATTAGTCAAACAAATTATTTCTTCAACTCACACTTTAACCTTCCAGACTCTCAGACATCCACTCTACCTGTTCAGAGTTCAACCATCTTCTTTTTTTTTCTCCCCAGAGGCAGGAGAAAATTCCCCAGAAATAGGTTCCTATAGTGAGCTGTGGAGCCAATCAGATTCAAGCTATGCAAGGGCTTGGCAAAGTAAGCCCTGCACAGCTCAAACACAGTTACAACAGTCACAATTATCCTAAAGAAACCTCTCATTTTCACTTTTAACATCATACAACATCGTATAGCCATGCTTTGAGGAGAATTATGTGAAAATCTACACTTTTAAACCTCTCTTAAACCCCCAAAGAGAAACACAATTTAAAGCATTTATATCAAACTTCCTCAAAGGTCATAGCACCAATTTATGATCTCTGGGCACCTGAATTCTATAACTTATAATCATACATAACCATCAAAACATTTTTAAACAATTTATCTTATATATTGGTCTTAGTGCCATTGTGGGCAGTTTCTGGGCTGCCCTGAACCTCTCTTGCCTGAAACAAGCTTCCTCCTTCAGGCTAACAAAATAATATTTAACCGCAGGTTACACAGAGCTATTAACTCCCCAAATAGCTTAGATTTAACTAAGTTTTTGGAGTCCTCATAGGATTAAATAACAAAAAGAGCAACTTTGCTAGTGATTTTTTCTACAGAAGCCCAAAAGATGTTAGTTTAAAAATTTTTATTTTCCAAAGAAAAGCATTCTATTTTGTAGACAAGCTATTACAATGTTCCCTGATGTCTCTTGGGCTACTCAATTAGAAAGTAAGGCTTTCTTACAGCTAAGGTTTTAGCATTGGGAGCATCCTATTTTCTCAAATTTCCCTGTAAATATCTAGTGACACTGAAGAAAATTCATGTTTTTCTTGATCCCCCTGCAACTAGAGAATTTCCTTTTAGATAAAACTACAGTAACTTGATTTATGATTAATTTCCTTTTTTTGTTTTGTTTTTAGTTCTAGGCAGGTTTTGTTTCCTGCATATTATTTGAATACAAGAATGTTTATACTCCCTAGGTCTAGCCTTTCCTTGAAGCGGGCTAGAAAGTTTTAATTTATATTTGAATTGTTTTTTTCCTAATGTATTGCCAATTGTATTTTGAAATTGATAAATTAAAGCAAAAGCAAAAACCTGCCTGTCCAGCAATTACATTTCTTCTGGTCCCTGACTAAGGCAGAGCTAGCCCCTTTTGCTTGATGTTCCTGTGTGGTAGGTCCAGAGCCCAGGAGGCTAAGGATTCTGGTTTTTGTTTCTAGCAGGGTAAACTCCTATCGCTGCCACAATGTGTGGTAATGTGAACAAGGGTGGGTGCTAACGCCAGGATAAACTGGGCCACAGGGATAAGGCACACAAAATATTTATTGAATGTCAGGTAGGGTCTTGTTCTATTCATAGGTGGGAGAAGGGAAGTAAATACAAAACTATTCTTTAGAATGTCCTTTTGAGGCCTGCTCCTGCAGGCCCATGGCGTGCATTACCATCTGTGAACAAAACATATGCTGCTAGGTTCTGGTCTAGGTTCCCAGAGCTACTAGCACAGACTTAGCAGTTAGTATGAACTGGCCTGTGTCTGGTCAGGTCAAAGATTTCAAGTTGTAAGGTCCCAAGTTGAAGTTGGCCCACTTACTGTCATGGAGACCTGCATGGGAACAGGATTTATGGAAATCCCACAGAATCCCCTCCGGGGCTACAGGGCATCTATTGGAATCCCCTCCGGGTTTGCAGGACTCCCATTAGAACAGAAGCAGTTCCTATGGAAGTGTAGCCTGCCTCGCTTTCACCTTAGACCCATAGCCGGGCCCAGGGCAGAACCGGACCACTGCAACCGCCCCCCGCCACTCCTGCCTGCCCTTCCCTTTCTGCCTTTGCCTCCAAGTGGAGGGGGCCCGGACCCGGCACCAGCAAGCTGCTTCCTGCATGCCTGCTTCCATGGTCTGTCCTCTCCTGCTCCTGTCAGTGCTGGGAGTCAGGACCCAGATGACTGCATTAACGCAATATTGCACTAATGCAATCATCTGGGTTCTGGGCAGCATGCAGGAGCAGGGGAGAATAGACCCATAAGCAGGCAGCAAGAAGAATCCTTAAGGGGAAGTGGTAGCATCCTCTAGCCTCCCTCACACACCTGTTTAATTGAATACAATAAACACCTCCCTCAAGGTTTGAGTTACAATGTAGAAATGCAGTACATATTATGTAGATGCAGTTCCCTTAAACAGAGTTAAAATGAAGACAATAGTAGAAGGAATAAAGACTTAGGTGTTAAATCACTTTAGAAAGACACTTAGCCTTTCAATGTCCCAAGTACAAAAACTTAGATTGTGAGCCCATTAGGGTCAGAGAAAGTACCTGTATGTAATAAATGTAAATTGCTTTGGTTGTATCACAGAAAGGCGGTATATCAAATTCATGATCCTTTATCTTGTACCAATGCACACTTATAACAAAACCACACTAACACGGCTGTACTTGCTGTAGCTGCCCTTTGTTAGCGTTCTAAGGTGAAACACTAATGGAACAATAGTGACATCTGGTGGCTATCAGTGACCAAGCTAAGTACTATTAAGCTTTCAGAACGAGAGGACATGAAATGAGATTGAAGGGGGGCAGACTCAAGAAAAATGTCAGGAAGTATTTTTTCACAGAGAGAGTAGTGGATGCTTGGAATGCCCTCCCGCGGGAGGTGGTGGAAATGAAAACGGTAACGGAATTCAAACATGCGTGGGATAAGCATAAAGGAATCCTGTGCCGAAGGAATGGATCCTCAGGAGCTTAGTCAAGATTGGGAGGCGGGGCTGGTGGTAGGGAGGCAGGGATAGTGCTGGGAATGACTTATACGGTCTGTGCCAGAGCCGGTGGTGGGAAGTGGGACTGGTGGTTGGGAGGCGGGGATAGTGCTGGGCAGACTTGTACGGTCTGTGCCAGAGCTGGTGGTTGGGAGGCGAGGATAGAGCTGGGCAGACTTATACGGTCTGTGCCAGAGCCAGTGGTTGGGAGGCGGGGCTGGTGGTTGGGAGGCAGGGATAGTGCTGGTCAGACTTGTACGGTCTGTGCCAGAGCTGGTGGTTGGGAGGCGAGACTGGGAGAATGGGCGTGCAAGTGGCAGATGAAGTTCAATGTTGACAAGTGCAAAGTGATGCATGTGGGTAAGAGGAACCCGAATTATAGCTACGTCTTGCAAGGTTCCGCGTTAGGAGTTACGGATCAAGAAAGGGATCTGGGTGTCGTCGTCGATGATACGCTGAAACCTTCTGCTCAGTGTGCTGCTGCGGCTAGGAAAGCGAATAGAATGTTGGGTGTTATTAAGAAGGGTATGGAGTCCAGGTGTGCGGATGTTATAATGCCGTTGTATCGCTCCATGGTGCGACCGCACCTGGAGTATTGTGTTCAGTACTGGTCTCCGTATCTCAAAAAAGATATAGTAGAATTGGAAAAGGTACAGCGAAGGGCGACGAAAATGATAGTGGGGATGGGACGACTTTCCTATGAAGAGAGGCTGAGAAGGCTAGGGCTTTTCAGCTTGGAGAAGAGACGGCTGAGGGGAGATATGATAGAAGTGTATAAAATAATGAGTGGAATGGATCGGGTGGATGTGAAGCGACTGTTCACGCTATCCAAAAATACTAGGACTAGAGGGCATGAGTTGAAGCTACAGTGTGGTAAATTTAAAACGAATCGGAGAAAATTTTTCTTCACCCAACGTGTAATTAGACTCTGGAATTCATTGCCGGAGAACGTGGTACGGGCGGTTAGCTTGACGGAGTTTAAAAAGGGGTTAGATAGATTCCTAAAGGACAAGTCCATAGACCGCTATTAAATGGACTGGAAAAATTCCTCATTTTTAGGTATAACTTGTCTGGAATGTTTTTACGTTTGGGGAGCGTGCCAGGTGCCCTTGACCTGGATTGGCCACTGTCGGTGACAGGATGCTGGGCTAGATGGACCTTTGGTCTTTCCCAGTATGGCACTACTTATGTACTTATGTACTTATGATAGAGCTGGGCAGACTTATACGGTCTGTGCCAGAGCCAGTGGTTGGGAGGCGGGGCTGGTGGTTGGGAGGCAGGGATAGTGCTGGGCAGACTTATACGGTCTGTGCCCTGAAGAGCACAGGTACAAATCAAAGTAGGGTATACACAAAAAGTAGCACATATGAATTATCTTGTTGGGCAGACTGGATGGACCGTGCAGGTCTTTTTCTGCCATCATCTACTATGTTACTATTAAGCTTTCAGGTCATAATAACATAAGTACCAGCATGGTCCATCTAGTCTGTCCAGTAGGGTGGCTAGAGTTGTATCTGCCACTCTATGCAGGTTAACCCCCTCTACGCCTTTGTTTAGAGGATACTCAAGTCACACAGTATCACTTCATTCCTAGCTTTGTAATATCTTTCATCAGATTCCTGTCCAGTTCTTGTTTGAGTCAGAGGTCTATAGACTACATCTGTAAAATTGCAGTACCATCTCCATAATCAAAGACAATCCACAGTGCTTCCTCCTTTCCCCATGCTCCCTGTATTTCAGCTGCCTGCTTCAATACTGTTTTTGACAGAGAGTTATTCCTCCTCCTTTTCTATTCTTCCTAGATAGACTATAGGCAGGTATGGTGATATCCTATTCATCAAACTCAATGGATCATGTCTCCATAATGGCCACAATGTTCAAGTCTATTTCCATCATCAGGGTTTCCAAATCAAGAATTTTGTTGCCTAGATTGTATGTGCACGCAAGCTAGAGAATAAAGTCAGTTGAATGCATAAATGAATATGATAATTAGCTGATAATTGATGTTAAGTAGCATTAATTGGCAGTAAGTAGTGTTAATGGGCACAAATTCACAGTTGCAAGTGCAACCAACCTTGGTCAGGATTCTATAAATTGGGCACACAAAATCCAGAGCATACAACTACAAGGAGGGAGTAGACCTGGGGTGGGGGGCACGGGTGGGTCAGGGGCAAGCCTAGTACTTACATAAAAGAGAGCTGCATGGCTTCCGTCCCCGCGGGAATCCTGCGAAACCCGCGGGGACGGAGGCAGTTCCTGCGGGGATGGAAGCTGTTCTGCGGGGTTCCCGCGGGGACGGAGGCAGTTCCTGCTGGGTTCCCGCGGGGATGGAACCAGTTCTGTGGGCTTCCCGTGGAATTGTAAGCTCCACCTGCACCAGCCTCTCATCTACCGAATACCAATTTATTTGAGTGCTGTCTCCTCCTCCTCTTCTTCCTTGCTTTAACAGCATAAATGTGAAAAGTCTTCAATTAAGGAGGTGGTAGAGTCACAAATGATGACGGAATTCAAAAAGGCATGCTAACCTTAAATGGCTGCATGTGTGTGGATATGTCAAGTGACACTTAGATAGCGACTCTGGCTGTGATGAACTAGGGCTGATACCTGGCAGACTTGTATGGTCTGTGTCTCATACATAGCAATCTGGTGTAGGATGGGCTGGAAAGGGCTTAGACAGCAACTTCAGTGGCTGGAACATGAGGACAGTGCTGGACAGACTTTTATGGTCTGTGTCCCACAAATGAGAACATGAATAGGCTGGAGTGGGCTTCGATGGCAACTCCAGCAGTTGGAACATAAGGATGGGGCCAGATAGACTTCTGTGGTCTTTGTTCCAGAAACACAAAAGAAAGACCATAATCAAGTATATAATATCACACTCGTTGATTTAATGATGACTTGATCATGAGTGTGAATATTGGCAGAGTGGATGGACCGTTCAGGTCTATTTGCTGTCACTTACTATGTTACTATTAATCCTCTTTGCTCCCAGGCTGGTGCACAGACCTCAGCTCTGTCACAGGCACGAGAATCAGATGTCACCTGACCTACTGGCGCATGCATGTGGCGACCTCTCAGCACACAATGCCAGTGAATCAGAGACAAATCTTACATGTGCGCACCAGAGTGTTCCAAGTTCCAACTTCCGTTCCTTCCTTGCCTACAGTGCTGTGGCTCAAATCCAGAGAGAGACTGAGGGAGCTGACTGGAACTTTCTTTTATGTACTATTAAATTCTTACGGGGATGGGTTAAATTCTTACGGGGATGGGTGGGGATGGGTTAAATTCTTGTGGGGACGGGTTGGGATGGTATACATTTTTGCGGGAATGGGTGGGGATGGGTAAGATTCCAGTGGGGATGGGTGGGGACGGGTAAGATTCCAGCAGGAACGGGCGGGGATGGGTAAGATTTCTGTCCCCGTGCAACTCTCTATTACACACACAGATACTAGAATACTAGCAGTTGCATGCCCGTGTCTATAGTTAGGTGCAAGCATTTACACCAGCCTAAAGCTAGATGCATAACTGCAGACATATGCTGGTATTCTATAACAGCAGTTTCACAAGGGCATACTATAAAATTCACACTTAGTGTGCATCATCCCAGCACCTAACTTTTGGCAACCTTTTCAGTCTTGTCCCCAGGAATGGTAGGCAATTTCTAAGTAGCCCAATTCTATATATAATAAACATAAGAATTGACATACTGGGTCAAACCAAAGATCTATCTAGCCCAGTATCCTGTTTCTCTAACATTGGATAATCCAGGTCACAAGTATCTGGTAGAATCCCCAAAAGTAGCAAGATTTCATGCTACCTACCCCAGGCATAAGCAGCGGCTTTCCCTGGATCTGCATTAGCAATGGTTTATGCCAGTGATTCCCAAACCTGGCCCTGGAGGCACCCCAGCCAGTCAGGTTTTCAGGATACACACAATGAATATTCATTGTGGGTATCCTGAAAACCTGACTGGCTGGAGTGCCTCCAGGACCAAGTTTGGAAACCACTGGTTTATGAGACTTTACCTGAAAGAATTTGTCCAAATCTTTTTTTTTTAAACATAGCTATGTTATCTCTCTATCTCTATGCATATGTGTGTGTATATATACTGCACATATATATACATATAATATGTGTATACTTAGTTTAGTACAGTATTTAAAATGTGGGGGTTGATATTCAAATTATATAAACTTCTAGAAGCTCCTGGCCTCCCACTTAGCTATCTATCCCCCCTTCAGTCCGTTCATAACTCTACTGCACGCCTTATCTTCTGCCTCGACCGATATACTCATATCACCCCTCTCCTCATGTCACTGCACTGGCTTCCGATTAGGTACCGCATACAGTTCAAGCTTCTCCTACTAACCTACAAATGCACTCGATCTGCAGCCCCTCCTTACCTCTCTACCCTCATCTCCCCTTACGTCCCTACCCGTAACCTCCGCTCTCAAGACAAATCCCTCCTTTCAGTACCCTTCTCCACCACCGCCAACTCCAGGCTCCGCCCTTTCTGCCTCGCCTCACCCCATGCTTGGAATAAACTCCCTGAGCCCATTCGCCAGGCCCCCTCCCTGCCCATCTTCAAATCCTTGCTCAAAGCCCACCTCTTCAATGTCGCTTTCAGCACCTAACCACCATACCTCTATTCAGGAAATCTAGACTGCCCCAACTTGACATTTCGTCCTTTGGATTGTAAGCTCCATTGAGCAGGGACTGTCCTTCTTTGTTAAACTGTACAGCGCTGCGTAACCCTAGTAGCGCTCTAGAAATGTTAAGTAGTAGTAAATCACTTGTGTAGGGCACTTAACCAGATAGTGCCGCTGATATCCTCTTTAACCACCTATGCCAAAACCAGCTAGTTTGTTTGTTAGGACTGAAAAACAGCTGTCCTAACTTTATGCAGTGAGTTAACTGGGCACCAATCTGAATATTGTCCAGTGCCCACTTAACTTCCAGGCCAACGGTCATACCCAAGTACTAAATGCTGGGAGCCACACATGCACCAGCATTGAATATCCAGGGTTAAGTCAGCTTGTAAGCCACTTACCACTGCGTTCTGAATATCAAGCCAATGATGTCCACTTATGCATTTTTACATAATTGTTCTGGGAAATGTGATGTTGGTGTCATCATGTCTCTTGAATTTATCAAAATTTCAGGGGAGGGGCTTAGTAATCTTAAAGTTGATGGGGGGGGGGGGGCACAAGGCTGAAGGTTCACCTAGAGTGCTTTATATCCCTTTCTGGCAGAAATCTGCAAAACACATGCAATGCAATTACAGTTGGTTTTCTAACACTCCTCTCCCTGCTCCCTCGTTCTACTTCTCCTCCATTGCTGACCCTATCCCTCTTCTTTCCCCTCCCCTTTTTCCAGTCTAAGACAAGCCATTCCCTCCCTCTGTCTTCCCCAGCCCCCTCTGTTATCCTTTACCATCCTCTAATTTCTGCCACTGCAGATTGATGCATTGCAAAAGCTATTTCCTCTATACACATGGCAGGAAATCCACTTGCAGTCCCTTCCATGCTAGTTGGTCATTCATTGTTTTCAGTCTTTGTGAGAGAGAAGCAAATGGGAGGCCCTTCTTACTGCCTCTTGCCACATTTGTGGGCCTCCTTCCAGTTATGGGGCATAGTATGCACATTTCCCTGTATGTGTGGAGGCCAACGTACAAAGAACCACCATGTAGAAGTCAAACATATTGATGAATTTACATGTAAGAGCTGATCTCCAAGGACAGCAGGATATAAGCCTCACGGATGGGTGATGCTATCTCACAGTCTGATATGGTTAAAGTATTTCAAAACTCCACCCGGCAGATATTTAAAACTATTTAACCGGTTAAATAACCTGAAGCCAGCTAAGTGCTAATATTCAGCGCGAGACAGCTGGCTATCTTGACTGAATATCTACTATAATAAAACTCACCCTCAACATTCTGAAGACAACGTTCTGAAGTCACTCAGTCACTCCCTGAAGGGTTCGTCAGTTCAGGTTGGTGAAGCCACAACACTGACCATGTCTCTCTGCCCCGCCCTCGCATGACTGACCAATCAGAAAAAACACCCTCAACGTTCTGAAACACAAAGGACCATCACAAAACCGTTCCCAGGCAACGCTAGGTGACGTAAGATGGACCTATCAGAGTAAACTACGTGGCAATAAGGGAGGAGCATTCACCAGCAGAACGGCTCATTATCTGTGCAGCACGGAGAGCACAGAACCACCACGTGAACGAGAGAAGAATATTCCTGCTGTGGGTATGTGCAAAAATAGACCGGGGGGGGGGGGGGGGGGGGGGGAAGAGAAACTTTAAAATGCCTAATGCCGGTACTGAAGAGTGCCGGAGGGCCTATAGCACAGGTGGAGCCGGAGAACAGCGTGCCTCTCACCATCTGGAACGTGGGCGAACAGGACAAGCTGCGGCCCAGCTGGAAGGATTACCCATGACCCAGCCAGCAGCAAACAGCGACCAAGGAAGAGGGAGGAGTAGGTTACTCCTTCCCTGCCTAGGAATCGCTGGAGACTGTCTGCCAAACTAACAAAACAACCGCACACCGACGCACCACCTCCATCATTCGAAAGGCATCCACTCTTTCTTCAACAGAAATGCAAACTAATAATACAAAACAAACAAAGAATACCCGGCTTCTCACGTGGCTGCAGGTAAACTCCCCACCCCCTTCCTCTTCCCCTTTTGCCGAAGCGGCCAAGGACGTGCCCAACCATCCCTAGCCAAGCCGTCTCCCACCTCAGGGATTCCCCGAGCACCCGGAAAAAGACGGCGCTGCTTCCCGCAGCGCATGTTACAGCATTCCCCTGCAGCCGGCCTGAAATGGACCAAACATACCGGATCACCCCCCGATGGCCCAAGACCGTGCTTTTCTCCTTTCCGCCAACTTAAAACAACCATCCCCGTCCTCAGGCAAGCCGTCTCCCACCTCCAGGATGCCCAGAACCCCAGCCCAATGGAAAAAGATGGTGCTGCTTCCCACAGCACATTTCTCTTCCAGCGTTCCCCTACAGCAGCCCTGAAACGGCCAAAAAATACCGACAGACCAAGAACGTGCTCCTCTACCATCCGCCCATCTAAAACAACACTGCTGCCTCAGCACAACAGAAAAAAAAAAACACGGAAAAAACAATCCACCACTCAGCAAAGGCTGACCCCCCTACAACCACATTTACATTTCACCAACAGAAAGACCCCCCTCCACAAACCTCCTTGACAGACAAAGCCACACACACACAATACAACAGAAACACACCCTCAAAGCCACACACCAATCCATCCCACTTTGCCAGCACAGCACATCCCCCAACCCCCCAAGCAAAAAACAAAACAAACAAAAAACACACATCAACAACCTGCACACACACCCCACCCTCACACACACAAAATAACTCTGTGACATACACACACACAAAAAAAAAAGCCACATGCTAGCGCCCATTTCATTGGTTTCGGAAACGGGCCTTTTTTACTAGTTACTGCATAGTGGCTAGACTGGTCACTGGCTATGTCATGTGACATAGCCAGTTAGAGCCAATATTAATTGGCTGACTGGCTGTTTTTTTAGCGGACAAAAAAATCCCTGGAAATTCAATGCCAGTCGCCGGATATGGCCCTGACATTGAATTTCTGGGTTTGTGGCACTAACCATGGGAGTTAGCCGGGCTCCCTCCTGCGGTCTAAATATCAGCCCCCATATGTCTATAGATCTTTCCAGAAAGGAGAAACACACATGTATGGGACTTCATCCTCTAGTATCACTGCTTGGGGCTACCTAAGTTCTATATTTGGCTTTAAAAGTAGGAGAAACCAGCTCCTCAGGGATATGGATGGTTATAGTGAGGACTCAGTCAATGTTAGGGACGTACCAAATACCCATATTTAATTTGGTTCGGCCCTGAATACATTATTCATATTCGGCCGAATAGTGATTTAAATTTGAATACAAATAATCCAGGGCTCTACTGTGCTAAATCCTACTGAAATTAACACTTTATCTGTGATTTCATATTGCTTCTTTTATTGTTTGTTACGTTAAAGCTCAATGTCCATTATTCATATTCGGTATTCATATTCAGCCAAATAATATTTGTCTGTATAGCTGTACAATCTATTACAGATCAGTAACTTTACTTTCACTGAGAACAAGCAGAATAGAAAGTTCTCACAGATGGGAAACCCCAGCTACAAGCTGCCTTGAACAAATAAATAAATAAATAAATAAATAAAATGCCAATGAACTATGAAGCCATGCTTTTGGTGGTAACAGGCTTTTTTTTCTGGCAATAAAAAGAGCTCTATGGAGGATGGCACTGGGTTCTAAGCAGGGACAGCTCTAGGATAGGTAGGGCTCTGGACAAAGAGTGGAGTGGGGTGGGGCAGGGCTACAGTAAGTCTTCAGTGCACTCCAGATAGAAGACTAAGGACATTTCAGGATCTTTTGCAATCCAAGCATGCTGGCAGCTTATCCTTCAGGTACTTCTTCATTTTACCAAAGTCAGCAGGTGCAAGGTATTACCATCACAGCCATATGGCCTATAGAAAAACGTTAAGAGGATAATTGACTGGTAAAGATGGAAATCATACACAGGAACTTGCACAGAACCACTCAATACTGAAAAACTTTGTATAGGACAGGTCATAAGGAATGAAGCACCCTGTATTTGTCTATCAAAGTGATTGCCACAAAATAATGGACCTTCTAGATCAGGTAGAGTGCCTTGAAAGATTCTTCTACTTAGAATTTTAAAAAAGTAGAACGGTAAAGTTTGTTTCATTGATTTACACAACATACTCTATACTTTCAACATGACAATTAAAAAAAAAGTACTGACTATGTAAGTTCTCACACTTTTTGGTTCAGTATTTAATGGAATCTCCTTTTTCCCCACAAATCATTTAGGGTAAGCGTCTACCAACTTTACTGTGCTGCAATTTTGTGTGTGTGTGTGTGTGTGTGGGGGGGGGGGGGGGCATTAAAGCTCTTTCAAATTGGCTACTGAAGTCTTGCCACAGATTTTCTCATAGATTCAGGTTTCGGCTTTCACTGGGCTACTAGAAGACATTTTGCTTTCTTCTTGCCACGTTGCTCCATTGTTGCTTTTGTTTTATGCTTAGAATACTCCTACTGAAGGAAAATCTTCTATCCAGTCCCAATCCATGGCACAATGGAACAGGTTTTCCTCCAGTATAGCAAAGATACTTACCTATAGCAGGTATTCTCTGAGGACAGCAGGCCTTATATTCTCACCTAGGGTAACGCGATCCGAGCTCCCAAGTTCGGAGCTTATATCAAGCTTAAAAGATCTTTATGGAGTGAGCGACTCATGATACTGCTCATGTGCAAGTGCCTTCTCATCCACCATGAGAGCATGGGACTGCCAGTCCAATACTATAGTATATGAAAAAAGAGGAGAGAAATCCTAGGGGAGGTGGGAGGGTTTGTGAGAATATAAGGCCTGCTGTCCTTGAAGAAACCTGCTACAGGTAAGTATCACCTTCACTTTCTCCAAGGATAAGCAGACTTACTATTCTCAGCAGGATATCAGCAGCAATATCTGGTTAAGTGCCCTACACAAGTGATTTAAACATCCAGGAGCTTCTAGAAGTTTATATCATTTGAATATCAACCAGGCTCACCGAAAACAATAACTATTGGTCAATTTGGCCTTGCAATGGCAAGGACAGAAAACAGATCAACCTGAAACTATATACAAACTGAGTAACAGTGCAGCCTGGAACAGAACAAAACTGGTCTAGGAGGGTGGAGTTGGATTCTAGACCCCAGATTCTGCAGTATTGTCTAAACCAACTGTCACATCAGTATCCTGCTCAAGGCAGTAGTGAGATGTGAATGTGTGGATTGAAGACCATGTAGCAGCCTTGCAAATTTCTTCAATGGAGGCTCACTGAAAGTGGTCTACTGATGCAGCCATGGCTCTGACATTGTGAGCCTTGAAATGATCCGCTAGGGTCAGCTCAGCCTGGACACAAGTAGAAGAAATGCAATCTGCCAGCCAATTTGCGATTGTGCGTTTCCCCGATGGCAACCCCCATTCTGTTGGAAAAGTTGGGTGGACTGTCTGTGGGGCTTAGTCCATTCCAGGTAAAAGGCCAATGCTCGCTTGCATTCCAAGGTGTGCAAGGCGCTCTTGCCAGGATGGGTATGAGGTTGGGGAAAGAATGTTGGCAAGACAATCAACTGGTTCAGATGGAATTCAGATGCAACTTTAGGCAGGAACTTAGGGTGCATGCAGAGGACCACTCTGTTGTGATGAAACCTAGTATAAGGTGCATCCACCACTAAAGCCCGAAGCTCACTGACCCTGAAAGTTGAAGTAACAGCCACCAAAAATATGACCTTCCAGGTAAAGTACTTCAGATAGCAGGAATCAAGTGGCTCAAAAGAAGCTTTCAGCAGCTGGGTGAGAATGATGCTGAGGTCCCTTCACACAGGTGGAGGTTTGGTGGGGGGGGGGGGGGGCTTTGACAAAAGCAAACTTCTCATGAGGTGAACTAGAGGTTGTCCAGAGATGGGCTTACCCTCTACACATTGATGATAAGCACTAATTGCACCTAGGTGAACCCTTACAGAGTTGTTCTTAAGACCAGAATCGGAAAGGTGTAGAAGGTATTCGAGCAGGGTCTGTGTAGGGCAGGAAGTCGGGACCTAGGGCCATGCCCTCACACCAGACAGCAAGCCTCCTTCATTTAAAAGAGTAACACTTCTTAGTGGAATCTTTCATGGAAGCCAGCAAGACCTGGGAGACACCTTCAGGGAGAGACAAAGAACCAAATTCTAGGCTTTCAACATCCAGCTTGTGAGGGCCAGAGACTGGAGGTTGGGATACAGAGGAGATCCCTCGCTCTGCATGATGAGGGTCGGGGTACAACTTCAGAAGAGGGAACCAGATCTGTCAGTGCCAGTAAGGAGCAATCAGAATCATGGTCCTGCGGTTTTGCTTGAGTTTCAGCAAAGTCTTCCCCACAAGTTGTATGGGAGGATACAGATACAGAAGACCTGTCCCCTAATGCAGGAAGAAGGCATCTAACACTAGTCTGTCATGGGCCTGAAGCCTGGAACAGCACTAAGGGACTTTGTGACTGATCTGAGTGGCAAAGAGAGCCACCGAGGAGTCCCATGCTTGGAAGATATTGCGGGCAATGCCCATGTTAAGAGACCATTTGTGCAGTTGCATGACCCTGCTCAGTCTCTTGGTAAGGCCATTGGTTTTGCCCATCAGATAAGTGGCGCGGCGCATACCATGCTGGATAGCCCAATGCCACATCTGCAAGGTCTTCTGCCACAGAGGCAGTGATCCAGTGTCCCCCTGCTTGTTGGTGTAATACATCAAAACATGATTTTTCTATTTGAATAAGTACAATTTGGTGAGACATTCAATCTCTAAAAGCCTTTTGCGCATTCCAAATAGCCCGAAGCTCCAGGAGATTGATCTAGTGAGCAAGCTCTGGGGACACTTGGATGACATCTTCCAGATCCCCTGTGGCTTGGTACCACTGAGAAGCTAGGGTCCACTGGGCAGTTCTCATGTGAAGACATGTCATGAGTAAAACACAAACTGTGGACATCATGTTGCCCAATAACCTCAACATCTGCCGAGCTGTGACCTGCTGAGAGGTTCGAACCCGAGAAGCCAGTGCTGCTAGAGGGTCTACTCTCAGCCCCAGGAGAAAGGCTCGAACCTTCTACACATCGAGCAGGGGTCCAATGAATTCCAATTGCTGGACAGGGTGCAGATGGGACTTGGGGTAGTTTAAAACAAATCCTAGTAGCTCAAGCATCTGAACAGTCCTCTGCATGGACTCCTAAACACCGTCCTTAGATGTGCTCTTCTCCAGCCAATTGTCCAGATAAGGGAACACATGGACTCCCAAGTCTGCAAAGCAATGCTGCGACTACTGCTAGACATTTGTTAAAAATCCTGGGAGCTGACACGAGGCCAAAAGGCAACACATGGTACTGGAAGTGCTCTGATCCCTGCCAAAATCACAGATACTTCCTGTGAGCTAGATGTATCAGGATGTATGTGTAAGCATCCCTCAAGTGCAGAGAGCATAGCCAATCGTTTTCCTGAATCATAGGGAGAGGGGTGTCCAGCGAAACCATTCTGAACTTTTCTTTGATCAAGAATTTGTTCAGGGCCCTCAAGTCTAGGATTGGACGCATTCCCCCTGTCTTCTTCTGCACAAGGAAGTACCTGGAATATAATCCTTGCCCTTCCTCCTCTGGTGGAATGGGCTCGACAGCATGGGCCTTCAGAAGGGCTGAGTGTTCCTCTGCAAGTACCTACTCATGCTAAGAGCTGAAGTGATAAGCTCTCAGTGAGCAAGTTGGTGGTCTTTGTCGCCAATGCAGGGCATAACCGAGACGGACTATTTCAAGAATCCACTGGTCGGTTTCAAGGGGCCACCTTTCGTGAAAAACTTCAGCCTCCTCTCCCCCCCCCCCCCCCACCCCCCTGACCGGCAAGTCATCTGGTATGGTCACTGTTACTGCAGCTATGCTCTGCTGGAGCCAGTCAAAAGCTTGCCCCTTGCTTCGACTGGGAAACTACTGGGACCTTAGGCGCACGCTGTTAACGTGAATGAGTGCGCTGGGGTTGAGCTTCTTGAGGTGGGTGAGAGAAGGCAGCGTGCCTACGTCTCTGTGAGTAGTAGGCACCCTTCCTCACCTTGCCAAAATATCTCCTAGAGGAGGAGGCAGATGCAGAAGGTGCCTGGGGGAAGAGAGAATGGATGTATCAATTTGTTTCTTGATTTGGTCAGTGGCCTCCTCGACCTTCTCTCCAAAAAAGTTATCCCCCCCGGCACGAGGCATCTGCCAACCTCTGCTGAACCGCCAATTCCAAGTCAGAGACACACAGCCATGAGAGTCTGCACATAGCTATACTTTGTGCAGTGTCGTAGGTGCCCCTAGCCAAGAACTTACAACATTCCTTCTGCTGCTTGGCCAACTGGTAAAGCGGTTCAGTCTGCTCTGGAGGGAGAATATCTGCCAAATCTAGCAGCTTGCACACTGAGTCCCGCAAGTACACGCTCATGCTGAGCTGGTAGGATTGAATACGGGAGATGAGCACAGAGGCCTGAACCATCTTACACTCAAAAGAGTCCAAGGTTCTAGTTCCCTGCCCAGGGGCGCCGAAGCATAGTCTCTAGAACCCTTGGCCCTTTAGAGTATGGATTCAACCAGCAGGATATGATGAGGCAGCTGAGGCTTATCAAATGCAGGGGTACTCTGAATCCGGTACATGATGTCAATTTTTTGGGGACGTACCGGGACAGATAGAGGAGACTCCCAATTCCACACGAGAACATCATATAAGATCTCGTGAAGGAGGATAGTCACAGCCTCTCAAGGAGGAGATTCGTAGTCCAGGACTTCGTGCATCATAACCCTGGGCTCGTCCCAAGGAAATGGAATGGCAGCTGCCATTTCCTTAACAAAAGAGGGGAAGGAAAGGCTCTCTGGAGGAGACTTTCTCCTTTCCTGTGGTGGGGAGGGGTCAAACAGTATCCCATAAGACTTCTCATCTGAGAAGTATCGAAGGTCATCATCTGGCTCTCAAGAGTGCGGGAGCCTGTCTTGATCTTGTGGAGACATGTCCTCAAGAGGGGCGTTGAGGAGTCAGCTCCCGCATTGACTCCAGCAAAGCTTCCTCCACCGACATTGAGGGACTGCCCATTTGGGCGGCAGTTGACGCCAGGGCTGCAAGTGACGCCAGTGTCAGAAGCATCATCAGGCTGAGGGCCAAGCAGGACTGCAACTTGAGGCATGGCAGGCACAAACACCCTTGATGCCAATGCACTCTGTTGAATGAAGCCAGCCAGCAGTTCAGTGAGCAAGGTCTGAATGCGCTCATCAAGGGCCGACTCCGGGAAAGGCTGAGGCATCAGCCCAGCGACAGTCTGCAGAACTGCTGGGGTCAAGACAGGAGTCTGGTCCCGGCTGCATGGAGACCGCTGCACTTCCAGCGCCAGTGCTTCTCAGGTGCTGAATCCCTCTGCGCCCCAGAGCACTCAGCATCATCTACAAGGGGGATCGATGCCAATGCTTCTTGGCCTTCACTCAAAGCTGGTCATCGAGGTTCCTTGGTGCCAACAAGGATGACGTTGAATCTTCCCATCACTTCGGGGTTGGGTCCAATGCAGGTCGGTCCTGGGGGCTCTGCAAAGCAGTTGGTGCTGAGGCAGGTGGAGACCCACTCAATGTACAACCGCTCCTAGTATTGACAGGTCTAGCAGCCATATAGACGGATGCTTCCGACACCGATAAAACACTTGACACTGTCGATGCCAATTCAGACCAGGCTCCAAAAATCTCTTGTTGAGCTTCTTTGTCTAACTGCATCCTTTTGTTTATGTGAAGACACAGGACACAGTTGGAAGGGCTATGATCTGGCCCCAAACTCTGAAGAGACCAGGAATGGGTGACTGTACCAGAGATGTTCCTATTGCACCGGGAACAGCACCTAAAGTCACTGGGAACTTTCGTGGACAAAGAAAGAAAAACTTCCATGACCAATTCAAACAATTCGATGGTGCCAAAAAAATAAAGGGAGAACACAACTGGTCAAGGTGGAGTGGAGGAGCGGCCTAGTGGTTAGGGTGGTGGACTTTGGTCCTGGGGAACTGAGTTCAATTCCCGGCACAGGCAGCTCCTTGTGACTCTGGGCAAGTCACATAACCCTCTATTGCCCCATGTAAGCCACATTGAGCCTGCCATGAGTGGGAAAGTGTGGGGTACAAATGTAACAAAAATAAAAAATAAATAAATGCGGCTTAGTGACACAGAAAAAAAAAAAAAGAAACTTAAAAGTGGGGAAAAAATAAGGGAAGGGAAAAAAATCGAAACACGGGAAAAGAAGAAAAAAAACCAGCGTAAATGCCATAGAATTCCAAAAAAACCTAAAACCTCACCTGTTCAAGAAGGCATACCCCACAGTATCTGACAAACGCCAAATAATTAAATATTGCATTTTAATCAGGAAATGGACAGTTTTCAACCCTGACACATGATCACACCCTAACATTTTGTCTGAATCAACCCAACCTATTTACAGATACTTCTTTACTGTACTTGTCACTGTAATAGTACCCCTATACTGTATTTGTTCACACCGGAGTCTATAACCACCTCTCTGGAACTATGTAAGCCACTTTGAGCCTACTAATAAGTGGGAAAAGGTGGGATACAAATGTAACAAATAAATAAATAAAATAAAATAAAAAAACGGGCTGTAAAGAGCAGAGAAAAAATGTCTACTCTTCACAATAGTAAAAAAAAAAAAAAAAAAAAGAACTGGCAGTCCCATGCTCCTAGTGGGCAGGAAGGCACTCATGCATGCACAGTGGAGAGATGTACTGCACAAAGCTCTTTTCTTCTTTCGCATTACCCACATGTGAAAATAGTAGGCCTGCTTGTCCTCAGAGAACTGCCTGTACTTTGCACCTTTCACTTGATTTTCTCAAGCCTCCCTGGCTATAGTTACAAAATGTCCCTACAGCATAAGCACCATGTTTTACTTTCAGGATATTAGCATAGTGATATGTTTATGCCACATATTATTTGGCATTGGGATCATAAAATTCTTTTAAAATAATCTTAGACCGTCTGCATATTGATTTTAAACATATAATAGCTAATATCCCAACAATAGTTCTCAGCTGACTTGCAAAAATGCCAATTTAGGGTTTTGCTGAGGGGCTATGTGCCACTCAAAAATTGGCTTATTATATGGACTCTATTCAAATTCCTGCTTGAGGAATAAATATAACACTTTTTCATGTGTAGTGGGCGTGTCCACCCATTCAAATACTTTGGAAATGAATCCTTGGTTACCTAGGTAAAACTATTGGTCAAAATATTCCTGGGTCATCCTAATGGGCAAGATTGATTTACTTCATCTTAAGGCAAAGGGCACAACATTTTTTTTTTATAACAAAAGCTGTTAGGGTTGGGAAAAATGTATATTGCAGAAATGGGTTCAAATTGACCCCCCCCCCCCCTTGTTTTGGTAATGGCAAATTCAATTTTTGGCAATAGCAAATTCAATATCAAAATCTAATGATGTTGGAACTAAGAGGAGCAAATTATACCTTTAAGTATCAGAAATGGTTTCTGTCGATTTGAGAAGCATATATACCAACTTTAGCTCCTAGAGAAGATTTGTTTTAAATTCCTTATATTTATAATTGGAATTGAGTTGGATCTTATCAGAAAGTATAAGAGTACAGCCTCTTGGTATTATTAGAGTTGTGATCTGGTGTAGAGTTGCATGGGTCATAAATTTCACCCGTCCCCGCTGGAATATAACCTATTCCCGCTTGTCCCCACTGGAATCTACTTGTGGGGATGAGCAGGGCAGGGATGAAGGAATCTCCTCAATCTGCACCTGTTCCCTGTGCTAAAATAACTCAACTTAATATTAGCCCATCTTGAGGACATCCCCTCTCAGTGCTTATGAGGATTTCAAGGCTATGAACCATATTCATTATTTTTAGTGCTATTATAATTTCTGTGGCACAAGGAAAGGATAGGTAGGCTGGCCTGGCACTAAACTTCAACGGGAACCCCACAGGACCTATGTCTATCCCCGCAGGAGTCTCATGGACCTGGAGGGGATCCCTGCAGGATTCACACTAACCCTGTTCCTGTGCAACTCTCTAATCTGGTGGGGAGAGGGTATTCTAATGTTCCTATTTCTGATTGGAAAGGATTGGGGGTGGGGTTATTCTACTATTACTCTTCTACTTGTTTTAATGATACTTCTTAAGTTGTTCTCTTTCTTCCTGTATTGTATTATTTTGTCTGTATATTTTGAATAAAAATATTCAACATAAAATAATCTTAGACCTCCTGGTCAACCTGATGAAAGCAGTGTGCTGGTGGTGCCCACATTACAATGATGGACCCGTCAGTGCCACAAAAGACAAACACATTGACAATTTATTTATAGCCTTCCCCCCAGTCTGTACCTTTGAATAACTTTATGCCAGAGTGTTTTTAGAAGAGCTGTGCTCAGTGTGTTTAGACCTTTACTTCATACAACTGAAATAGGTTGACTTCATACAGGAATATTTAAATCAACTCAGCTATTGCGATTGGACACAGGTGAGCTCTATTATTTACTATGGTCCTTATTAAGGAAACAGAGATAATTTGGGTTTGTTATGACAAAGGGTGTAAAGACTTATGTGACCAAGACCTTTTGGTTTCTGGTTCTTAATTACTTTCTGAATATTTTGTAAATTGTACTTTCAGGATGAAAATGTTGATTAGTGAAACTTATACATTTTGAACTTTGTACTGTATGTTATGATTGCAGACTGTAGAAACCAAACAAAAAAAAACACAAACCAAAGAACAAATCTGTACCAGCACTGACCTTTAGCTCACTGGAGTCTAGTGGCTCAAATGGAACTTTTGTGAACTGGATCAGTACCACATTTAGGACCTAAGACAAAGCAGGAAGCTACAACAGAAGCAGGCCCTACATGAAGAGAGCAGCTGAAGGCCGGCACAGATAGGTCTGATTACTACATAGTGGTAATAAACACCAATTACATTGTGATGAATCCAAAGAGTTGGTTTTGAAACCCAATCAGTGAAGAATGTATTAGAAGCATTTCTTTGTGAAAGAAAAAGGGGTTTAGGATATTTCCTTAACACCAAATAGCAATTCTCTTCTATTTAAAATCATTAAGACCTTCTAGTGGAGTCTTTTCTAGAAGCCAGATGACTTATTGTGGAGATTCAGTGAATTAGATACTACCCAGAAGCATAGCTAGGTGGGGCGCAGGGGGAGCGCTCCCTCCCCCAAACAGCTGTATTGGAAAAATGGCGCCTATGCGCCCTGTGCCAATAAATATTTCTAGTCTCTTCTCTTCGTCTCTCCCGTCGGCGTGGTTACTTTGTACTTCCCTGAAGCCTTCTCCTGCGCAGCACCGCACTGGCGAATCCCAGTCAGCCTTCTTCCAGCATCGGGGCCTCTCCTCAGGCGCGTCCCACCTCTGCGGAAAACAGGAAGTTGCAATAGAGTAGGCGGGACGTGTCTGAGGAGAGGCCCCGACGCTGGAAGAAGGCTGACTGGGAATCGCCAGTGTGGTGCTGCACAGGAGGGAGAAGGCTTCAGGGAAGTACAAAGTAACCACGCAGACGGGAGAGACGAGCAGAAGAGGTTGAAAGACGCAATACGGGGGGAGGGGGGCTGCTCTTCCGCCGAACTTAAAACATGTTAAAGAAGATGATCGGGAGAGAAAGGGGAAGAGACAAAAGGGGATGACGCTGAATATTGGGAAGAAGAGACAGACAAAAGGGATTCAGAAATGAGGTGATGCTTGATGAGAGAGTGATAGGGGGGACACAGAGACTGCACCATGGTGGATGATGAGAGAGTGATTGGTGGGGGGGGGGGGGGGGGAACATTGACTGCACCATGGTGGATGGGATAGCAGAGAAAGAGAGGGGAGAGTAAAGGTAGAGTGAGAGATGGGTGATAGTTAATTGGGGGGGGGGGGGGAGCAGAGCCTTCACCATTCTGGATGAGGTACCAAAGACAGAGAAATACTGGATGAGGAGATAATGATGCTGGGGTGGGGGTGGAGAGAGAGACAGGATAATGATGGAAGTGGAGATGGGATGATGCTGGATGAGGAGGAAGATTAAGAGATGATGCTGGATGGGGAATGAGATGGGGGATGAAAGGGAGACAATGATGCTGGGTGCGAGGCAGCGCCGATGGAAGAAGAGGGAGGCCACCTCCCTCCTCCAATGAAGGTAGGGTGGGGGAAGGGCAGCTAGACCATCAGGTGGAGGGGGGGATTGACCCGCAGCCCACTGGGCCACCAGAGACATCTGAGGGGAAGCTGGGGGGGTAAGGGAGCTGGAGACCCAACGGATCTCCAGCCCCCCTGAACCTGTCAGGGGGGGTCGGGGACCTCCAGCCCCTTGTTGCTGGGGTGGGGGGGGGGGGTCAGGTCAGGGTTCCTGGGTAGTTGTGATGCCAAATTTTAACTCAGGATTTGAATGAGCTGGAAGTGTAAAGAAAGAGGAGGAAACTGCAAGGTCAAAAAAATATAAACACCAAAGCAATATTCAAGTGGAAATACTGCAATAGCTGAGCAGGGGATCAAAGCTTTGGACCTCTTGCCTTTTTATGCTGGACACTCAGCACAAAGGACCATTTGCTGGTATCAAAAGCATTTAATAGTAAAAGCATATAATAGTTACGTAAAGAGGTGTATTTTCAAAGCACCCATTTATTTAGATTTTGCTCACACCTTTTTCAGTAGTAGCTCAAGGTGAGTTACATTCAGGTACATTAGGTATAGTAATCTATGGACCTCTGTAAGTCTAAGTACATTAAAAATGAGCCCCATAGTGTTTGTGGTCATCAGAACAGGAGTGAAAGCGACAATATCAGGTTAGACAAACACTTTGTGTACCTTCACATAAATGATAAATCTTTATTAATTGACCAATATAAAACGAAAGATGGGGGTAACCACAAAATCAACAAATAGAAGACCCAGCACCAAAGAACACATAACATTTGTGTGAAAATCAAGGAGGCTGTAATACTATGATTGATTCAAGATCTCAGCGGCAATTGTGCTTCTCTAGTTTGAATTCTTTTCCTGTTCTCATGGGATGTTGGCTGAGCTGTTTTGATTGGTTATTAGGGGTGGTTGGGATCATGTGATTGACTTGTTTAAATGGCTCTTGCCCAACCTCCATTTTCTTAAAATTTGAATTTATATGGTTTGCGACGCGTTGCTGGCAAGTACTACCTACATATTTTGAGCAGTCTTATGTTTTAAACATTGGCAGTAGTACATATATCCAAAATAATTTGTTTATATATGTCAGTGGACTGAACCCAAATGCAGTGAGATGCAAAACATGCTGCATGTCGGCTAGCAGTCCCATAACAAGGCAGTTAAAAGCTAAGTTGCTTTAATATTTTATTATACAAATATATAAAAGATTGAAAAAAAAAAGTTCTTGTGAAATGAATCGCCACTGAGGTCTTGAATCAATCACAGTATAAACAGCCTGCTTGATTTTCAAATTTTAGGTTTTCTTTGGCGCTGGGTCTACTGTTTGTTGATTTTGTGGTTAGCTCCGCCTTTCACTTCATATTAGTCACTTAAGAAAAGATTTGTTTATTGTGACCCCCGATATGTCTACAAATGATCCAACAGAGTTTACTTACTCAGCTGACAGGAGATGATTCTGTTACAAAGATCCTCTATCTTGGGCACGGATTCAGTTTCATCTAATGTTAACATCTGAACTGGATTAGAGACTCAACTTAAGCGTTTGACTAGAGCTGGGCTACATTGCGATACTTTAGCTCATTATATTAAATCTCATATGATTCCAAGAGGACTTTGTATTCATAAGCCTCCAAAACTATTCACTTTTGACACAGCATTTATAAATAAGTGAAATATCATTCTTAGTAAATGTAGCAAAGATCTGATGTTATTAATTGTTGAGTTTACATCTAAGCTTGAAACAGCTACAACCAGTACCATCATGGATAATATAAAACAGGGAATGGTGTTGGATGATTTTAATAAATCTCATATGGAGTTACAACAAAAGATTCAGATATTTAAAGAAGAATTGCATCAGATTAAAATAAAAAAATTGAAACAAGGATTATGAATCCAATCATGTTTATACATGGTGTGATAAGTATGAGCCTGTCCTATCCGGGGTAGGCCACTAGAGGGCACTAGGAGAATAGGTGGAGGTCGCTAGGACCGGGGAGAGTCCTGGGGGGTGGCTACAGTTGCAGGTGGTTATGGGCTGGGTCCTGTTTAGCTAATTAACCACTTTATACACCACCTGAGTTGTGGAAGGAAGAGAAGTGAGCTGGCAGCAGAAGAAGAGAGATCCCCTGGGAGATACTGGCTAATCCTATAGACTTGTGGTGGACTGGGTGTGCAAAGGAGATCAGCAGGCTGAAAATCCTGGGGTAAGAAGTCCCTAAAGCATTAGTGTTTGACTGTGTGTCCTCAGTACTTATAGGAACTGTGTGTTCAGTGAAAGGACTGTGTGTCCAAAGAAGAAAGGACTGTGTGTCCAGAACCATGTGTTCAAAGAGGGGACTGTGTGTCCAAAGAAGAAAGGACTGTGTGTCCAGAACTGGGTGTTCAAAGAGGGGACTGTGTGCCCAAAGAAGAAAGGACTGTGTGTCCAGAACTGGGTGTTCAAAGAGGGGACTGTGTGTCCAAAGAAGGGGGAGGCTGTGTGTCCCAGTACTGAGAGAAGCAGGCTGCAAAGCCTGGGGTTAGAAGTCCCCAAAGTATTGAAGCTAGTACTGAGCCCATGTATCTGTGTGGGGAGGCTCAGTGTGAAGATCTATGAAAGCATAAAGTATTAAGCTAGAAGAAGTGTGCCCAGGGGCTGGAATGAAGAGTTGCCTTAGAAATATGCAGTTGGTGAGACCTGTTTAATCTGCTTAGTGGGAACCAGGTCACCCTGAGCGAAAAGGTGTAGCTCACTAATTTGCATATGATCTGCATATTGAGAACCAGGTCACCCTGAGTGAGAAGGGGGTTATCACAAATCGCACCCCAGATAGGACTTGACTGTTGAACAACTACCAGGTGATAAGGATATCAGAGGATCCCTGCTACCCTTGGGTGGAATACCACGGTGGGGAAGGTGAAGCCAAGGGAAGAGCGGAGGACTTGTGTGGACCCAGGCAGTCGGTGTATCCCCAGTGAAGTGAGATGGAGGTGTCCTTGGAGGTTCCAGAGGCTGTGTTCCAGAAGCCTGTCGAGGGGGCCAACACTAGTAAAAGCGCTTAGCTCACCTACCCCAGGTAAAGAGTACCCAGGGGGAGGTGAGGGTGGATTGTAAGAGCTGGAAGCTTGGGAGTGGCTGTAGGGGATGGAGGAGGCCACACACACACACACCCATAGACCACAGGTGCAGTGCAAGTGTGGGAAGCCAGGAGAGTGAATAGGCCACACTTGGATGTTTTTTTTTAATTGCAGGCTGCACCACATCGGACGGCCAGGAAGGATGGAGGCCTGAGAAGTCGGATGAGCCGGGAAAAGTGTATGCCCTCTTGGAAGAATTGCTGCTCCTCAGTGGAGAAGGCTTAGAGGGTTGCTGAGCTAGAGTAGCAATTATTTTAAGGGTGGGGGTATGTGATAAGTATGAGCCTGTCCTATCCGGGGTAGGCCACTAGAGGGCGCTAGTAGGAGAATAGGTGGAGGTCGCTAGGACCGGGGAAAGTCCTGGGGGGTGGCTGCAGGTGGTTATGGGCTGGGTCCTGTTTAGCTAATTAACCACTTTATACACCACCTGAGTTGTGGAAGGAAGAGAAGTGAGCTGGCAGCAGAAAAAGAGAGATCCCCTGGGAGATACTGGCTAACCCTATGGACTTGTGGTGGACTGGGTGTCCAAAGGAGATGAGCAGGCTGAAAATCCTGGGGTAAGAAGTCCCTAAAGCATTAGTGTTTGACTGTGTGTCCAGAACCGTGTGTTCAAAGAGGGGACTGTGTGTCCAAAGAAGAAAGGACTGTGTGTCCAGAACTGGGTGTTCAAAGAGGGGACTGTGTGTCCCAGTACTGAGAGAAGCAGGCTGCAAAGCCTGTGGTTAGAAGTCCCCAAAGTATTGAAGCTAGTACTGAGCTCATGTATCTGTGTGGGGAGGCTCAGTGTGAAGATCTATGAAAGCATAAAGTATTAAGCTAGAAGAAGTGTGCCCAGGGGCTGGAATGAAGAGTTTATTTAATTTATTGTATTTGTATCCCACATTTTCCCACCTTTTTGCGGGTTCAGTGTGGCTTACAATATGAGATGAATGATGGAAATACAGATTGTTACAAATTGGTTATGGATTATTTTATTTTTGTTACATTTGTACCCCGCACTTTCCCACTCATGGCAGGCTCAATGTGGCTTACATGGGGCAATGGAGGGTTAAGTGACTTGCCCAGAGTCACAAGGAGCTGCCTGTGCCTGAAGTGGGAATCAAACTCAGTTCCTCAGTTCCCCAGGACCAAAGTCCACCACCCTAACCACTAGGCCACTCCTCCACTCCATTACATTACATTGTGCAGAGTTATGCGAGACACTCGAAGTGTCGTTAAGGAATGTAACAATGGAACACAAACATTAAAACGCTGGAAGGAGACAATGAGAGCTTAAAGGGCGATAATAAGGCATAGAGACATATGGTATGCATATTTCTGTGAGTAAAGGTATGAGTGATGTGAAATTACGGGGGATGAGAGTTCAGAAGTGGATGTATGATGCATTAATGAATAGTGAGTGTGGATTTTATGTGTTTTGGCTCTTTCCATAGATTTTTTCAAAAAGATGGGTCTTCAATAATCTGCGGAAGGAAGCTTGCTCGTGGATCATTCTTAAGTTGCGCGGCAGTGAATTCCAAAACTGCGTGCTCATGTGAGAAAAGGTTGACGCGTGTAGCGTCTTGTATTTCAAGCCCTTGCAATTGGGGAAGTGGAGGTTGAGGAAGGTTCGGGATGATCTTTTGGCGTTTCTGGGTGGTAAGTCTATTAACTCAGACATGTAGGCTGGGGCTTCGCCGTGAATGATTTTGTGGACTAATGTGCATACTTTAAAAGTGACGCGTTCTTTTGAGTGGAAGCCAGTGCAGTTTCTCTTGTAGTGGTTTGGCACTTTCATATTTTGGCTTTCCAAAGATGAGTCTGGCTGCCGTATTTTGGGCCGTTTGAAGTTTCCTCAGTGTTTGCTCTTTGCAACCTGCGTATAGTGAGTTGCAGTAATCCAGTTAGCTGAGTACGAGGGATTGCACTAGGCTGCAAAAGACGGATCTTGGGAAGAATGGTCTTATCCTTTTCAGTTTCCACATGCAGTAAAACATCTTTTTAGTTGTGTTGTTTGTGTGATTTTCAAGCGTCAGATGGCGGTCGATAGTGACTCCAAGGATTTTTAACATTTCTGAGATTTGAAGGTTTAGGTTTGGTGTGTTTATAGCGGTAAATTCCTTTGTGTTGTATTGGGAGGTGAGTATCAGGCATTGAGTTTTTTCTGCATTTGATTTCAGACGAAATGCATCTGCCCATGTGTTCATGATATATAGGCTTTGATTGATTTCGTTGATTTTTTTGTTTTTTTTGTTACACATTTGTACCCCGCGCTTTCCCACTCATGGCAGGCTCAATGCAGCTTACGTATTGCATACAGGTACTTATTTGTACCTGGGGCAATGGAGGGTTAAGTGACTTGCCCAGAGTCACAAGGAGCTGCCTGTGCCTGAAGTGGGAATCGAACTCAGTTCCTCAGGACCAGAGTCCACCACCCTAACCACTATTAATGTCTTGTTTGAAAGGGATGTATATTGTCACATCATCAGCGTATATATATGGGTTGAGGTTATGGTTTGATAGAAGTTTTGCCAGAAGAATCATCATTAGGTTGAAAATGGTGAGAGAGGTGATCCTTGTGGTACTCCACATTCAGGTGTCCATGCCTTAGACGTGGTCGAATTTGATGTGACTTGGTACGAACGTTGGGTTAGGAACCCCTTGAACCAATTCAGGACATTTCCTCCAATGCCAAAGTATTCGAGTATGTGTAGTAGGATTCCGTGGTCAACCATATCGAAGGCACTTGACATGTCAAATTGTAGGAGGAGTATGTTGTTGCCAGTCGCAATTATTTGTTTAAATTTACTCATAAGGGTGACTAATACTGTTTCTGTGCTATGATTCAACCGGAATCCAGACTGGGCATCATGCAGTATTGAGTGTTTGTTTAGATAGTTTGTGAGTTGTTTAGTTACCATTCCTTCGGTTATTTTGGTTATTAGTGGTATGGATGCTACTGGCCTGTAGTTGGTTAATTCACTTGTGATTTTCTTTGTATCTTTAGGAATTGGGGTAAGATTTTTCCTTTTTCTTTTGGGAAAAGTCAGTTTTGTAGCATGAAGTTCATATGGTTCGTTAGGTCAATTATAAATTGTTGAGGAGCAGATTTCATGAGGTTATTTGGGCATGTGTCTAGTTTGCAGTGGGATTTGGCATATCTTTTGAGAGTTTCAGAGATGAGGTCTTCTGATAGTATTTCGAATTCGGTCCATGTTCTGTCTGCTGGGTATGTTCCTTCTTCTGGATCTAGACAATCTAGAAGTGTGGCGTACTCAATAGGGCTAACGGGTATTTTGAGTCGTAGTTGTATAATTTTTTCCTTGAAGTATTTCGCAAGGTTGTCCACATCTGGTATATTTTTGCCGTTGTTTGTAACTGGTGTGGTGTCTAACAGTTTGTTCACAAGGTTGAAGAGTTTATGTGTGTCTTTGTAGTTTGGTCCTATTATTGTTTTGTAATGTAGTCTTTTTGTCTGTTTTATGGTGTATTTGTATTTTCTCCGAAGTAATTTCCAGGCGTTTAGTGTTTGTTCGTCCCTCTTTTTGTTCCATTCTCGTTCTAGTTTCCTGACTTGTGTTTTAAGTTTTATCAGCTCTTCGGTGAACCATGGATTTGCTTTTTTCCTGTGTGAGGTTCTGGTTTGGATTGGGGCGATTTTGTCTAATTTTGTACATAAATCGTCCCATTCTTGGAGGAATTGTATGGTGTCAGCGTTTGTTGACCATTCGTTCTGGTAGATCTGTTGCCAGAATATTGTGGGGTCTATTTTTCCTCTCGTTGTGTATGTTGTTCGCTCCTGTTTATTGATTGTGTTTATGTGTGTTTTTTGCCAGCAGAGAGAGACATTTGCTTTATGGTGGTCTGACCATAATGTAGGTGTCCATCTTGTGTCAGTGAGTATGATAGTTGAGTCCGGTTCGAATTTGTTTGTTATGATATCAAGTGTGTGTCCTTTTTTGTGTGTTGGTTGCGTGTTGGGTTCTTGCAGATCCCAGAGTTTTAGGAATTCTTTGCATTCTCGTGTGCTTGGTGAGGTGTCATCTTCTAGGTGTAGGTTGATGTCTCTTAGTATAAGGATGTTTGAGGCAGATACGCAGGAGTTCGAGATGAAATCCATGAGTTGTGCTTGTACATAAGTACATAAATAATGCCATACTGGGAAAAGACCAAGGGTCCATCGAGCCCAGCATCTTGTCCATGACAGCGGCCAATCCAGGCCAAGGGCACATGGCAAGCTTCCCAAACGTACAAACATTCTATACATGTTATTCCTGGGATTTTGGATTTTTCCAACTCCGTTTAGTAGCGGTTTATGGACTTGTCCTTTAGGAAACCGTCCAACCCCTTTTTAAACTTTGCTAAGCTAACCGCCTTCACCACATTTTCCGGCAATGAATTCCAGAGTTTAATTACACGTTGGGTGTAGAAAAATTTTCTCTGATTTGTTTTAAATTTACTACACTGTAGTTTAATCACATGCCCCCTAGTCCTAGTATTTTTGGAAAGCGTGAACAGACGCTTCACATCCACCTGTTCCACTCCACTCATTATTTTATATACCTCTATCATGTCTCCCCTCAGCCGTCTCTTCTCCAAGCTGAATAGCCCTAGCCTCCTTAGTCTTTCTTCATAGGGAAGTCGTCCCATCCCCGCTATCATTTTAGTCACCCTTCGCTGCATCTTTTCCAATTCTACTATATCTTTCTTGAGATGCAGCGACCAGAACTGAACACAATACTCAAGGTGCAGTCGCACCATGGAGCGATACAACGGCATTAGAACATCCTCACACCTGTTTTCCATACCTTTCCTAATAATACCCAACATTCTATTCGCTTTCCTAGCCACAGCAGCACACTGAGCAGAAGGTTTCAGCGTGTTATGGACGACGACACCCAGATCCCTTTCTTGGTCCGTAACTCCTAACGTGGAACTTGCATGACGTAGCTATAATTTGGGTTCTTTTTTCCCACATGAATCACCTTGCACTTGCTCACATTAAACGTCATCTGCCATTTAGCCGCCCAGTCTCCCAGTCTCGTAAGGTCCTCTTGTAATTTTTCACAATCCTGTCGTGAGTTAACGACTTTGAATAACTTTGTGTCATCAGCAAATTTAATTACCTCGCTAGTTACTCCCATCTCTAAATCATTTATAAATATATTAAAAAGCAGCGGTCCTAACACAGACCCCAGAGGAACCTCACTAACTACCCTTCTCCATTGTGAATACTGCCCATTTAACCCCACTCTCTGTTTCCTATCCTTCAACCAGTTTTTAATCCACAATAGGACATTTCTTCCTATCCCATGACCCTCCAATTTCCTCTGTAGCCTTTCATGAGGTACCTTGTCAAACGCCTTTTGAAAATCCAGATACACAATATCAACCGGCTGAGAAATATGCCTGAGAAATATGCAGTTGGTGAGACCTGTTTAATCTGCTTAGTGGGAACCAGGTCACGCTGAGCAAGAAGGGGTAGCACACTAATTTGCATATGATCTGCATATTGAGAACCAGGTCACCCTGAGTGAGAAGGGGGTTATCACAATGGATGAATAAAGACAAACAAGACCGCTCAAATGTTAGAGCAGCATTTGAATCATCATCCTCAGATTCTGATTACAGTGGAGAAGATCATCAATCTGAACCATCTAAGCCTAATCATTCTTTTCCAGGGGGTCGTCGACCCTGAGGTCACAATCAAGGAGGTTCCAGAACATACTTTTACGATCAGTCACATCAGACAGGACCTCATACCAGAGCATGGGTATCCAGGGAACAACAGTAACATTGATAGCTGATTGCTGTATAACTGCAAAACAATGGAAATTGTTGGAATTTGGATTAGGTTTTGTACCTACTGTGAATTATGATCCTTTTCGTAAGAGATTGGCTATTGATCAATTTGTTCGCAAACGTCAGTTGAAAAAATTCTTTCAACATTGTGATATGACTGGATGTCTGTGATCAAGCTGAAATCTAGCTGGTTTCCTTTGGGATCTTTGGACCCTGCTATACAAGTGTATCATTAGTGAAAGAATTGAAACATCTCGAAATGGGCTTTTTCTTTTTGACATAAAAAGAATTTATTTCATGAACAGAAGTTTGCTCTTCAAACTTTGAGATGATCGTCAACTTGTGATTCTTAAAGCAGACAAAGGTGGGGCGCACCCACTGTTCAAAAGTTGAATTTATACCAACAAGAAGCAGAAGGCAACTAGCTGATTTAGCTACATATTTGGTTCTTCTACAAGATCCACTGAAGGACAAACAAGAATCAATTGTGGATATAGTTACTTAGGCATTTTTGAACAATATAATTACTCAAAAAGAAATGTTCTATTTAAATGAAGTTAAATCTGAAGACTCCTCATTTGTATTTTATGCCCAAGATACATAAAAATGTTTCTGGTCATCCTATAGTGGCTTTAAGAGATATCATATTAAAACCATATAAAAATGTTTCTAATCCTCCTGGTCATCCTATAGTGGCTTTAAGAGATATCCAATCAGGATTCCGATCTAACCACAGTACCGAAACAGTACTAGTTACTCTCATAACTAAATTCAAACAATTGATTGCAATTGGCTATAACATACTTCTTTTACAATTCGATATGTCCAGTGCCTTCGATAGATATGGTCGATCACGGAATATTACTACACATCCTTGAATACTTCGGAATTGGAGGCAACGTCCTCAAGTGGTTTAAAGGCTTCCTAACCACAAGATCTTACCCCAAGTGATATCTAATTTGATCACCTCAATCACATGGACACCTGAATGTGGGGTTCCCCAAGGATCCCCCTCACCAACTCTCTTCAACCTAATGATGTCACCCTTGGCCCAATTACTATCCAACCAAAACCTAAATCCATACATATATGCAGATGACGTAACGATTTACATCCCATTTAAACATGACTTAATGGAAATTACCAATGACATCAACCAAAGTTTCCATATCATGCACTCTTGGGCGGATGCATTTCAGCTGAAACTTAACGCAGAAAAAACACAGTGCCTCATTCTTACCTCGCAACATAATACGAACAATTTCACTACCATAAACACACCAGAACTATCCCTTCCCATCTCAGACACTCTGAAAATTCTTGGAGTCACCATCGATCAACATCTTACTCTCGAAAGCCATGCGAAAAATACAACTAAGAAGATGTTCTACTCAATGTGGAAACTAAAAAGAGTAAGACCTTTCTTCCCAAGAACCATTTTTCACAACCTGGTACAGTCTACAGTGCTTAGTCACTTAGATTACTGCAATGCACTCTACAATGGATGTAAAGAACAAATCATCAAGAAACTTTCAAACCGCCCAGAACACTGCAGCAAGACTCATATTCGGAAAAACAAGATACGAAAGTGCTAAACCCCTAAGAGAAAAATGACACTGGCTTCCACTTAAAGAACTAATCGCGTTCAAGGTATGCTCCTTAGTTCATAAAATCATTCATGGAAATGCCCCAGCCTACATGTTAGACCTAGTAGACCTACCACCCAGGAACGCTAAAAGGTCATCCCGCACATTCCTTAATCTTCACTTCCCCAGTTGTAAAGGCCTAAAATACAAACTAACGCATGCGTCAAACTTTTCTTACCTAAGTACACAGTTATGGAACGCATTGCCGCGCAACATAAAAACTACTTATGAACCAACTAACTTTCGCAAATTCCTGAAGACCTACCTCTTCATCAAGGCATACCAACCTGATCAGCAACTATAAATGTATTATCTCACCACCTTATCTACTATCTGTACTGTTATTGCTTATATCTCCTAATTTAACTTTCGCTTACACTATTCTTTATGACATCCCCAACTACCTATTATAAGCACTGTTTTCTACTTATACCTATCTGTTCAATTTTGACTACGCTACCCTGTATGCAACACTGTTTTCTCCTATTCCATTTTCTACCAATAACGACACATTGTAAGCCACATTGAGCCTGCAAAGAGGTGGGAAAATGTGAGATACAAATGCAATAAATAAATAAAAAATCATATTAAAACCTTTAAGTAAATTTATGGACATTTTATTGGCACCTTTAGCTAAACCAGCAAGATCTTATTTACAGAATATTATGCAGTTTTTTGTGTGAAATAAGAGATGTTCGAGTGACTGATAAGACCATTTGTGCCTATAGACATTGTACACTCAAATCCCTCAGAAAGAACTGTTACAAGTACTTAATGAAGTGTTAGATTCTTGAGCCTTTCCTCAAAGAATCTCTACAGCTTTTCTGGTGGATTTGGCTACCCTTGTTATAGAAAAAAAATCTATTTTTTGTTTTCATATTTCATACAGCAAATTCAGGGGGTAGTCATGGGGTAGTCATGGGGGCTCCTTCAGCAGCAACTTTGTTGCCAAGTTTGAAGAAAAGTATGTGTATCCATCTATATGGATTTCAAAGATTATGGCGATGCTTTCTTGATATTTTCTTTCTTTGGGATGACAGTTGAGAAATTACAAGAGTTTCTGATATAGCTGAATTCTTTGACCGATCCTTGCAATGTACAATGTCTTATGACAAGAATGAATTTCTTGACGTTAGAATATATAAGCAGCATGAAGACATGATTCAAACAATCATATTTCACAAACCTGTGGCCCATATCTTACTTCATTATACCAGCACCCATCCACAGAGTCTGAAAAGAGGATTACCAATAACCAAATTTTTGAGAATTATGCGAATATGCTCTACATTAGCTCAGTTTAAATTATATGCTGAACAATTATTTGACCATTTCATTGCCAGGGGCTATCCTTCCCAAGTGATTTAAAAAGCATATTTAAGAGCAAAAATTGCAAATTGTGATATTCTTTTACAGTACACATCCAGAGAGGAAGATTAAAGAATTGTAACTCAGTGTGACTGAGTTAATACATAAATATTGGGGTTTCTTTCAGTTTACCAATGTTTTCATGACCATAGTAGCCAACTGACGAAGAAAAACTGGACAAATATTGTCATATAAAAGTCTGGATTATGAGGAAACCTTACATACATCAATTGGTCTTGTGCCTTGTACTCACTGCCAGTAGTACACTTCTGCAATTACTGGAGTATCCTGGACTGTACGTGGAATTAATAGAACTATATATGGTCTGTCTGATACAACTTGTGATAGTATGCATATTGTCTATGTTCTAAGGTTTATATTGGACAGTCTACTCAACCTATCAAACTTAGATTGGCTGAACATAAATCCCGTAATAAACAAATGTTTTGACAGCCCTGATTGTTCATCATTGGGTGGACTTAAAACATTCAATACAGGACATGCAGTGGCAGGTTATTGATAAAATGGAGTTAGGGCAGGAGGGTGATAATATTGAAAAATTGTTGAATTTACAAGGAGCAACACTGGATTATAGGTATTAGACACTTACCCCCCATTTACAAAGCCATGCAACAATGCAAATGGGCTGTGCTGGCATTAGCGCATGGCAGCTGCTAGCACAGCTTTGTGAACAGGGGGTTTTATCTCCAGGGGGTTAAATAATGAGCTAGATTGGGCTTCTTTATTTTGAATTCTTCTCCAGTTCTCACTGGATGTTGGCTGAGCTGTTGATTGGCTCTTAGGGGTTTGTTGGGGGTCATGTGATTGACTTGTTTAAAAGGTTCTTGTTCGACCGCCATTTTCTTGAAATTTGAATTTATATGTTGTGCAACTATTACCTAAACATTTTGAGCAGTCTTGTGTTTTAAACATTGGAAGTACATTTATCTCTAATAATTTCTTGTTTCTATATTTCAGTGGACCGAACCCTGATGCAGTGAAATACAAAATATGCCACATGTTGGCTTGCGGTCCTGCAACAAGAAAGTTAAAAGCTAAATTGCTTTAATATTTTATTATACAAACATATTAAAGATTGAAAAAACAGTTTATATGATTTGTTTTTTACGTAAAGCATTGATTAAATGATATTATGGACCGATGAGGCAGGTAAGTCAAGAGCGAAATTGTTCTTGTGAAACAAGTCACCACTGAGGTCTTGAATCAATCACAGTATAATAGTTTGCTTGATTTTCAGACAAATGTTATAAGTTTTCTTTGATGCTGGGTCTTCTATTTGTTTACCTTCACATAAACGGCACAATCCTTTTGTAAATAAAACACAGAACTAGGACTGTTCATTCATAGTACCTGTGTGTATGTAAACAAAATGTCATCTGTATGCCTTGCCCTCTCCCCATCACACAACACATATATTCCTTAAATATGTTCTGTATGGAGTCCCTTAGTTCAGCCTTAGGAATTCTTCAGGCAGGGCATTAAAGCATTCTCTAACAACAGATGCTCCATCGACAGTAAACCTTTGAGGGTGATTTAGAAAGAGAACTTAAAATCAATGCAATATAATATATTCAGTAACTTAACTACATGGCATATAAATCTACAAAATCTAACAAAGAAGAGGTTAATTTTATTAATAGTTTAATGTTATATTTGCAGCATAAATAAAAAGGCACATATGTTCGGTAAGAAGAGCAGCTGAAAGTACAAACCAAGATGTGCCATTTCTTTTGTTTTCAGCAGATTACACTAGGAGTGGGTATCACACCTCATCCCCACTCCAGGCCTCTTCTACATGGTATGCCTCTAAGACCTGATACACCAAGGAACATTTGGATGCTTAAATGTGAGGACCTGCTCACAGGAGCACTTGGGTGAACTAAGATATTCACTTGCTAATTAGACAGGAACCCTATTCTGTCCCCATTCCCAGACCTATTAGAAAGGCATATCAACCATACAAACAATGCTAAGATACAGCTCTCCAAGAAGATGTTTCAGTAAGAATGATGTGGAAATTAAGCAAGATGAAAAACTCATCTGTAAGATAACATATCAATTAACTATAGAACAGTCAGTAGATGCATATACACAGTTTGAAAGATATACTCCTATGTAACTTTTTCATGGTTCCCAAAGAAGCAAGCATTTAATGTGGATCACAAATTTTTTTGTATAAAATACATTCTTTAAAAATATTTTAATTTTTAAGATACAATCAGGCTTATTTTCGAAAGAGAAGGGTGCTCATCTTTCGACACAAATCGCAAGATGGGCATCCTTCTCACAGGGTCGCCCAAATCGGCATAATCGAAAGTGTCAACTGCTTTCCATTGCAGGGACGACCAAAGTTCATGGGGGCGTGTCGGAGTTGGGACTGGGGCATGCCTAACACATGGGCATCCTCGACCAATAATGGAAAAAAGAAGAGCGTCCCTGACGAACACTTGGGACGATTTTACCTGATCCTTTTTTTCTTACGACCAAGCCACAAACATGTGGCTGAAATGACCAGATGACTACCAGAGGGAATCGGAGATGACATCCCCTTACTCCCCCAGTGGTCACTAGCCCCCTCCCACCCTCAAAAAACATCTTTAAAAATATTTTTTCGAGCTTCTATGCCAGCCTCAAATATCATACCCAGCTCCATAACAGCAGTATGCAGGTCCCTGGAGCAGTTTTAGTGGGTGCAGTGCATTTCAGGCAGGATGACCCAGGCCCACCCCCCTACCTGTTACACTTGCGGTAGTAAACGTGAGCCCTTCAAAACCCACATGTAGGTGCCCCCCCTTCACCCATAAGGGCTATGGTAGTGGTGTACAGTTGTGGGGAGTGGGTTTGGGGGGCTCAGCACACAAGGCAAGGGAACTATGCACCTGGAAGCAATTTCAGAAGTCCACTGCAGTGCCCCCTAGGGTGCCCGGTTGGTATCTTGGCATGTCAGGGGGACCAGTACACTATGAATGCTGGCTCCTCCCACAACCAAATGGCTTGGATTTAGTCGTTTCTGAGATGGGCGTCCTCGATTTCCATTATCGCTGAAAATCGGAGACAACCATCTCTAAGGTCAACCTAAATTTCGCAATTTGGGTGGCCCCGACCGTATTATCGAAAGATGGACGCCCATCTTGTTTTGATAATACGGGTTCCCTGCCCCTTCGCCGGGACGTTCTGCGAGGACGTCCTCAGGAAAACTTGGGCACCCCTTTCGATTATGCCCCTCCACGTCTTTTAAGTCTTTGTACCCTAGGGTTCATGCACTGGGCAGAAAGGTCAGCCTAAGGATTTGATCTCTTGTGTCTAGTGAATTTAGTGCTGGTCAGAGGTGCTCAAAACAAGTTTTTTAGTTATCAATATGAACAATTGTTTTCTCCCTCAACACTAATACCATGCATCTGAAGAGTCAGCCAATAATACAAATTCTGCCCAAGTATCTCCTGCAATGCAGGGAGGCCCAATGGAGAAAGGGGACTATCTACAGCTGTTTGCTATCCATCTGAGATGGACCTTTCTAAACCTGTTACTTGGGTGCCCTTAATTTGAATTCACACTACTAGGAATAAGGGAGAAGGGACAGGGGTTTACTCCATAGCTGAAACTACCAACTGTAGTGTTTTAAGGTGATTCAAACATCTGTGGCTACTAACTTAACATACAGGCCACTGAATAGCTATCACCTGAAAATTACTGGTCATTCTGGTTAAGGATTTAACCAGTAAAATACTCTGCATCCTTGTGCTGATCCTCTGAGCCACAGTTCCCTCTTCAATTCAATCTTTTGACAGACAACACATTTTCATTTTAGTGCCTTCTACTTAAAATCTTCTGGTTCATAACAAAACTCACACACTTATCTTTCCACTAAGAACTCAAGATACCTGGGACAAGACCCTTGTCCTTGGAAGGTTTATCATAGCTTTGTTCATTAAACATCTGCAGGCTGCTTCATATATAAGCAAACCATCAGCTTGCAGCCTCTCTGATTTTAACTTTATTAAACAGCATAATGCACAAGCATCATGCTTCCCACAAAGAAATAAGAATGTTTCCTTTCCCTGTACATTGTAATTTTAAAGAAACTGGCCTGGAGTCCTATCAAGGCTCTCCAGGTTCTCAGCTCAGACACATGAAACCGTTTCAGTTATTTTGGAAGGATTAGCTGTCGGTGAAAAACCTGAACAAGTTTTGTAAACCTTCAAGCTATAATTTCAATACACAATTGTTAGTGTATACGTCCAATGGGTGACTCTGACAACCACATTGAAAAATTACTCATACAAGGAAAAAAGGCTCCTCCGTTTGCAAAAATGAAATTTGGACTTTTGTAAACTGATTTGAGTCCTTAAAAACATGCCTGCTTAAAAAATAATCCTACATTTCAAGTATCTGATTAAAAAATTCTATATAGAATTATTTTGCCAATAAAACACATATTTCGGTACATGCTTAGGGTCATGTTTGAAGAATATGAACTTCTATCTGAAGGGGTAAAAAAATAAGGTGAATGGACTCTGTACAGTTCAATAGTTCTCAACTCATGGGATTGGGTCCCAAACATGCAGGTAAGAACACAGACTATGAACTGCATTAAAATAAAGAGACTACAAAATTTGCAGGATGCTTAGGTTATTATTGGCACTAAAGCTCTACCACATATGGAGCATGTGGCTTCTATTCCATTATCCTTTTCCTAAGATTCTCCAACATCAACAGAAGGGTAAACAATTTTTTAGTTGTAAACTAAGGTTCATATGCTCAAAACTCCAGCATTGTTCTGAGCAGCGCTATAAAAATACCACCAGAACAGTGCAGAAAAACAACTCCCTAATGGTCAACGCTAATGAGATGCAAATATAGGTGCGCTCATAGTGTTGAGCATTGGGGAGTTAGACAGGAGGATTGTGCTTGACACAAGCACAGAGAAGTCCCATGGTAAGCTCGGCTCCTGTGCGCATGCGCCTGACAAATCCCAAACATGAAGCACACATTGGTGTCTGTTTTCTGTGGCCTAAATATAAGCATTTTACTTTTTTTTTTGTTTTTTAGCTTGGACGCTTATATTTATTTAAATGCAGGAATCAGACGCCAATGTGTGCTTTCACTTTTGGGTCTGCTGTGACTTGTGCATATTCGTTTCTCACAACCAGCACTTAAGGGCTTGCAGGGGCTTCCCTCTGCTTTCAAAAGCAAATCAAAATCCAATCTTCCAACACCTGCTGCGACCTGGCATTAGTTTTTGCAGCTGTAAGGCAGTTTTGTTCTGGGTGCTCTTTTCTGAGCATTGGGGAGGAATACAAAATGACCTCATTTTCATATGCTTGACTACAGTAGCATGCTACTTGCGCTTTTTGCGCACTCGTTTGTTCCCACACTCTGGGCCTCTGAACATTCTGCACAGGTAAATGCAGGCGCAAGTCTGGTGCTAATGGCCTCTAGTGCCCGTTTACTTTTGAGCATTGCGGTCCAAGGTTCGTGTTGTGTACAGCGCTGCGTATGCCTTGTAGCACTATAGAAGTGATAAGCAATAGTAGTAGTTTTGTGAGGGTGGCAGAACTTGAGCCAGTGATGCCAGAATGGAGCACAAGCACCATAGTCCCCATCCCCATTTTTTTTTTAACTCTTGCCCCCCCTCCCCAAAATAATAATAAAAAAAAACCAATCACACTGACAGGTCTAGGGTTCCCTGCAGATTGCTACTTCCTACCCCTACAATCCACCCAATGGTAATCATGGCTTCCAAAACAGAGAGAAGCTGCTAGTTCCAACAGCAGTAACTAGACTGAACCAGTGGGGGTTCACAAAGCTCATATTTTCTTGGCTCCTAAATGGGAGGTGGCGCCTGTGGCTAAGGGGTGTGGAAATGGATGAGACAAAAGTGATATGATGGAAGTCCCCACCTATATCCAAACCTTGCTCATCTCCGCCTCTCCCCAGTTTCTACAAAGGTTCTTGCACCCTTGTTTTCCTCAGGTCCAGATGTTGAAAAGGGCCAAATGAGCTAATGCAGTAATTCCCAAACCTAGTCCTGGAGGCACCTCAGCTAGTCAGGTTTTTGGGATATCCACCATGAATATTCATTGCATACAATGAAACCCTGACTGGCTAGGCAGTCCCCAGGATCAGGTTTGGGAACCACTGAGCTAATGGAACATGTTCTCACTGTTCACGTGTTATTCATCCTCTACAAATATCAGATTTCATTAACAGGGAGAGACAAACACTACTGGAATGAAATACCTTCAACTGGAAGGAAGAATGGAGGAGGAAAAAGGAACTGAGATTTCTCTTATTTACAGCATTTAATAGCGAACTCTCCACAATTCATCATGCTTTCACTTAATTAGAACTAGCCACAAGCTTTAACTGGTTAGGGGAAGTAACAAATCCTATTGCAATTTCTGGGCTTTTTCCATGGAATCTGCCCCAGGATTTCTCATTCCTTTCATGCTAAGTGGAATCTAATCTGGGTGCAGAACTGTTCCCTGTTAGAATCCATTTTCTCCAGTCTCTCTCAGCCCTGAGGTCTGTGGATTAGAGTGCTGTATTAAGATGTTTATAGACTGTGGAGGAAGGTGCCAGTTGATAGACACCACCATGTTTGAAATATCCTCTAGTTTCTGAACTAGGGGTCTCAGGTGCAAACATATGACGTCCCACGTGAGGATATGGGGTGTAAAAAGAAAACAACACACCATTCTTTTATGTTCTCACATTTTTTTTTACACCCACAACCTGAACTATATATAAATGAAATCCTTTCATGCTTTGAAGGTGATTTCAGCTAGGGGGTTAAGAATGATTTAGCTTTGGCTTCAGCATTAAAAGGCCACATTTATCTCACCAATAAAACAGAATGAAATAACCTCTTGAAGACTGCAGCAATGTGTCTTTGCTAAGTCCTACAGTGAAATCAAACGAGGTTATTGCATTTTAATCCATTTCCTTGGTATTGTGATGTCACACATGCATGGTTATGACATCATAGCAGGTTCCAAGAAAGAGTGCCTTGAGCTTTTCACTTAAAATAAACCTTTGATGGCAAATAAAAAAAAAACAAACAAACCTAAAACTAAGGGATATTCAAGTTTCTCTCCAAACCATGTTTTTCAGAAGCGTTTGCAGAGGGAGTTGAAATGTTCCACCTATTGGCTCAGTACTCAAAAGGGGGGCCTGTGTACAAAAAGAGCACCAAACGAAAATGATCTTGCTCCCATTAGTGGACCCCCGTCTCTTTGCCCCCTTGCCCTCTCTAGATCCTGAAAAAAAAAGCATAACACTACAAATGCATTAAAATACAGTGATAGAGCCCTAAACATGTCTGATTATGAAAAGTTAATAAAAAAAAAGATAATGTTTCAGTCCTGTAGTATACAGCATACAATCTTACAGAAAACAAAGGCAAACTGTAGAAGTGTGCAAGAGGCTTCACACGCTGAGCCCCTCAGCTTGCTTCACAGCTACAAGGTTGCATTAGTGCTAGAATCTACATGGTTACAGGAAGACCAGAGATGCAATGTCTTGTTAATGACTATCACCTTTAAGATTGTGGTATCACTTTTAATCCAGATTCACCAAGGGGAAGGGGAAACAAATCTACTAGTACAGGGGTAGGCAACCTCGGTCCTCAAGGGCTGCAACCCAGTCGGGTTTTCAGGATTTCCCTAATAAATATGCATGAGATCTGCATACAATGGAGGCAGTTTATGCAAACAGATCTCATACATATTGGGGAAATCCTGAAAACCCAACTGGGTTGTGGCCCTTGAGGACCAAAGTTGCTCACCCCTGTACTAAAATCAGGATTGCTTAGTCCACCACTAGCTATTTGTTCAGAAATTAACCATTGGCTTCTTGGCAATGGCAAGGTCTCACGTTTCTCTACTGATTGGACTACTACAATTGATGTTTCAGGGGTGAGTGTACATATGAGAAAGATGTTTGTGAGGGTGGCAACATTGAAAGCCAAGGTGAGAACATAGCCAGGCTGGAGACACTTGTCCTGTAAAAGTACTGCCTTTCTGTTAAGAAATATTGTACCTTAATGAAGAAGTCACCCTCCAGGCCTACAGTGGAACTAGTTCAGGTTTCTCCAATGCGAAGCAAGAATATGTATTCAGTTTGCCTACTCTTGTGTTAGTGTGCATCAGGATTAGTGTATGCCAGTTTCCAAAAGTATCTCATGGGCTTTTTGTTGTTATTCAAAACTCTACACTGGCTGAAATATCTTGTTTTGTAATTACTTTAGCTTCTCTAAAGGTCTATAGATTGAAGGAAAAGTTTGGGATTTTGAGAGTGGGAGGGGAGGGGATGGGAGGACATCCTGTCTTAAACATGGGAAGACTCAAGCTGATGGACAGAGGACCTGCAGTAATGGCTGTTTATCTAGCAGCAACTCTAAATGTTAGTGCTCTAGCTGCTGACACACCTTGACTGGGTTTTACTCTGTTCTCTGTACTGTAAGAGTGCTGAGTAACCATATTACCAGACTTACAGGGCCTCCTGAAGCAGGCCTAAAGGGGATTTCTGCAATGCCTACATGGGTGGCTTAAGGCACCAGAACCCTCAATCACTTCACCTTGTTAAGTGTAATGTGACAATCCTGAAATGCTGGGGATGTTAAATTAGAGCAGGCACTAAATATGTTTAAATATATTTTTGTAAATTAATATTGAGACGCTGATGTGAGATTGTCATTTGAGAGATGCTGTAGTTTGAACAAAATGTCTTGGGATATGAAGTCAAACTCCCACCTGCTAAGATACACTGAACTGGTCAAGTCACTTCATTTCCCTGTGTCAAGTGGGTGATAAAGCAGCTCTTCCTTGCCTCTCCTTTTTGGATATTGCCAGGGTCATGGGCTGCTTACAGGGAAGGTTTTCAAGAATATTTAGATGAAAAGCATTATAGAAACAGAGAATACTACTGCAAGTGACTGTCTAGTGTTGCAAATCTACTTTACAATGTGTAATGCACACCACTTATAAATAGAAACAATGCAGGTGGATGGACATGGAGAGAGGTTCCCAGCAAATGTTAATTATATTATATTCCTTTCTCTGGCAATGAAACGGAGTGAACAAGTAAACTTGGGAGAGCCATTGCCCATCTCTGAAAATGAGCTATGAGACACATCAACTTTATGGGATCTGCTAGGTACTTGTGATCTGGACTGGCTACTGTGGTAGACAAGATACTGGGCTTTATGGACCTTGGTCCAGGCTCAACTTGGCTTATGTTCTTAGGACACTGCAGAGCCCAAAAAACTGTTTCAGAATCAGGTCACCCATAGCACTGAAAATCACCTTTCCCTCTCTAGGCTCCTCTTGTAATTAAGGCTTCTCAGTTTATTGAGTTTTGATGAGTGAAATCGAACAGAAAGACATTCATATCTACTCTAGGGTAGCTAGTTGTTGTTCTTCCGTATATTTAATTAGATATACCTTTGCTCATTGTTTTTTAATAATGAAACTAAAGGTACTTCAAGTGATTTAATATCTAAGGATTGAGAGGAAGATTCACTAAGGTCTGGAAACTACATGATTCAGTTACACCTATCATGGGTGATGTTTCCCACAGATATCAGACCGAGTGCAGCTTAAGGCCAGCTAGTTCAGGTTTCAAGAGAAAACTAATTACTTTATATTTGCACTTTGATACATTTCCTGGTTGACAAGGGTGGACCAGGAGTAACATGGCTTTTTCCAAATTTATTAGGGGTTTACTGCCCCCGCTCATTGTTGGTTACATCTAGGCTGCTTACAGACAAAAATAAAATAGAGGAGAAGGGGGAGACAAGACTTGAATGGAAGGATAAGGGGTGGAACTACAATACTGATAGGACAGAGGGGGAAATCTCAAAAGGGGCAGCACTGTTCAGAACCACCTCTGAGAAGAGAGAGACAAGTGTAGACATCTTGAAAGAGGAAAGTTTTAAGGTCAGTTTTAAAATTCTGAAGTGATTTTTGTTCATGGAGAGTCTGTGGCAATTTATTCCAGTTTTCAGGACCTTGTACTGAGAAAATGGCAGCCTGTGTATGCTTATGAAAAATCTCCCTAAATCAAGGCACCACAAGATGGTGCTGAGTGGAAGATCTTAACGTTCTTTGAGGGGTGTATGGTGTCAGTAGACAGGAGAGATATTGAGGTTTCCCCCGACATAAGGGCTTTATGTACAAGAAGCATAGTTTTGTACATAATGCGATGAGGTAGGGGTAGCCAGTGCGCAGCTTTCAGAAGTGGGCAGACATGATCGAATTTCTTAGATCCTGTGATTAACTTGATAGCAGTATTCTATATAAGTTGTGCATGGCATGTATCTCTTTTTACAACACAGTTTATATAAACTATTCTTATTGCAACAGATGTAGCTACCTCTGGGATGAAAATAACGCATCAGTTATATTTGTCCATATGCTGTATGAAAAGAATAAAGGAGTGGTTTGGTTCAGATTACCAACCCAGTGGGTGGAGAGTGGGAGAGGAAACTGGGTTCAAAGAAACAGCCAGCATTATTGTCGTACACTAAATTCCATATGTGAAGGGCAAGGAGAACTGGGGAAGGGAAGACAGCTGTATGGACTATCTTTTAGCCTTTACTGCTCTCAAGATCTACAGTATGATCTTTCCCTTCCCTCTGTGCAACTGATTAGAAAACTCAAGCTTTTAACCCATCATTTTGCCAGAGAAAAAAATCATTAAAAATTCTTAAAGGTGATAGCCATTCATTGTAGGACCATTAACACTCAAGATGTAATAGCAGTAAAGGTCCACTATGGAGCTTTTGAATAGAATATTACTGTTCCCTGAACATGCACTGGACACAGTAACACAACAGAGCAAAATGAAGACTATGGAAAGGCAAACCCAGAGGGAATAAAACTGCCTGTGTGTGCCATTAGGCTTCTGTCAAAGTTTCACTGTGTTCTATGTTATGGTGAAGGGAGCGCACCAAGCCAGCAGTGCGAACAAAAGCATGAAGTAATGAAGCAGGAACAAGGAACCAGGGTCTCAGGACTCATTGTCCACTGTAAATGCACTACTTGTGCCTACAGCCAGAAAGTCACAGCACCATCACAAGCATAGACCTGCTGCCATCTCAAGACTATCAAAAACACAGAAAAAAGGTTCTCTCTAAATTATTCTCCTTTTGTATTGTCTCCTCCAAAGGCAAACCTCCCAGCATTGGTTAGATTCTATTAGACAAACAGAATTTCCTATTTCAGTTTAGAAAAAGCATGGTTCACATGAGAATGTAACTGGTGACTGTTGACGAACTAAATGATCACACTCGCAGTCCAATCTGTATCAGGTGACAATCGTGTAGAAGAATGAGCTACTTGTTCTGCTTCTTTCTTCTCTGCAGAAGATGACTGCAATTAGTTTACATTCCCACATGAACATCAACTGTCCTGTAACAGTGCCTGCCACATTACAAAGCAGCTCAGAATCGGCAAGGGGCAGAGAAAATTGATGGTGGCTCATTGAAACATTACTTCAGGGCATGCAAAATAGGTTGCTTTAGATAAGGAACCAGGCTGGGGGTTACAGGGCACAGACTAAAAAGGAGGTAAGAAAGGGATTCCATTATTAAACAAAATCCCCCTAATTATATAAGTCGCCAAAACTTGTGTGCCCAAGTTAACTAAATAACAAGCTAATTAGTGCCAATAATTGGCAATGTATCAATTATTGGCACTAATTAGATTTAATTGGAACTTACACACCTAATTTTTACATGAGAGTTTAAAAAAAAAAAGGGTGCACAAATGGGAGGCTTATGGGTGGAATGGGGGTGTTCCTAGCATGTAGACACATTGTTATAGAATACAAGGGACACTTGCCTAATTAAGGCAAACACATTTACACCACTTTCCAGTTGGTGCAAATGGCCGTGCCTAAAGTTAGGTGCAATTCCCGGCCACAAGTGCTATTGTATAAACTGTGCCTAACTTTAAGCAGCTCCTTGTGACTCTGGGCAAGTCACTTAACCCTCCATTGCCCCGGTACAAAAATAAGTACCTGAATATATGTAAACCACCTTGAATGTAGTTGCAAAAACCTCAGAAAGGCGGTATATCAAGTCCCATTTCCCTTACAGATAGTGCTTTTCTTGCGCCAATTTTTTTAGGTGCTATATATAGAATCTTGCCCAATATGGGCAAGCTGAATGGTCATGATCAACATGGGAAAAGAAGTATCTAGGTTCTTTACAAGAGCAAGACCAGCTAAATAATTCCAAAGCAGCAGTGAGTGCAGGTGGCCCAGAAGGAATAAAATCACCTGTCTCACCAAAGAGTAGGTAGGGAATCTGGCAATATCTCCTCTTCTAGTCCTGCAGTGCTACCTAATATCTGCAGCTAGCCCCACTGTAACACAGTAAACACTGCAGAAAGGGTCCTACTTGCAATTACTGTGATGATCTACTTCTAGTCCACAGGGACCTCCATTGCCAGAAAATCAGGAGTTTCTACTTTCCCCATTCTCTCTTGCAATTAGTTACATGACACAGTAATGGTCTTCTTGCCTTGCCAGAGACCAGGACACAGTTTTCAACAGACTAGTTTTAGCTAACTCACTCCTTTAATAAATGCTGCAGAACGTATGCTGTGTATGTTTCTTTATGATTAAGGCTAGCTCTGACCTTTGACTCAAGTCCACATGACTTGGGAATCCAACCCAAGATCCTCCATTTACCAATACAGCACTTAACTGTTGGGCCATCAGGCTGTAGTATGGATCATCCTTACTTGGTAATCCCATATACCTATATAAAAGGTAAGGAGGTCAACTACAAAAAATTTTATGATGCTAATCTACCATTCACTGTAAATGTAATTTCTTTTTTTTTCCATGCTTGTTGAGAATGTCCTAATGTAATACACTAAGCAGGCAGTGAATTACATTAGGACATTTAAGTAGCTCAAATAAAATTACCTGGGAGCAGAGCACTAATGTAAGCACATATTTTATAAAACATATGCACAAATGTGCACAGAGTAAACAAACACAATTACACCTTTGAAGCAGGTGTATATGAGAGAATCTTGTTCACTTCTGGTGCTCGCTACAGGAGCCTATTTTATAAAGGCACACAGGCAACTATATTGCCTTTATAAAACAGGGTTTTTTTTTTTTTTTTTTTTAAGGGAATTGTGCGCCTTGTTCTGAAATTACCCACACTGCCAACACCCTATAGAAAATAATCACTTTATAAGACCAGAAAATTACTAGGCACTTTTGCAAAAGGTAACTGGAGAACAAATTCACCATACTAAAGGAGAAAGTGTATGTCAATGATGTACAAGATAACACAAAACTAACCTCCATCTTCTTACATCATCTTGAACTGATCTGAATGGCTGGTTCTACTGGTATGATGTTGGTCTACACTCAGGGTAGAGCATGACCAATGTGCATCAGCCAAATGGCAATTTGAAGATATTCATACTGGAGAGAGGACCCTGAGGCTACCTGGTTTGGCTAAAGGAGGGGAAAAAGTAGCTGATAAAAGATTACTTCTACTGCTGTTTCATTTCACTTTTAGTGCAAAAATATCTACATTGACTCCTTTTGTATTTTTTATATCTTTCATCAAAGATGTTCTTATAGAATTTATCTAGCTTATCCTGACAATCCTCTGGAACATTTGTGGTCATATCTACATCTATAAAGAGCTAGCCATTTTGCTCGAGTGACTATGCCACTTGTCCAAAGAGACAGTTTATTTAAAAGGGGGCCCAGTACACCAGTCTGCCCTACCAGGCCAAAAGGTAGCTCTAGCCATAACTATACAGTTCTCTGGTTTGCTGCTTTTCACACCAGTAAGACTGCTGTGACACTGCAGGGTCTCTAAGGTTGCTTTCCATTGGACAGCAAGCATATCACACCAAAAGTTCAAGTACAGGCTCCTACGTTTTTTTGGCACACCACAGCAGAATCTGCCAAATTCAAACCAGGCAGCAGATAACATGGATCTCTTGCTGAACTAAAGTTCAGGAAGCTGTGACATGTTGAGAATGGATCATAAGATAAGAGTACCTACAGTGGATGACAGTATCACAGTATGTATCGTCACCCTGAGCTGCTATGCTGAAGTACAGTGGTTCAAAAGGTTACCTAACAGAGCAGCAGTCAGAAGCCAGCAGCTGTGCAGGCTTTGAAATCACTGCACCTGTCAGTGTAGGGGCTGTGCGTGTCACCCTATACTGTCAGCATGGTAACAGACACTGATCCCTTTGCACTGACTCCTTGTATCTTCAGCAGGAACCCCACTTTCTTGCTGCCATCAACCTTCCTTCACTATGGGCCTCTTTTACAAAGGTGCGCTAGCGTTTTAAGCGTGTGCTAAAAATAAGCATGCGCTAAACATCAGTGACAACCATATATTGCTATGGGTGTCTCTAGTGTTTGGCGTGTACTAAAAAACGCTAGTACGCTTTTGTAAAAGACCCCCTATATTTGTTAGGCTGACAGTTGCAGGACAGTTTCCTTTGACAGACAGATTCACTTGCTCCAGTCTATAGCAATTGGGGCTGTTTTATAAACTGTCCCTATTTGTTTGCACATCTACACTGCCCACTCTTCCAATATTCAGGGCAGTTATAGGCCAAAACAGCTGCAAGATTCTAGTGTCACTGCAAAGCAATCTCTCTTATCTGTTATACAAATCCTAAACTATAACAATTCAGGCCAGCTGCCAAGAAGCCAAAAGCAGCAGAATGGGGAGGAACTAGATCAAAATGCTATCCACTTCTCAGTGACTACACATCATAAGATACACTAACTTGCTCATCATTACAAAAAGAAAATCTTCTGCTGCAAAAGATTAGAGATGTAAATTAACTTGATAGGAGGGTATGAATCCTTGGACATCTCTTCCATGTGGCTGGGCCAGCAGCAAATTCTAGGACTACTCCTTAGCACCACCTTGCACACTATCTTAATGCTGCAAGAACATGAAATAGCTGGAAGAGAAAATCAAGCAGTGAATATGGGGCTAGCAGTTACAGTAAAAGCAGCAAACATAATTATTATTTTAAAGCTTCTAAAACGTGCTTCTTCATAACACCCACAAGAGTAAATGAAAGCTTAAAATTGAGAATTCCTAACTAATGAGTGAGATACAGAATATTTATGTTTGGGGAACAGAATTAATAAAGGAAGGAAGGAGGAATTGGTTTGAGAAAATAGTGAAACATTTGAGCATATCATTCCGCTTTTTCAAACCTGTAGTGACACTTTCATGGAATGCTGTCTCTGGAAAAGTAAACAAGATACACAGAAAAAGCAGAAGCACTGTGCAGATAAAAGGCAACTTTTTGCCAATAACCTTCCAATTTTGTCATGAAAACTACCAGAACAAGAGGAACATTATAGAGGAGGGAAAGGAAAAGAGAAAGCAAGAGAGAACATGCAAACATCCAGTGCTTAGTGTTAATACAAGGGATACCTGAAAAGGGTAATTTCTTAAGTTATTTGAGTGAAGATTTCCTGTTTTTGTTTGCTCTGAAAATTCAGAAGTTGACTATGGCCACAAAAAGAAGGTCTTGCCAGCCCCTCTCAAGAGAAGCCAACAAGAAATCAGAGGACAGAATTAGGGGGGCATGATCTGTATAAGAGGATATGTATAAAAAGCTCCATAGCTGCCTTTACTTACTTAAAAAATATATATATTTTTTGTATGTATATTTTGTATGTATATATATATTTATATATATCCATATCCGTCCCCCACTGTTTGAGGACTTAGTTGTGATCAGTTTCTCAAGCTGCAAGTTCTCATTGTTTAGTCCTATGTCATGTGAGTCGTTACATCATCTGCCAGCAGACTGGGATTGTGGTGATATGATGACATGTGACTGTACAGGCAAGCTCAGTTCTGTCCTTTGGTTGGCCATCTGTGTGAGGACCGAGGTAGCCACAGCTTCAGCAGCTGAACGGACGCTGAGCCCATTGGAGGTGACTGTGACTGAACTGTGCTGGATGACTGGTGCTGGGGATCCTGTGGGCTCAGAACTCTCCTTTGGGCTTTCTGTTTTCAAAAACACACATACAAAAAAAACCCCAAATTAACAGCCCAAAAACAAACACATCCCTCGTCAGTTTATTTCTTTACTTTTATTACATTGTATCAGGCCCACACCCCACCACTGCTAATTATTACAGGGTGCAAAATCCTGAGGGAGAACTGGACCCAGCTTCCTCTAATGCTGATTACTGGGCTCAGAGTAAACTTTCATACAGCAGCATGGCACTTCCCCCTACACCCGTTATCCTATGCTCAAGCTTAACCTGCACACATTCACTCAGACAGGAAAGCTGACACTCACCCAGATAACCTTGTGTCTTCTTCTGCAGTGCAGTAACTGGGCAGTCCTTGTGAGCCAGGAGTAGCTGCTTCAACTGAGCAACCTCATTTCTCAGAAGTGTTACTTCATTCTACAGGAGGAGGAGGAAGAAGAGGAGGGATAACGATTTATACACACACAACCAAAAAAATCTTCCAATTCTCTGAAATCTGTTTTTCCCTTGAGCTATCATTGAAACCCCTCCCCTTCTCATTAGCATCTTCCGCAATTTAAGAATCTCAGTACCACACAATTGCCAAGAAGATATACCACCATGCTCCTCAGTACCCTTCAGAGGCCAGCCCTGGAAGCACTAACTGCTAGAATGGCTCTGCCACTCTTTAATATAAAGGTTTAGGACGACAGCTGTATTCATTTACATTCCTAACCAAAAAGATACAATTTTTATTTCTTCAAACCCTGCAGAATTTGGGAATTTTCATGTCATTTCATTAATTTAAGTATTTATATACTGCTTAAACCTAAGTGGTTTACAGTTTCATTTTACAGGTACTGATCTGTCCCTAATGAGCTCACAATGTAAGTAGTACATTGTACTACTATTATACCTGGGACAATGGGGGAATTAAACCTGGTTCCCCAGAATCTTAACCCACTGCTGACTATCACCAAGCAGCGGGAATCAAATCCAATTCCCCAGGTCCCCTACACTAACCATTAGGCCACTCCTCCACTTAAAAGGGTCAATGTCTGTCCATTTGCAAAATGACAAAATAGCTATGAAAATTTAATGAAACAGGACCAAATTTGGCACGGGTAAAAAAACTGGTGAAAACACAAGTTCAAAAAGAAGCCATATTGGACTTGGGAATCCAGAGAATGAATGGTTCAGTGCATTTCTGTGGAGTAGTTCTACTTTCTGCAGAATAGAAACTTTGATACAAACCTATCAGTTAGGGAACTGTTCCTTTCAAACTTCTTTCCCCTCTTCTCTGCTATCCTTTTCAGACACACACAGACCCTACATGTACAGAAGAAATGCACATACATACATGAAGAGGCCTTCCCCGCTAAATACTTCCTGCCCCACTGAAGGGCTGGTTCTTCATGAGTTAAATGTGGTTGCTATGAGTACTGCCATCTAGTGGTAGAAAAGTACAGCAGTACAGATTGCCATGGGACAGTAGCGCCCTGTGTTTAAACTATAAAAATCTATACTTTGAAAAATCTGACAGTGACATCTTGGTTTCACTTTATTCTTCACAATGCAAAGGACTGTATGGATACCTTCTGCCCTTTCTCTCTATATTAGTGACATGGACAAATACAAACACACAAGCAGAGGGGCTGGAAAGAATGCTGTGAATTACGTTCTGCATGCTTTTACCTCTTACTATATGGTTTGAAAAGCTGTATTCTTTCATTCTAACAGACTCACGGAGCAGATGAAGGAACATAGCTTTTGAAGCCTAGACTTAAATGCACCGATGGGCCGATCATCAGAATTCCTGCGCTGTTCCAAACAGCACCCTAAAAATAGCGCCGAACAGCACGAGGTTATAACACCCCAATGATCAAAGCTAATAGCATGCAAATTTATGCGCTCAATTAGCTCTGATCATAGGGGTACTTCCTGCAGGAGGACTGTGCCTGGGCATGCACCCATGGCACAATCCTCCCGCAGAAGCTGTTTGATAGGTCCAGGCTGTCAAAAGCCCGGACCTCACACCTAAGCCCGCTCCCCCCAAACACAAAAACCTTGATGGTCCAGTGGAACTGCTAGCTTCCCCCTACCCCCCCCAATCAAACAAACACACTCTGGTGGTCCAGCAGGACCGCTAGCTAGCTAGCCCGCCTTCCAACAGGCGGTCTACCTCTCCCTAGTAGTAGGAAGTGGAGGAGGGAGGGACTAGCACTCCCTCCTTCCTCTTTGGGCACCTTCTCAAAATTGTGGTGTCCTGCATTGCCCTGTGCAACCTGGGATGCGTTAGGTGGGACTTAACTTCCATATAAGGGTTAAGCCCTGCCCGGCACATCCTAGGATGCACTGGGCAAGGCAGGATGCCGCCATTTTGGGAAGGCACCTGAAGAGGAAGGAGGGAGGGAGTGCTAGACCCTCCCTCCCTCACATACTACTACTACTATTACAGAGAAGTAGGCCACCGGAAAGGCAGGTGGGCTAGCTGTCCCACTGGACCACCAGGGCGTTTTTGTTCAATGTGGGGGGGGGGGGGGGGGGGGGGAGGGGGAGGCAAGCTGTCAAACCTCTTCAGTGGGTCTCCTTCATTCCTCCCTCCAGGGGTGTAGCTACGGGTGGGCCTGAGTGGACACCTGCAAGGAACACAGGGAGCGATGGGGTTCAGTGACATGCAGGAAGATGCCAGGATGCCGCGAAAGAGGAGAGATATTGATGTGGGGGTAGATGAAAAAAATCTGTATTAAAAAAAATGTATCTCCGGGCGGGGTGGGGGAGGGGGGGCCTGTGGAGTGCCATGCCATGGAAGGGCCCATCTAAGTTAGCTCTGGGCCCATCCAAAATACTGGGTCTGGCTAAGCCACTGGCAAACCCTAATGCCAGCTCCAAGTTGGCATATGATTTGCAGTGGTTAGCTTTGCACTCTGACAGACCGAAATATAAGAAACACATAAGTGGATGATTATTAAGATGCATTACAACAACATGATACTGTAACATATGTTAAGAAGAGTTATCATAGAACACACAATAATGTGATGCAAAACACCTCATTATTATATAAATCAATTAATGCAGCTTGTGGTTAAACACTTCAAAAGCTGCATTATTCCTGAAAAAAATGCCAGCTCAAAGTGGCCTAATGCTCCCAAGCTACAACTTAAAAGGGTCTAAATAAATAAATAAAACAGCAAAACCCCCCATGTTCTCCCTCCCCCTACCTCTTGAAGGCAACCCCGAAGGTACCCCCTATCCCCTGAATAGCCTTCCTTTTCTCTCTCCAAGACTTTCCTGGGCCTAACTGTTCAAATCTCTGGTATCAATGGTCTGATAGGTTCAAAATGGCACCGGTGCCCCCTAGCTGTAATTCTCATGGTACTATCGTAAGGGGTCAAAAGCTGCCATAGAAGGTCCTTAAATATAGTAGGCCTGTGTTGGGCATTGTTGGTTGAACAAATTTATCTTCATCTAGATTTTTTCATCTGTTCTGCTTTTTGTGTCGTCATATAAGGTCCTTATACTAACTACCCCGCCTTAGTCAGTCATGATATTTCTTGCCAACTTCCATGCTTCTGCACCTCCCAAAGGAGAAGAAACACTTTCAAGACAAGAACAGCATGTTATGATGAGCATAAGATGGTAGACAGAGTAAGTTTATTTATTTTCAGCACTTGATATACCATAAGTGATCCCTGAGGAGACTACGCAGTTTACAGTTTCTATTACAGGTACTTTGCACTATCCCTAATGGGCTAACAATCTAAGTATGTATCTGGGGCAATGGAGGGCTAAGTGACTTGCTCAAGGTCACACCGAGCTGCAGAGGGAATTGAACCTGGCTCCTCGGGATCTCAACCCACTGCCGACCGTCAGGCAGCAGTGGGATTTGAATCCAGTTCCCCAGCTCTGCGACCCGCTGCACTAACCATTTGGCTATTCTGCCACTAAAATGATGCAAAGCTGGGAGAATCCAAGATGTACATAGCACTGAAAACAATACAAGAACAAATTCCAAAGCGTTTTAACCATGTTAATAGGCTGTCCGAAAAAGTTCCCTCTCTTAACGCAATGTGTAGATTTTTAGCAGCAACTAAGTACATGCCGTTTAGAGAAATGAGTGGTTGAATTTTAAACCTGCTTCTATTCCCCCTAAGGATTTGAGGAACTTACAATCTAAAAAACAACCCCATATATCCATATATATCTCTTACTATATGACAAAACAAAGCATATCAAAATCAACCAGCAGAATAAAAGATCTTACCAATACAAAAATCTCCTAGCCCGATCCAAAATCATTAAAACATGATTTTAAATCAGCATGTTTTACCCACTGCTTGAATAACCAAGTTTTAACCAACTTATAAAATTTTATGATACTATCAGGCTTATTTTCAAAAGAGAAGGACGCCCATCTTTTGACACAAATCGCAGATGGGCGTCCTTCTCATAGGGTCGCCCAAATCGGCATAATCGAAAGCCGATTTTGGGCGTCCTCAACTGCTTTCCGTTGTGGGAATGACCAAAGTTCACGGGGACGTCGGAGGCGTAGCAAAGGTGGGACTGGGGCGTGCCTAACACATGGGCATCCTCGACCGATAATGGAAAAAAGAAGAGCGTCCCTGACGAACACTTGGACGACTTTACCTGGTCATTTTTTTCTTACGACCAAGCCTCAAAATGTGCCCGAAATGACCAGATGACCACGGGAGGGTATCGAGGATCACCTCCCCCTTACTCCCCCAGTGGTCACTAACCCCCTCCCACCCTGAAAAAATTAAAAAAATATATGTTTTTCCAGCCTCTATGCCAGCCTCAAATATCATACCCAGCTCCATGACAGCAGCATGCAGGTCCCTGGAGCAGTTTTAGTGGGTGCAGTGCACTTCAGGCAAGCGGACCCAGGCCCATCCTCCCCCCATCTGTTACACTTGTGGTGGTAAATGTGAGCCCTTCAAAACCCACCACAAATCCACTGTACCCACATGTAGGTGCCCCCCTTCACCCCTTAGGGCTATGGCAGTACTGTACAGTTGTGGGGAGTGGGTTTTGGGGGGCTCAGCACACAAGGTAAGGGAGCTATGCACCTGGGAGCAATTTCAGAAGTCCAATGCAGTGCCCCCTAGGGTGCCCGGTTGGTGTCTTGGCATATCAGGGGGACCAGTGCACTATGAATGCTGGCTCCTCCCACGACCAAATGGCTTGGGTTTGGTCGTTTCTGAGATGGGTGTCCTCAGTTTCCATTAACGCCGAAAATCGGGGACGACCACCTTTAAAGGTCGATCATCTCTAAGGTCGACCTAAATTTCGCAATTTGGGCGTCCCCGACCGTATTATCGAAACGAAAGATGGGCACCCGTGTTGTTTCAATAATACGGGTTTCCCCGCCCCTTTGCCAGGACGTCCTCAGGAAAACTTGGGTGCCCTTTTCGATTATGCCCCTCTATTTCTATCACAAGTTTATTCCAAAGCTGAGGAGCTAAATCTTTGTCATCCACTAGGCATTGTACACTGAACTTGCATTGTTTAATTGATGGAACTTCCACAAAAATATCTCAAAAGAAGAATGTGGGATATAAGCTCTCATGGTTTCCAAAAAATATTATGGGTGTATTCCCCATATAATATTAAAGACAGAAATCAAGGGGTGCTAACGGATCCAAGATGGCGACGGTTAGAGCTGCTTAGCCGGACGCGCTCCGATAGTGCCCCAGCCTACCTTGGTGAAAGCGTCTCACCCGTCTATGATGGGGAAGAGGAGAGGAAAAGTTCGGGAGGCTCCCCAAGTCCCGGGCGGAACGCCCCAGCTTCACCAACCGACGCTGCAGCATTTCGGAGTTTCCTTCGGTCCTGCCTCGGCGTCTACTCCCTCTGCCGGAGCTGGCGCGTTGACGCCAGACGGCAGTGCAGACGGGGTTTCCCTCAGCCCCGCCGAACGTGCGGCACCCCCACAACCCGGAATAGAAACTCTGAGTGCTAGCCCTGACGCCATGATCCCAGGTGGAATGCATGGAGAACGGGGAGGGAGCCGGCCTGAGAGGACAACTGGACCCGATGAGCAGCGAGGAGCGGGAATGTCAGCAGCTTGCGTTTTGTTTAAAAATGTGAGTACCCTGGAGCAGGTTTCAAAGGCTCCTCTTCCGGATTTTTCAGTGGGAATTGTAGCAAAACCTGCCGTAGTGACATTAGAGTCACTGTGGGACCTAACTTCTGCGACCCAATCTGCTCTACAATCTTTAATTTTGAAAAATATGGAAACAATTAAAGTTCTTTCAGAGACTGTGTTAGATCAAATACAGACTTTTGAACTCCAAGCCTCCGAGGCTAAGAAATTGTCTGAGAAAATGGAGAGACTGGACTTGGTGGAACAAGCCTTAATTAAAGACAAGAATTCTACCCTAAGACGCCTGGAGTATTTAGAAAACCACTCTAAGAGACTTACTTTGCGGTTTATAAATTTTCCTAGATCTCCTTTAGTTGTGCCAATTCAAATGGCTAGAAAATACTTAATGGAAATTCTGGGAATGTTAGAGAGTTCATTGCCACCTATAACACGAGCTTATTATATTCAAACAGATGTGAAAACATCAAGCGAATTACCTGTACAAGGTGCAATGAATCTCACTACATTCCTAGAATCTTCTCTTGAGGTTATAACTCAGAGGACCACTTTATTGGTCACATTTGCATTGGAAATTGATAGAGACGCAGTGCTCAAACTTTCCCTGAGACACTTGGATTCTCTGTTTATGGGTTCAAAAGTTAGAGTTTTTCCTGACTTGTCCAGGGAAACTCAGAAGAGACGTAGGATGTTTTTATTATTACGATCAAGGGTGATAGCACTTGGTGCAGATTTCCTTCTGAGATATCCCTGTATATGCAGAATAAAATTTCAATCTAAACAATATCAATTTTTTGACCCAAACCAGTTGGAGGATTTCCTAAAGAGCAGAGAAGAAGTCAATGTACAAGTTTAGTCACATATGTAACACTGTATGACAGATTGGAGTTACCCAATCAGGAATTAAGCAGCTCGTTTTGATTATTATTAGTGAAATTTGCTAAATTAAGCATTAAGACCTTTTTTTCCTTTTTCTTGGATCATTTTTTCCTATCTTTGTGGACGATAGGTAACATATTATTGAGTTTTTTGAATGTATTATTTCTTTGTTGTAAGATTTTGTTTTAGTGTATTATCACTCATAAATGTATATGATTGTTAAAAATTAATAAAAGAGAAGTAAAAAAAAAAAAAAAAAAAAAAAAAGACAGAAATCAAAAGTTTAAATTTTAACCCAGATAGTTCTAAATTATATAATTTTATCAAAATCGTATATGACATATCCCATTTTTTAGTCGAAAACTACAGACAGAGATCCCCCCTCAAAAAAAAAATCAGCATCTGGGATCTGTTTAGATAATCCTACCCACAAAACTTTAGTCTTCTCAGACTCTATTTTCACACCTTTGTGCAGACTTTTACAGCAAACTCTACCCACAGAAAGACAATGAAAAGGTTAGCAGGAAATCAGTTACAGGAGCTACTAAAGACTGCTTATAAAATGAGAAAAATTATTACATTTTAAAAGGGAAATGACCAAACTTTTGAAGTAGAAACTTGAAGATGGCAGATATATTGTTATGATTAGAAGTCAGGGTTGAGGATCTAAGATGATGTCAGCATAGGACACCGAGGTTGGCACTCCAAGTAAGAACCAAGTAAGAATCAAGCAAGTTTATAAAAGAGCAAACATGAATTACTTGCCCAGGGGAGGTGATTTCAAATGCATCATTTGAAGGGAGGGGAGCAATTGAGATCTAAACAAAGGAAACGTTTAATGTATCTGATGTAAGCATTTAATCTATTTGATACTTTGAGGTTATATCATATGATTCAACAGAACTGCTCATTCTTTTCTAGGATTCACCAGATGTACACAAAAATAACTGTGTGCTAATCATAGGAATCTGTTTAGAAGTGCAGGAGCTTCAGAAACTGGAAAGAACTTGTTTTATGGGGAAGGAAGAACAGAATTTTGGAGGCTCAATGCATCCTTATTGAAAGATAGGTGGTAGTGCAGGACCTAGGGAGTAAAACCAATGAATACGTGAGGTGAATGGAAATGGAGAGGTAGGGCCGGATATATTATGGGGTCATGTTAAAAGCAGTAGTCAGGGAGGTGTCTTATGAAATGAGGGGGGGGGGGAAGGAAAAAAATAATGAGGAACAGGTATTTGGGGGGGGGGGGGGGGGGGGGGGGGGGGGGTGGGGGGGGGGGGGGGGGGGGGGGGGGGGAATTAAAATGGTACCAGAAGTTAGCACAACTAGAGAGCAGCACAAGGCTGGGCAGCTGGAGGGGATTCATAGAATTAGAGCACATGAAAGTGAGAATAAAGGAGTTCCAACATGAGGAATTAAAATTTCAGTTCTGTGAGTGGTATAATAGATACAGTAAATTGTGAGGCAGCTTAAAGGGAGGACATATGACCAATACTAGATTCTATATAATCAGGGCCTAACATTTGGTGCCAAAATGAAATTCACTTAAGCATATTCTATAATACACCTTAATTTAGGCATACTTTATAGAATAAAACCTAAATTTCCAAACTTAAGAGAAGAATAGCCATACTGGGTCAGATCAATGGTCCATCTAACTCAGTATCCCTGTTTCCAACAGTGGCCAATCCAGGTCACAAATACCTGGCAGAAACCAAAACAGTGGCAACATTCCATACTACCAATCCCAGGGCAAGAAGTGGCTTCACCATGTCTATCTCAATAGCTGACTATGGATTTGTCCAAACCTTTTTAAAACCCAAATAAGTAAACCGCTGTTACCACATCCTTTGGCAACGAGTTTCAGAGCTGAACTATTTGTTGAGTGAAAAAAATTATTTTCTCCTATTTGTGAAGCAGCGCAGGCATTTCTCCCCATACAGTGGGGGTGGAGTGAGGGGAAGTTTTTAGCCTATGCTTTTTCTCAAGTAATTACTTAGTCACATGGGTAGCATTTCTGCCACTTACGGCATTTTATGATCAGCTTTGAACCTTTCTGGGAGTTGGTGGAATACAAGTACTGCATCAATATTTCATGAAAACTGCCCTTTCCTATTTATATTTGTGTGAGGGAGTTTATAGAATACACTGAGCACCTGTCCATGCGACTAAATTTGGTCGCGGCCAATTACGACAAGTAAAACCTGATGTAAATCCTGATGCCTAAATTAGGGACGGAGTGGGTGTATTCTACAACATTATGCATAGATGTTATACACACCCATGACCCACCCATTCCATGCCCATACCCCTTTTTAAATTATACAACTTAGAATTTACAGACACCAGGTTACAGAATACGTGAGTGTAAAGTCTAATGCCAATTAGTGCTGATAATTGGTTGCTAACATCCAATTAGCAGAGCTGATTAGCTTAACCAATTAGCTTATGCACATTGTTATGGAATACGCTTCGATCTCCACGTGATATACAGAATCCTGAGGATGCAATATATAGAAATTTGAAGATAATGTTCAAAGGGAAAGGGAGATAGAATATTCTACAATTCTATAATTCAGTGCTTGATAAATTATTAGATGAAATTCTTGTAGTTTTTGGGGTGTATGAGCTACCTTTTTAAGCTTAACAGGTCCACACTGAAGTTATATTAGCAATTTTCTTCTGATATTTCTGACAATAATTGTAAGCCACACTGAACTCAAGAGGCCAAATGTGGGATACAAGTGTCATAGTAAAGTAATGAAGCAACAAATGCCAATTTCTCCAATTTTATAAGAAATTATATGCTGAAGAGGGAAGAACAAGAAAGGAAGATGATAATAAACGTCCTTTAAGCTTAAATATAACAAAACTATCTTCTGAAGCATCAGAGTTAACGGCACCCATATTAGAAAATGAGGTATTAGGATAATTAAGAAATTGCTGAGTAGAAAAAAGCACTGCAATTAGATGGTTTTACAGAGGAATTCTATTTTTAAAAATGTCAGGGAAATAATTGGTGTCTTAACCAGTTTGTTTTATTGCAGGGTACTGGGTTGCCTCACACAGGGGCAGATACGGCAAGCCTAGCAGTACAGCCGCAAATCTAATACCGCAAAAAAAACAAAAACAAACCCAAAATCAAAAATACCGTAGCATGCAATAATCAATGAGCATGCAAATTACTGCCATGTTAAAATTGTGGCAGTAATGGGCTGCTCATTACACCAGGCACTGACAGGAAGGGCGACATTAAAAAAAAAAACATGCTGAAACATTTCGCTCATCCAGCATCTAGCTCCACCCCAAAATCACTCAACCCTGTTACCTGCAACGATAAAATTTCCCATGGCACACTCATCCCCCCCCCCCCCCCCCCCCCAAAACCGTTTTCCTTGTTCTCAGCCTACTGCTCTAACCATTAGGCTTCTTTTCCACTTTTGCTTGTAACTGTTGTTTCTACTCACTGTTTGTTGTTTACAGTATTTTCAATTTGATTTGCGGTATAGTCCCAAGTAATATTTGGAACATCACCTATTTTGTATCAAAAAGTGTTGCCTTCTCCAAATATAACAACTTGACTGAACTTTGTTTTATTTTGGAACTATCACAGCAGCATCTGAAAAAGACAATTGAATAAGAATATTTTTGCATATTTTTATGAATTGTTTTGATTCTGGATATATATCGTCCCAAATTCTGGGAGACCAAATGAGTCCCATGCACACTGCTCCCACTATATAAAGTATCATATTTTGGGGTTATTAATCCCTAGATATTTATAGTAGTAAACTCAGTGGAATTTTACTGCTAATAATTCTTACAAGTATAGGGCAAATATATTAAATGCTTCTATTTACAAATAGTTTAAAAGGAACTCAAGAATCATGCTATGTATCTTTTTTTGTTTGTAACATTTCTTTTTCATTTTTATTCAACTCTCACACCAAAACATTTTTCACAGCATACCATTTTTATCTTAATAGTCCAGTTCTTCAACTATTTCTCTACCCCTTTCCCATCCCTTCTGTTTACTTCCCACTTCCATCTTAACCACCTGTTCTCCTATCTACCCTCTATGTCCCAACAAGACGTCCTCAAACTCACTTTGCCATCCTACATAAGCTGTTAATCTTCCCACGCTTCAGCTTCTTTGCAATATTTTCATAATATATGTCTATGAGCTTTTCCAACTGCTCATTTTGTCCCAGTCTACCTATCCACCTCTCCATACAGAGACCTCCATCCTTTCTATCCCCCGTTTTGCATCTTGCTGCTACTATCCACATTTTTATTAATCTCTGACATTGTCTTTGTTTTTGGGTATCATTCTCAATAATAAAAATTTCTGGTCATACCTCAAATACATCCCTGCTAAGATCTTCACTTCTGTCACAACCGTCCAGTACTCCCTTATTTAAGGACACAGTCACCATATATGCAAAGAGTTCTCTTACCAGCACAGCCCCTCCAAAATATATCTGAGGTTCCCACACAGAATATTTTAAAGCTTAGTAAGGATTGTGTAACATCTGTATAATATTTGATATGCACTCACTTCTTCAAAAATCCTCCTCCAGGTCATTTTTGAGAACTTTTCCCCTAATCATGTTCCCATTCCTACATAAACTGTTTGACCCTCTTAAAAATCTGTGAAATTTTGTTATCGCTCCTTTTCAAACTCCTACAATTTGTCAAGCTGCTGTACCTCCTCACAGTTCCTTTCCCCTAACCTAGTCACTCTAATAAAATGCTGTACATGAATCAGTACAGTGAGCGCTTGTGTCGCCTGATAAAAATTCGACTGAATGAACACAAGTCATGTATCAAGAATAAAATATTTTCAGCTCCTTTAGCACAATATTGGAATGACTGTCAGCATCAATTAACTGACATAAGATGGCATGTTTTGGATAATGTTCAATTCGGGTGGGAATGCTGAACAACTGTTAAATTGGGAAGTATGAACTTCCCCTCAAATCACAAGTCAGGAACCTTGGAATACAGTTAGATTCAACACTTACTCTGACTTCCCAAATCCAAGCAACCTTCAAGAACTGCTTATACTATTTGCGACAGCTATGCCGCTGCCTCTCTCCTTACATCGAGAAGGTAAATCTTATCCCAGTTGTGCATGCCATGATAACAAGACTGAATTACTGAAATGCACTCTACAACGGTCTGACTACAAAGGGCCTGCACCAGCTCTGATTCAGAATACTGCAGCAAGACTAATTGAAGGTTGCAAGCGACGTGACCACATCACACCATTTTTGCAAAAACTTCACTGGCCACAATACAATACAGGGCTAAATTTAAAACTCTATGTCTGTCTTTCAAGGTCCTTAAAGGAAATGGCCCCAAGTACTTGAAGAATAGGATGATCCTCTACACACTTACAAGGACACTAAGGTCACCCCCAAGGAGTATCCCTAACCACACCAAAAGACATTACATGATGTGATACCCGCAAGCGAGCCTTCTCTGGAGTAGCCCCCCACACTCTGGAATGCACTCCCTGAATGGCTCTGCTTAACACAAGACTATCTCTACTTCAGGAAACAGGTGAAAGCTTCAACCAGACCTTTAATGGAAGAAGTAACTAACTTGTTAGGCTCACTCAGACAAGGAGCGACATGGGCTGCACATACTGCAGCAGGACACGTTTATCCACTCCTACCCTAGCTGAGATAAAATTTAACCATCTCTCTGACCTGATGTGCAACTTTCTTTAGTCACCTTACTTTCTAACTCCTCTTACTCTCTTATCTATATGCTCCAACTACATTCAGTGGTTTATATAGTTTATACAGATACTTTATACCTGGGGCAATGAAGAGTTGAAAACTTGGCCATGTCAGAAGAGGCTAGTTTTTTTCTAAGCTAACTGGCTTTTGAATTTTTGATATGAAACCATAGGTGCCCGGTATAAGAGGCTTGGACAGGCTAAGCCTCCCCTGCTGTGCTCTGAGGGGTTTAAATTGTTGATTTACCTCCATCCTCACAGCAGAAGCTGCAGTGAAAGCCCTCTAGCCTTGTGTAACCAGTTGTAGAAATTGGTTTATGGTTTGTTTACCTTACTGCTGGGAGGTGGGGGGGGGGGGGGGTTGGCTGGAGGTGTCCTGAGTTGCCAGGGAGATATTTAACGAGGAAGACTTCCTGACCTGCACTGAGGACAGATAGCAGCAGATACTGGGCCAGCATGATCAGAAAAAGTCACCAAACAAAGGTAGAAAAGATCATTTTATTTTCATTATAGTGTTTGGAATATGTCCACTTTGAGAATCAGGTGCTCAACATTAAAAGTTTATATTTATTTACTTATTTATGCCATTTTATCCCACATTAAACATGAATTAGGGTGTTTTGTGGCTCTACATGAGAATTGTGATGATATGATCCCTTGTTTCATATTGTTGACGGTCTGCATTTTCCGTTTGGGTGTATATTGGTGTATTAGGTTCTGCCCGTGTAATAGTTATGGTACAGTAAGGTTCTGAGTGTGTTTTGCACAAAGTTGTGCATAGTGTTTTGCAGTTGAGCGATTGTGCTTAGAATATGCTTTGAGCAACCACTTTATTCTCTGACATATGATACATATCTAATATCTAAATTTAATAAAAGGTATTGTGACTTTTATTTTTATTTTTTCTGTGTGTTATCAGACAATTATGGATTTAAGCTCCACCCCTGGCCCCACCCCTAACCCCGCCCCCTTTAGCCTCCCCAAACAGTTGGGCCACCGACCACCTACGTATGAAACTGCATATGGAGAAAATCAAAATAAATTTGGGATCAATGAGGATTAAGCAGTACTGCATAAGAAAAGTGTTGGAATGCAGTAACTGTGCTGTGAGACCTGAAGATCCATTTATAATTATTTGTATGTTTAGCAGTATATACTGTAAGAATATTTGTTCTGATTAACATCTGCTTTGTTCCTGAAATATGGTGACATTTAACTCGATATGTAATATAATTAGTTGCTGGGAGAATTGTTTGGATTTGTACTTGAATCAGTGGCATAAGCCATAGGTGGGCCTAGGTGAGTGGAGGCCCACCCAGTTTTGGCTCAGGCCCACCCAGCAGCAGTGCACCTTTGTCAGAGCCAGCGTTGGTCACGGGCATTCTGGACCTCTGTGGTCTGACTTTTTCCTTCCATTCACCCTAGTTAATTCATGCTGCTGCCCAGTGAACCTCAGAGCCTTCTCTCTAGCACGGTCCACCCATGTAGAAACATGGAGCTGTATCAGAGGACAGACTCCAGGGTTTGCCAGGAAGCAGCATGAGTTAATTGCTGCCAGCAACTCCCATAACGAAGAGTTAAAGGTAGACCAGGGAGTGGGGGTTGTAAGACAGTGGGGGGGGGGGGGGGGGGGGGAGGAAGAAGAGAGAAATGTGGACAAGAGAAGGGTTTCATTCAGGGGGCTGATGCTGGATCCAGAAGCAGAGGGGAGGGGGAGATGGGGGACAGTGGGAAGGGAAGAAAGAGAGGGACATGTTGGATCTAGGGAAGGGGGAGGAGATGCCAGAAACTCCCTTAAATGGTAAGGGAAGACCCACCAGTGCATCCCAGGTTGTACTGGGCAAGGCGCTGCTATTTTGGAGGCAGCGCTGGAAGGAGGAGGAGATGCTATCATTCCTCATTATTTCAAGGTATGAGGGAAGGTCAGGGGCGCTGGACCTCCGCCCTGTGCCTAGTGTCGGAAGTGAGGTTGGGAGCTCCACCGGTTCTTCAGGCCCCCCGTGTCAGTGTCCGGGGAGATGGGGGCTTATGATTGGTTGGGGAGCACTAGACCACCAGAGCCTTAGCCATTGAGAGGGTCCACTTAACACCCAGAACGGACAGTGGCTTGGACTGGGGGTGAGGGGGTGGGGGAGAGGAGCTTTAACTCCACCAGCTCTGAGCTGGACTAGGGTAAAGGCCCTATTCCGCCTGAACAATGAGAGCAGTGCTCTGATCATATGGGCGGAATACCGCAGAGCTCATTTAAATGAGTTCTGTGGTATTCCCTGGTGCGCTCTTCGTTTGTCTCGCCAGGGCCCTCTCTTCATCCCGCACTAGTAAATGCGGGTGCTAGTGGCCTCTAGTACCCATATTTAACTTTGATTATCAGCTCCTTAAAACATTAAAGGGAATGAAATTCCCCTCCTCAATCATCTGATGAAATCCTTTTTCCAGCTTTCAAATACTCCTGGTCCCTCCCTCTTAATCTTTAATAGGAGCCTTGTCAACTTTTTTTTCTCAAGTCTTCATCTCTCCAAGCCTCTATTAAATGCTTTGTAAAAGGATTAGCAATTGTCCTTCTCCAATCTTCTGCTTCTGAAAATCTCAACAGGTTTCTCACTTTCCCTTCCTCCCACCACACTTGTTCTAACTGTACTTATGGTTTAAAGCTCCTCACCTCCCAACTTAAAATATGCTTTACTGGAGCTGCAGTGGTTGACCATTTGATACCCTCATCCTTCCCTTTACCTGTGTAAAATTCTTGGCTTTCTTTTTGCTTCTAAAATGAATTGAGGTCTCTCTCTGCAAACTAACAAATACTTCTTTGGGAACCTCCACAGGTAACACTTGAAATATAATACTCTTGGCAATGCGTTCATCTTTATTTCTGCTATCTTTCCCCACCAGGACAAATAGCTTATATGCTATTTATTTGAACACTCCCCCCCCCCCCCCGCCCCCATCCCTCACTCCACCTTATTTTAAGAATCCTGCTAGAATTGATCAGGCTGTTTCAACTATTTCAAATCTACGTTATTTCACTGTTCTTAATCAATTTTATTTATTTAGATTTTGCTCACACCTTTTTCAGTAGTAGCTCAAGGTGATTACATTCAGGTACTCTGGATGTTTCTCTGTCCCAGGGGGGCTCACAATCTAAGTTTGTACCTGAGGCAATGGAGGGTTAAGTGACTTGCCCAAGACTACAAGGAGCAGCAGTGGGATTTGAACTGGCCACCTCTGGATTGCAAGACCGGTGCTCTAACCACTAGGCCACTCCTCCACAACATCTGCAATTAGCCTGAATAAGACCTGTAAGGTTTCAGCACAAAATGATTGTTTCAATGGATAAGACAGTTTATACACTGTTGAATACCAGGGAGGTTTTTTGAAGCCACTAATTGAATAATTGCCATGCTTAAGTAGGGCTTATTCCTACCCCAAAAGTAATATGCAATGTGTGGAGTAGTTAGTTTGAAAGCTTAATTTCACAATGTGGGATCTGATGTGTGTTGTCTCATAAATCCTACTCAAATTTGTCCCCACCTGGAGCCCTAAATTCCTAGTTAGCTCTTTTGAAAGGAAAGCAAATGTGCAGATGTCCCACCTCCCTGTCTACTGAATTCACATTATTTACTTCCATCTTATCGATATTCATATTAAAGGCTGATATCCCCTAAAGCTCCCTCAATAGAATGGGCAATGATAGCAAAGGCTGCCCCACATCATCCGTGAATAGTGCAATCTTATACTCTTCTTCCCTGACCCCCCCTAATGTTTTGATCCCCTCATTTTCACTGCAAAATGAACTGATATTGCAAACAGTGGGAGGAGGGGGGGATAGGACTCCCTTGCCTTGTTCCACTATTTGAGAAATGTTTAAATAACCCCCCCCCCCCATTTACCTTTACTCTGACGTCAGTTTTCTATTAGAGATTTCTCACCCATTGGCTAAATTTTTCCCCTATCCATCAGACAGTCCCAATTACAAATAGGAGGCAATGTCCTTCTGTAGATTAGGAATTGGCTATTGGACAGAAAACAAAGGGTAGGGATAAATGGCCATTTTTCTCATTGGAGGAGGGTGAACTGTGGAGTGCCGTAGGGATCTGTATTGGGATCGGTGCTATTTAACATATTTATAAACGATCTGGAAATTGGAACAAGTGAGATGATTAAATTTGTAGAGGACACAAAACTATTCAAAGTTGTAAAAACACATGCAGATTGTGAAAAAATTCAGGAAGACCTTAGGAAACTAGAAAACTGGGCATCCAAATGGCAGATGAAATTTAATGTGGACAAATGCAAAGTGATGCACATTGGGGAGAATAATCCCAATCACAGTTACCTGATGCTAGGGTCCACTTTAGAGTCAGCACTCAAGAAAAAGATCTTGGTGTCGTTTTAGACAATACGCTGAAATATTCTGCCCCGTGTGCAGTGGCAGCCAAGAAAGCAAACAGGATGTTAGGAATTATTAGGAAAGGGATGGTAAATAAGATCAAGAATATTGTAATGCCTCTGTATTGCTCAATGGTGCGATCTCACCTAGAGTACTTGCATTCAATTCTGGTCACCGTATCTCAAAAAAGAGAGACAGCGGATTAAAAAAGGATCAAAGAAGAAGCAACCAAATTGATAACAGGATGGAACTCTTCCCGTATGAAGAAAGGCTAAAGAAATTATAACTCATCGGCTTGAGAAAGAGACAGATGAGGGGGGATATGATCAAGGTCTACAAAATCCTGAGTGGAGTAGAATGGGAAAAATTGAATCGATTTTTCACTCTTTCAAAAAGTACAAGACCAAGGGACACTTGATGAAATTACATGGAAATACTTTTAAAACAATTAGGAGGAAATATATTTTTTTCAGTCAAAGAACAGTTAAGCTCTGGAAATCATTGCCAGGGAATGTGGTAACAGCTGTTAGCATATCTGGTTTTAAAAAAAGATCTGGACAAGTTCCTGGAGGAAAAGTCCATATTGAGATGGACATGGGGGAAGACACTGCTTGCCCTGGGATTGGTAGCATGGAATATTGCTACTAATTGGGTTTCTGCCAAGTACTTGTGACCTAGATTGGCCACTGTTGGAAGCAGGATACTGGGCTAGATGAACCATCTGCATGACCCAGTAGGCTATTATATATTCACTATTACAATAACCATTGACACTTTCTGCCTCCGGGCTGCCCACATCACCTGGAGCTTTCTCTTTATAATATTGGTAATTGCCTCTGTGGAATAAAACCAGACTGGTCAACATTGATCAAATCCTGGAACTCCCTAGTTAGCTATATTGCTAGGACCTTCCCAAAAGTTTTACATCCATATTTAGCAACAAACTGGGCCCGTAGGTCCCACAAGTTGTTAAGTCTTTCCCTTCTTTGGGTAAAACCATGATTCCTGCACTCCTCATTTAGGGGCAGTTGCAGAAAGCTACCATGGGCTACAGTGCAACCTTAACAAGCAGATTACCTGCTCATTAATGACCGCTGTATGCTGAAAGGGCCCACTTGCTCTTACCTCAGTTGCTGTCATTTTCAAAATTGCGGGGCTATGCCCCACACGGTGAATTCTACGATGCACTGGGTGGGGCCAATTCTAACATTCTGAAAATGGCAGCGCTTGAGGCAACAGCAAATGCGCATCACTCTTACCCCATCAAGAGTTACCAGGTCTGGGGTGGTGGGGGGAGGCCTGAGTGAGGGTCGGGGGGGGGGGGGGGGGCACTAGATATCAGGGACTTCTGCTTTTTAAATTCTGGGCGGGTGGGCACTAGACACCAAGGAAACAGTTTGGGTGGGAGGGGGCTGGTCATATTGGCGGGGGTGGGTGGGGGGGGGGAAGGTGTGTCACAAGAATTTTTTTTATATTGCGGGAGTGGGAGGGAATGGGGTCAGGTGGTTTTGGGGTGCCACTAGACGCTGTTGAGGGGGGGGAGGGGTCAGAACAAGACAAGCAAAAATGTCATGGCATACTCGCCTTTATTTTTTAATGTCATCCTTCCTGTCAGTGCCTGAGCCAGTAACTGCTCAGACAGTGACAGAAAAGGTAACACTATCAATGAGCTGTCCATTGCTGCCTCAATTTTAACGTGTTCAGTAATTTGCATGCTCATTGATTGTTGCATGCCACAGTTTTGTTTTTTTTTGCAGTAGAGTTGCATGTGCCCCAAGGGAATCCCAGTTCACATCCCACCGCCACCCTGTGATCTTGGACAAGTCACTTAACTCTCTGCCTCAGGTACCAACTCAAGCCCTCTGGGGCAGAAAAATACAGTACCTACTGTAACTTACCTTAAACCATTGAAAAAGGCATGAGTTAATTCAAATCCAAAACCTACTGGTTTATTTCTGTGAATTCCTAAAATCTCTAGGAATTGGTTTTGATCGTATACATTCCTGTATTAAAGGACAAGAACAGCCACAGAATTTGGAGGGGAAGGAATATAGTCTTATACTCAGGGACAAATTAACACTATATTAGGTCCTAGGCAAACATATATTTATGGGCCCTCTATTGTGGACCTCCATTTTCTTCTTTTCGCGCCCCCCCCCCCCCCCCCCCCCTCACAAGGGTAATTCACTTTCCCTACCCCCAGCATTTCATGAATGGGTTTCCTGTCAATATTTCACCTCTCCAGAAGTAGCAGGTAAAATGCAGTGCTCAGTTGTGGGCACGGCAGCAGTAATAGTTTTTGAGAGTGAGCATGAGGACTAAGTATACATATGCTGCAGTTACCCTGTCCAAGGATTTTTGACAAACTTATCCTGCTGTATTATGGGACCTGCTGTGCTGATTTCAATAAATAGAATCAGGGACTATAAATAGCACTCAAATGGCTGTAAGTTCAAGAACAGGACAGGCCAAAAACTCCTCCCTTCCAAAACTGGGTATCTTGGGTCGTTCTGGAGTAGTGAGTTGAGGAATCTGGGGAAGCTGGGCAAGTCATTTTCACTCTCCATTACCTCTGGAATAAATCACAAACGCAAGGCTGGACTGCCACACTTTACTGACAATATGTCCAAGGCATACATTACAAAGTTTTACAGTGAAATAATCTTCATGAATGGAGGCAGCAAAAGAAAAATGCACTGACAGGTAGGGTCACATATGAAGCGGGGGGGGGGGGGGGGGGGGGGGTAACCACTGGCCTTCCTGACTCCATCTTTCCCCAATAACTCAAGCTAGGGCACCCCCAACTTCTTCCTCCCAACTAAAGCTTTCCTGTGTCTACTGGCACTTCCTCCCATTCTCCTTGAATTAAACAAAAAGAGTCCCTGGTGTCTAGTGGGATTCCCCTGAACCTTCAGACCCTATACCTCTAATTCAAGAAATTAAAATATGAAAGAGCAACCCCACTGCTTGAAACACTACATGGGCTACCAGCCAAGGCAAGAATATTTTTCAAAGCGAGCACCCTAATCTTCAAGATTCTATTCAGAATCTCACTCGAATATATGCTTAACATGATTGAACTATCCTCAAGAAATGCTAGCCCAGAAAACTACCTACTCCTACATCTACCCAATTGCAAAAACACCATCTACCTATCTACACAGCAGAATTTAGCTACCTGGGTTCCAAACGGTGGAATTTGATACCAAAAACCATAAGAAGCAACATAAATCTCCTCCAATTCAGAAAAGAAATGAAACCTACCTCTTCAAAAAATTCTACAGCTAATCACAGATATCGTCACCTTCCTTTCTAATCTACTTCTGGAGAATTATCTTGCTTTGCATCCTGAACACCTTCAGCTAGGGGTTGTTGCACAGGTGCTCAGAGATAGAAGAAACGGATATCAGAGGTAGATCCTGGTATAAGAGCTAATGTTTTAGGGGAGGTAAGCGAGGGGGCCATGAGTAGCTGGGGACATGTGGCTTCCCCCAGATGGACCAGTGGAAGTTTGGGTGTCCACTGGAGTTACTGTGTTCAGTTTTGGAGGCTTTTATCTGGCTAAAGGTGTAAACAGGCTGGAAGCGGTGCAAAGAAAAGCTACGAAAATGGTATGGGATATGCGTTGCAAACCGTACGAGGAGAGACTGCCGACCTGACACGCATACCTTGGAGGAAAGGAGAAATGGGTGACATGATATAGATGTTCAAATATTTGAAAGGTATTAATCCACATACGAACCTTTTCCGGAGACAGGAAAGTGGTAGAACTAGAGGACATGAATTGAGGTTTGCAGGAGGGCAGACTCAGGAGTAATGTCAAGAAGTATTTTTTCACGGAAAGGGTGGTGGATACGTGGAATGCCCTCCCGTAGGAGGTGGTGGAGATGAAAACAGTAATGGATTCAAACGGTGTGCGATAAATACAAAGGAATCCTGTGTAGAAGGAATAGATCAATGGAATCTTAGCGGACATTGGGTGTGACGCCGTATTTGGAGAATAAAACCAGTGCAGGGCGGACTTCTACAGTCTGTGCCATGAGAAAGGCAGGGACAAATCAAACTCGGATATACATATAAAGTATTAACATACCATGTAAAATGAGTTTATCTTGTTGGGCAGACTGGATGGACCGTTCAGGTCTTTATCTGCTGTCATTACTATGTTAACTCTTCAAAAACTATATGAATAAATTGCACCAAAACTTACAACCAAACAGAAAGGCTACCACTACCTTTTCCACTTCAAATCTATCTCTCAAAAACTCTATGAATAACCATAGATGCCCACTTCACATTGCACAACACTATTGTTACTCCACCAATATGTAAATTGTAAGCCACTTTGAACCGAAACTTGTTTTTGGATAATAGTGGGATACAAAAATGCATAAATAAATAAACAAAAGCAGGAGTGATGCCCACTCGCTCCTGCCTCCAGAGCTGTCATCTCCAAATGGCACTGCACCACACAAGGCAGTCTGCCGTATAAGGGAATTTCTCACTTATATGGTAGGCTGGCCCCACCTGGTGGCATCACACCGCCATTTAAGTGGGCATGATTCTTGCTTCTTTTGAGGTATGGGGGTCTGAGGGGCCTCAGGGGAGGCTTGGGGAGCCGCTACACACCAGGGATTTCTCTAAATCAGGGACGGGGGCAAGTTGGAAGGGAGGCCACTAGACTACCAGGAATGTGTTAATGTGGGGGGGCAGAGGGCAGCCACTAGACTACTGGGGCTTTTTGATTATGTTGGGGGGGGGGGGGGCGGGAAGGTGTTAGATTGACTCAGGGATGGAGGGAAGGGCACTGGACTACCAGTGAATAATGTAAGCAGCTACTGAGGTCAGGGGGTTTGGATTGGGGGCTCCCTTAGCCCTTCTACACTGCCTGCCTCAGACCTGGCAGTAAAATGTCTAGTGCTGCATTGCTGTGGATTAGCTAATAGCCTGTTTACCATGCATTGAAATATGCTGTGCATGGATGTCCACTGTGAGAGCTGATTTTGTCACTAAACCCCTTTTTGCATATTGTAGCCCACAACAAGCTTTTCTTTCCTTTCTCTTAATTTCTATTATAACCAAAGGCCTACCAAAACAAACCCCCAGGCCTACCAGACTAGTCAGAGTGCACGTCTACCCTCTGCTGGAGACTTAGATATACTGGCTAGTTGGGGTTCTGCACAGGTTACATATGCAGTGTTCAAAGTTTCAGTGTTTCTCAGTCTCCCTCTGCTGGTAGAAGTGCATAACCCAAGCGTCTTGACTGGTCTGGAGGGTCGCTGAGGAAGAGGAACATTGGAATCAAATCGTCCAGCTTTACAGATATTCTTCCTGGTAACGAAAGAATCATCTGCAATAAAATCATTTACTTTATATTAGCATGCGTTAGCAAGCTATAATGCTTCAAGCTGTCCACCCCAGGAGTAAACACAATATTGTCACATGTTGGGGGATATACTGCAATTTCTTACATCTCAGGTTTTCCAACTGTAGGACTTAAAAAATAGTCTTGGCAGGCAGAATTCTGGCTAGCCCTAAGCATAAGCAGGCGTATATTGAAGCATGGAATGTGTGGGATGTAACAGGCTTACACTGTACAGGAAGTCAGGCATCAACTATGATTGATCATCACAAGCATGCACTAAATAGGAGGCTTCAGTGTGTTTTTGGCTGCTGCACAAGACACACATCACACTGTGCTTCCCACAATGAGGGACCTCACCAACCTTAGCCACCAAGCCCCAGGTGTTCTGCTGCTACCCTCACTAATGATAGGAAATTCCAGACCTGCAGTTTAACACTCAAAGGATGGGTATGTGGTGGTGGTAGGGAGGGTTCATTTTGGGTGGGGGCAGAAAGGAAAGGGGAATGGCTTGAAAATTAAATGAAAAGTTGAAAGTCATAAAGCTGAGTTTCTCTCACCCTTTTGTTCATGATCCCTGAGAAACCAGGACAAAGTTGTTCCATTTAGAATGGAAAACAAATCACTGCTTAAAATTGAAAATGCTTGACTTCTCTATGAAATCCAGCTTCTATCTGCTCAGTTTGCTAGCTTATATCCCTTTTCACAAATTCAGTTACTTTTCAACCGTTATTCTAACAGTCCATCAATACAGTAATGGCTACACACACATTGAAACTCAACATTTCAATTCATTTACTACTACTACTACTAATCATTTCTACAGCGCTACTGGACGTAAACAGCGCTTCACACTTGAACATGGAGAGACAGTCCCTGTCCACAAAATTTCAAAGCACATCCAAGGACATGGATTACTGAGACCAAGTCAGCACGGCTTTGGTGTGGGGAAATCTTGCCTGACCAATTTACTTCAATTCTTTGAAGGAGTAAACAAACATGTGGACAAAGGGGAGCCGGTTGATATTGTGTATCTGGATTTTCAAAAGGCGTTTGACAAGGTACCTCATGAAAGGCTACAGAGGAAATTGGAGGGTCATGGGATAGGAGGAAAAATCCTATTGTGGATTAAAAACTGGTTGAAGGATAGGAAACAGAGAGTGGGGTTAAATGGGCAGTATTCACAATGGAGAAGGGTAGTTAGTGGGGTTCCTCAGGGGTCTGTGCTAGGACCGCTGCTTTTTAATATATATTTATAAATGATTTAGAGATGGGAGTAACTAGCGAGGTAATTAATTTGCTGATGACAAAGTTCCCCTCTCCCTCCACTCTCTATTTCAGTTGATAACACCCTCATCGTCCCCGTCTCATCTGCCCACAACCTCGGAGTCATCTTCGACTCCTCCCTCTCCTTCTCTGCGCATATCCAGCAGATAGCCAAGACCTGTCGTTTCTTCCTTCTAACATTAGCAAAATTCGCCCTTTCCTCCCTGAGCACACCACCCGAACTCTCATCCACTCTCTCATTACCTCTCGCCTTGACTACTGCAACCTACTCCTCACCGGCCTCCCACTTAGCCATTTATCCCCCCTTCAGTCCGTTCAGAACTCAGCCGCACGTCTTATCTTCCACCTGGACCGATATACTCATATCACCACTCTCCTCAAGTCACTTCACTAGCTTCCGATCAGGTACCACATACAGTTCAAGCTTCTCCTACTAATCTACAAATGCACTCAATCTGCAGCCCCTCCTTACCTCTCTTACCTCTCTACCCTCATATCCCCTTACGTTCCTAATCGTAATCTCCACTCTCAAGACAAATCCCTCCTCTCAGTACCCTTCTCCTCCACCGCCAACTCCAGGCTCCGCCCTTTCTGCCTCGCCTCACCTCATGCTTGGAATAAACTCCCTGAGCCCATACGCCATGCCCCCTCCCTGCCCATCTTCAAATCCTTGCTCAAAGCCCACCTCTTCAATGTCGCCTTCGGCACCTAACCACTTTACCTCTATTCAGAAAATCTTGACTGCCCCAACTTGACATTTTGTCCTTTAAATTGTAAGCTCCCTCGAGCAGGGACGGTCCTCCTTTGTTAAACTGTACAGCGCTGCGTAACCATAGTAGCACTCTAGAAATGTTAAGACGTAGTAGTAGTAAGTAGTAGAGGCAGAGAAGTGAATAAGCGGATGGAATGGACTTCGAAAGAAGAAAAGCAGTGTGATTGATGTGGGAGGAGAGGTTGAAATCTACAAGAGGGCGAAAGCAGTAGCCCGATACCGCCTCCACGGCCCACCGGGCGAGGAGTTTGGGAGAAAAGATAGCCTCCATGGCACAGAGCCGCGACTGAAGCAGAGTCTTCAGGGTGAAGCCAGGTTTCAGTTAGGGCAAGTAGAAGGACCGTCTTCCGCAATCTGGTACAATCATTGGTACTCAGTCATCTGGACTATTGCAACTCACTCTATGCCGGATGCAAAGAACAAATACTCAAAAAACTCCAAACAGCCCAGAACACGGCAGCCAGACTAATATTTGGAAAGCCAAAATACGAAAGTGCGAAAACCCTACGAGAGAAACTACACTGGCTCCCACTTAAAGAACGAATCACGTTCAAAATATGTACCCTAGTTCATAAAATCATCCATGGTGCTGCCCCAGCCTACATGTCAGACCTAATAGACCTGCCACCCAGGAATGCAAAAAAAATCTTCCCGCACATTCCTTAATCTTCATTTTCCCAACTGCAAAGGTCTAAAATACAAATTAATGCACGCATCTACCTTCTCCTATATGAGCACGCAACTCTGGAACGCGTTACCACGCAATCTGAAAGCGACCTATGAACTGACCAACTTCCGTAACTACTGAAGACATCTCTTTGACAAGATATACCACAAAGATCAACACTTGAAAAATCTCCAAACATACCCAGAAACGTCTTATACCGTCTAATGTATTATAATGTCTTCTGTCATACCACTATCTTGTATTTCTAATGTCTTATGTCTTCTGCTATACCACTAGCTTGTATTTCACTACCATGTAACCCATAATCCTTCTGTAAAACCAAATGTAGATTCTCTTCTTATGTCCAGTATCCATGATGTATTTGTAAGCCACATTGAGCCTGCAAAGAGGTGGGAAAACGTGGGATACAAATGCAATAAATAAATAAAATGGAGGATGCGAGAGATAAATAGATAGTGGATATAGGGGAGTTTGTTGCAGATAGAGCGGGCATTCCACAAAGAACAGAAGGGCAGGGAAGAAGGGGGGAGGAGAGGAACAGAGAGTAGACTGGAGCTATCATGGTGTGGCCTGCGTAGATAGGGTGAGAGCTGATGTGGGGGACTGGGATTGGGATTGATATCCCCAGCGGAGAGCAGGAGAAGGAGCAAGAGAGTACGGAGAAGAGTAGGAGAGGTGTGACGACGGCGATGAAGGCGAGATGCACTCAGGTAGAAAGTAGAGGGATGAATGGACGGAAGGAAATGATGAAGGTTGAGAGCTGTGAAGAGGGAAGAGGAAAAAAGGGATGGTGATATGACAAATGGTGAGATAACGAAGACAGAGTGGACAATATGTTCTGGCGGTGTACAGTGGTTTTGAGTGGGGAAACAGATTAGGCAGGGACAGTACCAAGAACAGGAAGTGTACTGGAGCCATGAGTAGTATCTGGGATAAGTATGAGTAGTAGTATAAGCAGTAGTATAGGTGTGATATAATTAGTGTAACATAGTAGATGACGGCAGAAAAAGACCTGCACAGTCCATCCAGTCTGCCCAACAAGATAACTCATATGTGCTAATTTTTGTGTATACCCTCCTTTGATTTGAACCTGTGTTCTTCAGGGCACAGACCGTATAAGTCTGCCCAGCACTATCCCCGCCTCCCAACCACCGGCTCTGGCACAGACCGTACAAGTCTGCCCAGCACTATCCCCACCCCCCAACCACCAGCCCCACCTCCCGATCTTGACTAAGCTCCTGAGGATCCATTCCTTCTGCACAGGATTCCTTTATGCTTATCCCATGCATGTTTGAATTCCGTTACCGTTTTCATTTCCACCACCTCCCGCGGGAGAGCATTCCAAGCATCCACTACTCTCTCCGTGAAAAAATACTTCCTAACATTTTTCTTGAGTCTGCCCCCCTTCAATCTCATTTCATGTCCTCCTCGTTCTACCACCTTCCCATCTCCGGAAAAGGTTAGTTTGCGGATTAATACCTTTCAATATCTCTATTTATGTAAGTTCAGACACCAACAAATTGCACTATGTTGGGATGTTTTCAATCCTCATCATATAACCTGGCTCTGCTGCTCTCCTTTGTCTTCCACAGAGAAAACCTTCAAAATCTTGTGACAATTAGAAATGTCAAAACAATATAAATTCCCAAAACATTAAGATTAGATCTATATATGGTGGCGAAAAAAATCAGTCACTGAAAAAGTGTGATAGTTAGTGTAGTTAGGAAGGCCACCCAGTCACTATTTAAGAAGTGTCAACCCTGGGTTCGGTGGTTGAGGGGCAGGGTGGGTGGGCCTAACTCAAAACCTGTGGACTGTTTCCTGTAAAATCTATCTGTAGAGTCTATTCAAGGCTGTACCCAAAAACCAAATAAAGCACCAGAAATACCCAAGAACCAAATAGTGCCCCAAAACAATTACTGTTTACTACAAAACATTCTCCATTTCCACTCCCTTCCCCTTTTGTCCCACTAATCCATCCCCTTATTGCAGTGCTTCTCAACCTAGTCCTAAAGGAGTAAACATTTATTATTTTTTACTGTAAAAGCTGGAAGACCTAATTTCTCTGTTGTGACATGTCCTCAGCCTGCTTCTGCTAACCTAGCCAAGCATGTTCCAGTCTTATTTCTAAACGTGTATTTGTTTATTCTCTGATGTATTCTCATTCAGTCGCCATTGGATACTGGAAGAATTGGTCTCAATTTACATAGTAACATAGTAGATGACGGCAGAAAAAGACCTGCACGGTCCATCTAGTATGCCCAACAATTTAAAATCGTATGTGCTACTTTATGTGTATACCTGACCTTGATTTGTTTTTGCCGTTTTCAGGGCACAGACCGTAGAAGTCTGCCCAGAACAAGGCCCACCTCCCAACTACCAGCCCTGCCTCCCCCCACCGGCTCTGCCACCCAATCTCGGCCCAATTTCTGCTCTTGCCATAGCCACTTTAGCTTGTTAAAGATCTCTGAGCTGTTGTAGCTCAGGCATTTGCCTTTTGTAATTTGTATACCAGATTTCCCACCTTAGCAGAACCTTTGCAGCTTTCCACAACAGAGCTGGCGAGTCTAAATGCTACTAGTTGTGGAAGATGTTTTCATCTTTTTTTGTATTTAATATACCCCTGAAACTCCTCATACCCTGCCAATGTCCTAGGCATTTTTCATCTGTGGGTAAAGTCCAGCCCGGTAAAGGCATAATGCATATACACCAGGACACAGACTGATATTATAATTGGCCCTATCTCTCTACCTGCAAACACTTTTGAAAAAAGGTGTTATTAATAAATAGTCCAATCTGTTTTGTGTGACATGCACTCTGGAGACAAGTGTATGCTCCTTTTTAGATGAGTCAAGCAGCCTTTAAGCCCCCCCCCCCCCCCCCCCCCCCGCCATCTTTCCTATTTTTTTTTTGGCATCAAACTATCCCTACCATTTGAGGATCTGCCACATTATTTAAATCTTCACATAATAACATGCCATTCTCTGAAGCATTCTTGTATCATAAGACATGACATATATATTAGGAGCCTATACTGATCCCAGTACCAGTTGCTCTCCATACTATTATCTCCCCTCCCTTCCTCATCACTTTTTGCTATGTGATCGGGATCACTTTATGTACCAGTATGGCCACTCCTTACATACAAGAGTAAAAAAGATCTCCCACCCACTCTCTTTTTTTAATTTCTCATGTTCAACAGGACTAATGTTTGTCATGAAGCACTGCAATTACCGGCTTATTTTTTTTTTTTCAAAGTGTTTTTTCTGCTTGATTGGAGATCCAAGCCTTCCCATGATACAATCCTATCACTAGTCACAATTCCACAAGTCATAACTGTAGTACATTCATCATCATCTTTAAAGTGATAGTTACCATTTTACTTATATTCTCCCATATTGCAACTCCACCTCACTCCCCCACCCTTGTTGCAATTAATATCCCTTCTTCCTTTTTGGAACCAGTCTCTTCCTTTCTTCCCTCCTCTTCTCCTTTCCAAATCTCCATACTATCCCCTCACGTTTGCCCAGTTTGTTTTCAAACTGTTGCATTCAACACACTCCCATATTCTCAGCTCACTCACCTCCCATGCATCCAACATTTCCATTCCAACTCTAATTATCCTTTTAATCAATCCACTCTCCCCTTCACTCACACCATATTTTCTACTCCACATTCAATCCAGCCATACTCCATGTGTTTTGACAATCTTTAATACTTACACTACCTCTTACTCTGGCATCCATTAATTATCAACTTCTCTCACCCCACATACCAGTATTTCAATCTCAGCCCAAACATCCACTGCATAACTACAGCAATCAATACTCTTCCCAGTATCTTTTTCCAATGTTTCTACCATGGTCTTCTCCAGCGCTCCGTCATGGCCCTCCATATATTGTTGTTTCGCTCAGAGGCATTCACACTATTACATTGCCTCTTCGGTATTTTTCCATCAACAGGAATTCTCTGCCACTTCAGTGTGTCTAGTGAGCATGCATTCACAGTTGTATCTTTCCCAGCCTCCTTATGGAGTACTCCTCGCTCCTGCTTTAAGGCCTTTTTTGCTTTTTCAGGAGTACTCCCCTAAAACTTTGCCACTAATTACAGATAGCAGTCCTAAAGGAACAAACCATTGGCATTTAAGATTTTCTTTTTTTTTTCAGTAATGTTGTATAATCTTTTAATCACCACCTATTTATTTTGGGTTTAGTTCATACCTTTTTCAGCAGTAGTAGATTAAGGTGAGATACCTACCATACCTGAGTGTTTTTCCCCGTCCCTGGAGGGCTCACAATCTAAATTTGTAGTTGAGGCAATAGAGGGTTACCTGTCTTGCCCAAGATCACAAGGAGCTGCAACAGGATTTGAAACCCAACTGTCAGCCCAGTGCTCTAATCACTAGGTTGTGTTTTAAATGCCCTTTCATATGCAACGTTGCCTAGAAATATCACGGTATAATTTTGGTAGCCACTCTCCATTTTACATACTTTATGGGCCTTGCTTATGATTGCATAGTTTTTGCTATGCAGAAAGAAAATGAGCTACAATATCGCATGGAATATTTGAGGCTCTGCAAGGGCCCAGTACGTGATGGGCCCTCTCTATTTCCAACACTATCCCATCAGCTTCCCCCTATTCCAGTGTCAAGTGTTTTACAAATTATTTTATCAAATCCATGCAGTTTTCTCTGCCTTCACTCTGACTCCCTCTCCCAATGTGAAGTCATTTTGCCTTGAGCGATTTCCAGGTCCTATTTTCTCTGACAGTTCAATTTTGTACCTCCAGTATAATGCCTGCCTCCTTCAATAAATTTGCTTGCTCCTCTTTTTTTCTACCTCCTCTATCAGAAGTCCAACTCTTCTAAGTTCACTGTGCAATTCAATCAGTATGTTTTCTGTCTCTTGCACATTCAGGACAACGTACTTCAATTCTCTCCTGAGCTCTACTAGCATCTCACTTTCAACTGCTCTGGTGATTGGTTGAATTCACCAGGTCACCACTTCCGCTTCTTTTGTCAGATTGCTCTTATTTCATGCTCATAATATACCTTGGAAAAAGTTCCTCCTTCTGACGCAATTGGCCAATGAGCGGTCCTTGTCGGGGATTTGCAGGACTGTGTGGCTGAATCGTGGAAATGAGATTACTCTCCTTTTCAAGGAATTAAGCGGATGTGAACTGCTTGGAAGACAGACTACTCTAGAACCTCTTCCCTGAGGAAGTTTTTCAAAACCTGACCAAGTTGGCGGAGGTTCTCCTTTGGTGACATTTTGCTGCCAGCCAAAGCTAAGTGATGTTATAAGTGATACGACATACACTAACATTATAAGCTTGCTATGATAGAAATGAAGTTAAATACACAAAAAGAAATCTAAAAAGTAAAAATAGGTGGATCAATGACCATTTGCGCCACAACCATTGTCTCAAAGGAACATAATGTTCATATGGTGTGTGCCGCAGCAGACTCTGAAGGTCCCCTTCAAAAAACTGATTGCACTCATTTACATTGATATGAAGAAGCTTTGACATGATAAATATTATCTATGGTTACAGATTCTCAAAATACTATTTCTAAAATGTATTGTTTGGGACATCGTATATATATATATATATTTCATAATATACCATGTGCAGATCGCAGATCAAGGCCTGCCATTTCCACCTACACCTCCCACTTGTCTGGATGAAAACTGCTTTTTCAGGACACTGGCTTTCTTCTGGGATGTCATCTTTTGACAAATGTGAGAACTGCTCTCTCACTTGCAGATGGTTTGTATTTACCTCAGATTATATTGAAGTTAATCTGTGAGCTCAGAGGCTCCTCAGTTATGCTGTTGTCTTCTCATGAGGTCACTTCCTCCCATCCAGGTTGTATTTAAAATTTTAGACAAAATAAAATAATTGTAAAACAATAAGAATAACAAAAAATGTTGCTATGATTTCAGAAAGGACTTCATGTGATTGCCAACTCTTCCACCTTTCACAGAGTAAAAATGTGGGAACACAAGGCACCAAGCCATAACTTGGAATCACACGAAACCAGAGAGAATGCAACAACTTTAAGCTAGAAAGTTTTGGTAGGGGTCATGATTAGAGCAACTCTTTGCAACAGAGTTGAAGAATTGTGAAAATGATCAAAAGAAAGACATGGGGGCCTATTTTTCTTGTGGAAACAACGGCTGCACAACATACTTGTTACTACATACAAAGAGGGCTTTTTTGAATGAAGGACAATTCTGGCCCTGCAAATATATGTAATTAAAGAAAAGAGCCATAATTCCACAATGTTGCATTTCTTCTAAAGGGTTTATAGTTTAGATAAAGCAGAGGAACTGATGACTCATCCATCCTTGATATTTCATTTATTTCAGCTTGATATACCACAAGAGCCAAAATTGGCTTCTATGCAGTTAACAGAGAAAAACAAGATAAGTCTCAATTTTGTTTAGTTTCAGAAACAAGTGGCGCTAACAGATCCCTTGAGACACTGTGTTCATAGGGAAGAGGTAAGGCAGGATGAAGGGTGAGCTACAGTGGATTTATTTAATTTTATTTATCGGGATTTATTAACCACCTTTGTGAAGAGATTCACCCAACGTGGTGTACAGCTGGTAGGGATTAACGTAATACTTACAATTTTGCTAACATAGTAAATGACGGCAGATAAAGACCTGAACGGTCCATTCAGTCTGCCCAACAAGATAAACTCATTTTACATGGTATGTAACACTTTATATGTATAGCCAAGTTTGATTTGTGCCTGCCCTTCTCAGGGCACAGACTGTAGAAGTCCACCCTGCACCGGTTTATTCTCCAAATACCGGCGTCACCACCCAATGTCCGCTAAGATTCCATAGATCCATTCCTTCTACACAGGATTCCTTTGTATTTATCCCACGCATGTTTGAATTCCATTACTGGTTTCATCTCCACCACCTCCCGCGGGAGGGCATTCCACATATCCACCACCCTCTCCGTGAAAAAAATACGTCCTGACATTACTCCTGAGTCTGCCCCCCCTTCAACTTCAATTCATGTCCTCTAGTTTCTACCACTTTCCAGTCTCTGGAAAGGTTCGTATGTGGATTAATACCTTTCAAATATTTGAACATCTGTATCCTGTCACCCATTTCTCCTTTCCTCCAAGGTATACATGTTCAGGTCGGCAAGTCTCTCCTCGTACGATTTGCAACGCAAATCCCATACCATTTTCGTAGCTTTTCTTTGCACCGCTTCCAGTCTTTTACATCTTTAGCCAGATATGGCCTCCAAAACTGAACACAATACTCCAATGGACACCCAAACTTCCACTGGTCCGTCTGGGGGAAGCACATGTCCCCAACTACTCATGGCCCCCTCGCTTACCTCCCCCTAAAGCATTGGCTCTTATACAAGGATCTACCTCTGACATCTGTTTCTTCTATCTCTCAGCACTTCTGCAACAACCCCTAGCTGAAGGTGTTCAGGATGCAAAACAAGATAATTCTCCAGAAGTCTGGGAAGGAGAAATTAGGTCTTACCTGATAATTTTCTTTTAGTCCATCCAGACTTGGCAAATGGGTTATGCGCTCCTACCAGCAGATAGAGACTGAGAACCACTAACTTCTAAGTAACATATAAGTAGACTGTGCAGTCCCCCTAGAGTCAGTCACCCAACAGCCAAACAGATGTCCCCCTTAGAACACCACTGCACATATTGGGTCCCTCTCAGCACTGCCTAGCCATTCAGCTAACCTAGGTAATTGTATGTTGCTGCTGCCCTACAATAAAACAAAGAATCTCCCCTGAAAAAGCAGACAAAAGTGTCTGGCTTTGCTTTGAATTTTTTTTTGGCCTTTATAAAAAAAAAAAAAAAAGAGCCATAGTATAATGTAGCAACCTACACATCTCAACCACGAGTATATATAAAAAGTCTCTTCTTCGGAAAGACCTACACTGACCATGCAGAACAGAGTGCTCTGTGGCGGGCTTGAGGGACTAAGCAGGTAAGATCTAATTTCTGTTTTTATAGCATCCCTCCAGACTAGCACAGACAAATGAAAGTACCAAAGCAGTTACCATTAAGAATGGGACCCCCAAAACCCCACCTGTAACACATGCACCCCAAAAGCCACATCTGCAACTCTACATGACATGACGACCACACTGCCACTTTACAGATTTCCTGAAGAACAAGAACTTTCTGCCTACATGGAAGCCTGACTTCCAATGGATGAGCTTAAGGGGGGAGCCAACTTCGCCTTCAAAAAAAGTTAAGCAAATAACAACCTCTTTGATCCATCGAGCTATAATAGCCTTCAAAGCTGCCTCACTTTTCTTATATCCACCCACAAGGAAAAGTCAGTCGAAACTCTCCAGTCTTCACAAAACACATGTAGAGGCCTGCAAACATCTAGCTTCCGTAGGCGCTGCTGCTCTGCCCAGCCTCCCTGCTCCCCCAGGACCAGCAACGTCATAGACTGATCAACATGAAACTCTGACAGTACCATGAGAAGAAAGGAAGGCATGGACTGGAGAATGACACATTGCCTTGAAAAAAAAAGAAAAAAAGGAGGAAAGATTCCCAGCACTAGGGAGTCTGCAGCTATGAAATCCAACACAGGGAACAACCAAGAACACTTTCTTCAGTGTTAAGATCCCTTAGTGTAAAACCCCCAGCGGTTTCAAAAAGGAGGTGAGACTAAACACCAACACACCACCAAATTCAAATCCCGGCGAGGAAGAGAATCCTCGGAAAACACGAATGACATCTGGGTGAGAAGTCAAACCTCCTGCCCTGAATTAACCCCAGAAAACACACAAGAGCTTGACTTGAACCCAAAGGGAAGCCAAAGTGAACCCTTTGTCCAATCCATGCTAGGGAAAAAAAAATCCACAATCTGAGGCAGGGAAGCATGAAGTGACAATGCCACCTTGCTCACCACACCAGTACCTCAAAATCCACCAAATCCAGACAAGAACATATGCAAGAAGTAGACCACTTGGAGATGACCTCTCTTAAACAGACCCTTTCAAGAAACCAGGCTGTAAGACAGACCTGAGCTGGATCTGGCAAGCGCAGATCCTCCAAGAGTGGCAGATGAATAGGCTCCTCCACTTGAAAGATCCCCGTACCATGGCCTGTGAAGCCAGTGCAGAGTGACCAACACTACTGGACCATCGTGAAGCTGGATCATCTGCAGAACTCTGCCCACACACACAGCATAACAATAGTAAAATGACCAAGTAAACTTGAAAGCAGTAAACTGAAACCTAATAATAAAACTACTATAAAACAGTACCAAAACTATACACATTTAACAGCACTGGAATTCAAATACCAGAGATATAATACAATGTTAGCATAATACTAATGATACATCTAATAATATGCCATTAACATTCAACTAACATATATATGATGCTAATGCTTTTCTACAATACAATTTACCATATAGCTCATGGACCAAGTGCAGATATATGATGGAGACAAGATGCATGGTACAGTCAGTTGGGATAATAGATGGTTGGCTAAACTCAAGGCAAGTTCTTTGTAACAGTTTAGCAAGAAACGGATTGATCTAAGTTACAGTGTGTGTAGCAAGCTAGTCCAGGTGATGAATGCGTATATAATCAGTCACCTTATGTATTAAAGGCTTGGAAGAAGAGCAAGGCTTTCACCTGCTTCCTGAAGCAGAAGTAGTCTCGGGTTATTTATGCACGTCAATGTTCACAACCATTACAAAACAGGTTGTACGTAGCCCCTCTGGGAGTAAAATCCAGTTTGTGGTCACATCATATAATTTCTTTTGACGAGGGTACAGATAGTGATTATCCATGAGTGGACCCTTAGGGGTATCAAAGGTGCGTAAAGAGCTAACTTATTCTTTAAGTACTCTGGCCCATTTGTCTGAGGACCTTGAAAATCTGAGTTTAAATTTAGCCCTGTAAGGTACTGGTAGCCAGCATAGTTTTTGCAGGAAGGTGTGATGTGGTCATGCCACTTGCAGCCTTCTATCAGTCATGATGCAGCATTTTGAATTAGTTGGAGCTGATGAAAAATGTTTTTGGTTTGACTGGTGTACATGGCATTACACTATTTTAGACATGATATTATAATTGCATGGACCACTGTGGTCAGACTCGTCTTTTCAATATTTGGAGAGAGATTTTGTAGCTGCCGTAGGCGATAGAGACAATTTTTAAAGGTTGTTTCAACGTGCCGGATCAGTGAGTGATAAATCTAGCAGTATCTCAAGATTCCTGACCTGTGATTTTAGGGGGAGTTCCAGGGGCGTAGCCACACGCGGGCCCAGGCCCAACCACTTTCCCTCCAGGCCCGCCCAACCAGCGCCGCAGTCCCCACCTGCCTACCAGCTCCGTCGACTGACAGAGAGATGACCCTTCTGCCACCCAGCACCCAGCCTGAAAAAAGAAAACTGAAGAAGTGCCTCGTGTCTGCTCTGCTAAGGCAAGCAAATTGCCTCGTCGCGTCGGCCCTTCAATCACTGTGTCCCGCCCTCGCGGAAATAGGAAGTTACATCAGAGGGCGGGACAAAGTGATTGAAGGGCCGACGCGACGAGGCGATTTGCTTGCCTTATCAGAGCAGAGCAGACGCGAGGCGCTTCTTCGGTTTTCTTTCTTAAGGCTAGGTGCCGGGTAGCAGAAAAGGATCTTCTCTCTGTCCATCAACGGAGCTGGTAGGCAGGTGGGACTGGGTCAGGGAGGGGGGCTTAGATGGGAGAAGGGGTGGGGTGGGGAGAGGAGGGGCTCAGATGGTTGAAGGGTATGGGAACTGGGTCTGGAGGGGAGGGACGGATTCAGATGGGAGACGGGGACGGGGTCTGGGTGGGACTCAGATGGGGAAGGGGACGGGGTCCTGGGTGAGGAGGGGCTCAGACGGGAGAAGGGGACAGGTGGGAGAATGGGGCCATGCCTGGGGCAGGTGGGAGAATGTGTCTGGGGCTGAAAAGGGGGGCCTAATGCCAGGCATGTGGATGAAGGAACTGGGGGGCTGAAAAGGGACAGGGAGAAGTGGCTGGGGCTGAAGCTCAGTATTGGTGGGAGAAAGTGCTGGGATTGAAACTGGGGGTCTGAAAAGGGGACAGGGAGAAGTGGCTGGGGCTAAGCTCAGGACTGGTGAGAGAAAAGTGCTGGGGTTGAACCAGGAATGGTGGGAGAAAGGGCTGGGGCTGAAAAGGAGCGGCAGGTGGGAGATGTGTGCTGGACTGGGGGCCGAAAAGAAGGGGCAGCGAGAAGGAGGGCAAATGGTGGATTGAAGGGGTAGAAAGGAAGGGTAGGACAGTGGATGGAAGGGATGGCAGAGAGAGAGAGCGAAGACAGATGCTGGATGGAAGGAAGACGGTGAAAAGAAGATGAGGAAAGCAGAAACCAGAGACAACTGTAAATAAAATTATATATTTTTATTTTTTTGCTTTAGGATAGAGTAGTATTGTAGATGTGTTAATAAATGTTTATAAATAGAACACGTAAATAAGGGTAATCTTTTTATTGGACTAATTTTAATACATTTTGACTAATTTTCGGAGAACAAAACCCCCGTCCTCAGGTCAGGATAGGATACCGTAACAGCACTATACTGTATTGACCTGAGAACGGAGGTTTTGGCCTCTGAAAGCTAAATGTATTAGTCCAATAAAATGGTATTATTTTATTTTCTATATTTGTTTTATTTCTATTTGTTAATTTGTAAAGTGGTGATTGGTATTTGTTAGTTTTTTTCAAATTTACATCTGCTGTCTTTATATTTTGCACAGTACTAGGGGACATTTTCTGTTCTGTGGTGTTGAATTGTATGCAGAGTCTGGCATCTTGGGGGTCAGTTTAATTTTTGTCTAAATAGAAAGTTTATGATTACTTATTCTATAGTGGATTAGGGTGTATCTGTGTTTGTGAAAAAGACATGGCTTTCAGTTGGCATTGACTGTGCAGGATCGACGATCTGTACTATTTTGACTGGTTTCGTTTTACAATAGGTGAATTGATGTTCTAGTGCTCACTGTAGTGTTTAAGATGCTTTACTGCTTATTGGCATGCTAGAATTGCTCTATAGGTCCTGAGTGTTTTGTATTCTCGGTAGCCTAGCACTGAATTTTGCAGGGGGGGTGTTAAAAAATGACCAGCCCCGGGTGTCAACTACCCTAGGCACGCCCCTGCTTGATTGCTGTTGCTGCCTTTTCTCCCGCGGCTGATGCCAAACTATGGGGGAAGGGGTAAGGGCAGGGTTGATGCCAGGCTACAGTTCCAGGCTGGAGATTTTGGGACAGTCCTGCATTTCTGACCACCCCATTGTTATGGGATTTGCAGCACTGATTTCCATGGGCAGAATCAGGCACTGCAAATCCCACACTGATTTGGGTTATAAAGTCTAAATCAGGACTGCACAAAAGCCTGGAACTGGGTAATTTTGCCATTTCTGTGATTTCTAATTTTTTGTGTTTTATTCTGCATTTGATCGATGTAAAGATTGTGTGTCCATGTAGTTCGTGTGGGGATCTATAAGAGTCTGACTTCTCTGGCTTTTTAAATAGGAATGTCAGTTTCAGAATTTACCTATTTATGAATACAGCTTAATCAGGCATTGCATTTGTTACAAAGCAAAGTTTGAAGGATATGTGCCATTGACATGTTTGCCTTATAGCAGTCATATTTGGTCAAGTTTAACATAAGGGATAAATCACTATACTTAAAAAATGTTGGTGTTCCATGAACCAGGTATGTGGTTTGTGTTAATGCAGGAGAGCTGTTGCACAGACTGTTTACTTAGAAATCCATCATCAAGTGCACTCTAAGGCATTATTAAGGAGTATCCCAAGAAACACTACTCACACCTAGTGCCCACCCATATTAGTTCTGGGCCCACCCAAAATGTCAGGTCTGGCTACGTCACTGGGGAGTTCGTACTTCCCAAAAGGTATTTTGAAGTAGGGTATTTGTCCACTTATGTTAGGTACCCAAAGAATCTTTGTTTTACTTGGGCTCAGGCAGAGTTTGATTTGAACCTACTACCTCCTTCTCCAAGTAAAAAGCACAATGTTATTAACAAGTTTAATTTCCTTTAAAAGGGATTTACTGAATGATGTGACACACTGACATTTATATATGGAAAAAATTAGCATACAAGTGTAGAAGGCATCATAAAAGGAACTATTTTAGTCTGTCTGTTTAGCAGGTGCACTGGAAGTCATTAACTCTTATCACTATATGCCCTTTCTTCCACCTACCAATGCAAACATTGTGTAACCAGAATACTCAAAGCTGCATGCTAAGGGGTGCAGATAATGGCTGACTACTGTGTCATTTTAAGTCCTGACCTAAAGCATTGTTGGAGAAAAAAAATGTTTGGGGTCCCTGCTTTACGGAAGAAGAAAAACCAATTGAGAGCACTTTCCCATTCCCATATAGCTCAAGGAATAGGATTTCTCTGAAGAAATTATTGTGGGTTTTCTGCGTGGTAATGATGATACTGAAAGTCCATTGGCTCTCTTTATGCCTAGAGCAGTGATTCCCAAACCTGGTCCTAGAGGCACTCCAGCCAGTCAGGTTTCTGAATAGCCACAATGAATATTCGTGAGAGAGATTGGCATGCACTGTCTCCACTGCATGCAAATCTCTCTCATGAATATTCATTGTGGATATCCAGAAAACCACTGGTAGAGGGTTAAATACTCACACTAAGCTGTACATTCTGTGATGTGAGCTCCTCAGCTTTCTTCTCCAGCGAAGACACCCAGACCTTGCGCTTCTGACGGCAGCGTGAGGCAGCAGCTCGGTTCCTCTCCAGGAACCGCTGTCGACGCTCATCTGGGTCTTCCTCTGCTGCGCGCCTCCGTCTCCCACCGGTGCTTGGTGTTGGCTGAGCAGGAGATACCTAATATTTGTAAACAGAACAAACAGAAAAAAAGTGAGATTTAAAAATAAAAAGAAAGATCCTGGATATCATCAAACTATATACACCAATTTTACTGCAGTCTGGTTCTTCAGGTATCCACACAGTTACTTCCCCAGTGCTATTATGTGCTCCTTGGGTGTGGATCCGGCAACAAACATTATCTTTTGTAAATCCTGGTACAAAAAGGCAGCAACTGACATTTCATTTTTGCACTAATGTAACTGTGGAACATATCTACAACACCTATCGGAGGGGGGGGGGGGGGGGGGGGTGCCTTCGGGACACAAATCACAAATTTGAAGGCAATGCCCCAACACACTAGTTTGGTCTCATAGCCTTACTGAGGGTGATAAGTCAAAGGAACTGAAAAAATTCTCACTGAAACTGGAGCAAACTAACAGCTTAAATCAAATCACAAACAGAGCACGTAAACTGCTTAATCCCATATCTGGTTCACTGAGGCTAACAAAGAGACATATAAACAGTATAATCAAAATATTACACTCAAGATAAACCAAATATTCACCTAAACTACTTTTAATTATTTCTGAAATTAAAAAGCTTTCAAATGTCTACGGAATAAAATATAGGTCAGTAATTGGCAGATGACGGAATCATATTCCAATAAAGTAAGTTTTGGGCTGTTAAATAAGGGAAGAAGCTATTTAACATTCTCTGGAACATATTTCCCTACGAGAAGGAAAGCCTAATATAAGACTGTCCTCTGAGTGTAAACTATTCCTACCTGATAAAATGTAAATCAACCAACCGTAATGGAGTTGGCTCCATTGAGAATTTTAAAAACAAACCAAGATACTTTAAATAAGTTTACTTATTTATTTAAAACTAGTAAGAAAGGCCTGTTTCTCAATCAAATGAAACAGGCGCTAGTAGGGTTTTATCTATTTGTGTTTTTTTTTGACCTGAACTGTTTTAATATATGTTTTTTTTTATTGATAGTTTGTGTTTGAATGGAGTCCTAAGTGTTGTACATCATTGTTCTATTGACAGAGGAGGGGTAGTTTGTGTAGTTCTTGGCTTTTTCAGTGTGTGTGTATGTATATGATTCAGACAGTAACTGTGTATGTGATAGTTAGATTGTGTGTGTGTGTTTCTGACAGTGATGGGGTGGGTTTGATGAACTGCAATGGTGCATGAGTGTGTGTGAGAGTCAGTAATTGTGTGTGTGTGTGACAGTTACCTTGTGGGGGGGTGGGTTGGGGAACTGTGTGTGTTGTGTGTCACAGAGAGAGATTGTGTGTTTATATGTAAGTGAGACAGGGGAGGGTTTTTGAGAGGGTAGTACAGTTTTTTTTTCTCTGTCAGAATGAGCGAGGGGGGTGGGGTGATAGGTGTGATGACGTGGTCTGTGTCGGTGTTGGGCTTGTATTGAGGTTCCGAAATGTTCATCATCTGTGTTGTATTCTCCAAGGAGGGGTCAGTGTGTGTTTCTATGAGACAGACAGTGATTGTGTATGTGAGAGAGTTATTGTGTGTGTGTGTGTGTGTGTCTGACAGTGCCAGAGGTGAGGGTTACATTTTTTTTTCTCTGTCAGAATGACAGAGGTGAGGGGAGGTTTTAGATGTTGCATGAGTGTGTGTGTGTGAGAGAGTCAGTAATTGTGTGTGTGTGTTGTGTGTCACAGAGAGAGATCGTGTGTGTATGTGTGAGACAGGGGAGGTTTTCTGACAGGGTGTTACATTTTTTTTTTCTCTGTCAGAATGACAGGGGGGAGGTTTTAGATGTTTGCATGAGTGAGTGTGTGTGTGTGTGTGTGAGTGGGGAACTGTGTGTGTTGTGTGTGTGTGTGGGGGTGAACTGTGTGTGTTGTGGGTCACAGAGAGTGATATGTGTGAGACAGGTGAGGTTTTCCGACAGGGTGTTACATTTTTTTTCTCTGTCAGAATGACGGGGGGGGGGGGGGGGGGGGGGGGGGGGGAGGTTTTAGATGTTGCATGAGTGTGTGTGTGTGTGGGGTGGGGAACTGTGTGTGTGTGTGGGTGAACTGTGTAGAGTGGAGGATGGGCCTAGTGGTTAGGGTGGTGGACTTTGGTCCTGGGGAACTGAGTTCGATTCCCGGCACAGGCAGCTCCTTGTGACTCTGGGCAAGTCACTTAACCCTCCATGCCAGCCGCATTGAGCCTGCCATGAGTGGGAAAGCATGGGGTACAATGTAACAAAAAAAAAAGGTGTGTGTTGTGTGTCACAGAAGAGTAGTATGTGTGAGACAGGGGAGGTTTTCTGACAGGGTGTTACTTTTTTTTTCTCTGTCAGAATGCTGCTGTTGCTTGGGCTCTCTGGATGATGTCATCTGAGGCTTCAGTCCCAGGCACAACCAATCAGAATGGAGGCACGGACCCAGGCAGCTTCATGGAATGTTCATGGTGCAAATTATTATATAGGATATTCCTAAACTGCTCTATCCAATAGTAAACATTGGTGAAAGCTGCTCAAACTTCTTTAATTTTAAAATTAATCTAACTGCTGTAATTCTGGAGCAATTGGATTTTCCTCAGCATCTTCAATGAGATCCCAGTGTAAATTGAATTACAAAAATCATCTGCACCAAGAATATAATATACTCTTAACAAACACAAAAAAAGATCTTCCCTAAGGTAGTGGCGCACCATTCTCAACTGCTGAAACTTAGAGAGACTTTTTTTTTTAAATATAAATTGCTTATTTGTGGCCCCATAGACAACAAATCTAAAATCACACCCAAAACTTTTGTTGTATAATCAACTGAAAGAAATTCAGTAGGTCCTAATAAAAGTTTCAGGTATAATCCCCTGATAGCTACTCATCCATAGTACTTTCATTTTAGTTGTATTTAATTTTAATAAGTCTACTCAACTTTGAATTACAGCAATGTATTTTGTTATCTTTTGATAAGTCTGATTAATGTTGGACAGACAGGGAACTAATGCAAAAATGTCATCTGGATACAAAATAAAATCTTTTCACGTTCCAACCTAATATGACCCAAAGAACTCATAAAAATATGAAACAGACCAAAATAGGTGAGCCCTGAGGGATTTTGATAACTCACCATGTTTCTTCACTTTAACTTCTATTCACCAGAAACTGAGAAAATCAGTCATATACCACTCCAGTAATACCCAGCTCACTTAGTTTACCCAACAAAATAAATTATTGACAATCAAAAGCTGCACATATATCGAACTGTAAAGAAAAGAACAGCTTGTTTACCAAAACTCTATATTTTCCTCACCTCAGATGTTAAAGATAACAAAAGGGCTTCCGTGATGTGTAAAGTTCTGAAACCAAATTGTGACCAATATAATTACATTGTGATCTCAAACAAATTCAGAGAATTGTGAACTACTATTCTATTAATTAATAATAATAGAATGCTAGCTACAGGTCCTAAACTGCTAGTAGAAGACTACCAATACTTGAAGGGTGAAACTGCTGAACTGCAACTTGTGATATGTAACCCATTGACACTGTACACGAGGACTGGAGAGTAACCAATGTAATGCCAGTCTTTTTTAAGGCCTCCAGGGGTAAACCTGACCTTGTAGGGCAAAAGGTGCCTAATACAATTAAGAACAAAATTACCTGATACATGGCTTAATGGAGAGATAACAAATACCACTGGGAAATTCAATGTATTACCTACAGCCCTGAAAACCATTGATGAAATAACTTTCGCAAATCTCTGAAGACACATCTCTTCAACTAGAGAGTTGCATGGGGACAGAAATCTTACCCATCCCCGCTGGAATCTTACCCATCCCCGCAAAATTTAACCCATCCCAACCAGTCCCTGCCCGTCCCCGCAAGAATTTAACCCATCCCCACCCCATCCCGTAAGAATTTAATGGTACATAAAAGAAAATTCCAGTCAGCTCCCTCAGTCTGTCTCTGGATTGAGCCACAGCACTGTAGGCAAGGAAGGAATGGAAGTGGAACACTCTGGTGCGCACATGTAAGACTTGTCTCCGATTCACTTGCACTGTGTGCTGAGAGGTCGCCACATGCACGTGCCAGTAGGTCAGGGGACATCTGATTCTCATGCCTGTGTCAGAGCTGAGGTCTGTGCACCAGCCTGGTAGCAAAGAGGATTAATAGTAACATAGTAAGTGACAGCAAATAGACCTGAACGGTCCATCCACTCTGCCAATAGTCACACTCGTGATCAATTCATCATTAAATCCACGATGTGTGATATTATATACTTGATTATGGTCTTTCTTTTGTGTTTCTGGAACAAAGGCCACAGAAGTCTATCTGGCCCTATCCTTATGTTCCAACTACTGGAGTTGCCGTTGAATCCCACTCCAGTCTATTCATCTTCTCATTTGTGGGACACAGACTGTAAAAGTCTGTCCAGCACTGTCCTCATTTTCCAGCCACTGAAGTTGCTGTCTAAGCCCTTTCCAGCCCATCCTAAACCAGATTGCCATGTATGAGACACAGACCATACAAGTCTGCCAGGTATCAGCCCTAGTTCATCACAGCCAGAGTCGCCATCTAAGTGTCACTTGACACATCCACACACATGCAGCCATTTAAGGTTAGGTTTTATATAACTTCCATTTTCTAATTAGAGATCCTCTGTGTTCATCCCACGCCTTTTTGAATTCCATCATCATTAAATTAAATATGACCAAAACCGAGCTTCTCATTTTCCCCCCAAACCCACCTCCCCGCTCCCCCCGTTTCTATTTCTGTTGATGGCTCTCTCATTCTCCCTGTCTCCTCAGCTCGAAACCTTGGGGTCATCTTTGACTCTTCTCTCTCCTTCTCTGCTCATATCCAGCAGATTGCCAAGACCTGTCGTTTCTTTCTTTACAACATCCGTAAAATCCGCCCCTTTCTTTCCGAGCACTCTACCAAAACCCTCATCCACACCCTTGTCACCTCTCGTTTAGACTACTGCAATCTGCTTCTTGCTGGCCTCCCACTTAGTCACCTCTCCCCTCTCCAATCGGTTCAAAACTCTGCTGCCCGTCTCATCTTCCGCCAGGGTCGCTTTACTCATACTACCCCTCTCCTCAAGATCCTTCACTGGCTCCCTATCCGTTTTCGCATCCTGTTCAAACTTCTTCTACTAACCTATAAATGTACTCACTCTGCTGCTCCCCAGTATCTCTCCACACTCGTCCTTCCCTACACCCCTTCCCGTGCACTCCGCTCCATGGATAAATCCTTCTTATCTGTTCCCTTCTCCACTACTGCCAACTCCAGACTTCGCGCCTTCTGTCTCGCTGCACCCTACGCCTCGAATAAACTTCCTGAGCCCCTACGTCTTGCCCCATCCTTGGCCACCTTTAAATCTAGACTGAAAGCCCACCTCTTTAACATTGCTTTTGACTCGTAACCACTCGCCTCCACCTACCCTCCTCTCTTCCTTCCCGTCCACATTAATTGGATTTGCTTACTTTATTTATTTTTTGTCTATTAGATTGTAAGCTCTTTGAGCAGGGACTGTCTTTCTTCTATGTTTGTGCAGCACTGCGTATGCCTTGTAGCGCTATAGAAATGCTAAATAGTAGTAGTAGTAGTAGTAGACTCTACCAACTCCTTAATGGAAGACTTTCCACATTTGTGCTGTTAAAGCAAGGAAGAAGAAGAGGAGGAGAAGACAGCACTCAAAGAAATTGGTATTCGGTAGATGAGAGGCTGGTGCAGGTGCAGCTTACACTTCTACGAGAAGACCGCAGAACTGCTTCCATCCCCGTAGGAACTGCCCCCGCCCCCGCGGGAATCCCGCAGAGCTGCTTCCATCCCCGCGGGAATCCCGCAGGAACTGCCTCCGCTCCCGCGGGAATCCCGCGGGTTCCCCGCAAACCCGTTCCGTGCAGCTCTCTATCTTCAACAAGGCCTACAAAGAGGAATCCATATGTAAACCCCTGGTGGCAGAGCAAGATATTACAATGATGGTACCAATATGTCACAGTGTTCCCCCAAAATGACTCAACACCAACCAGGGAGTTTAACAATAAAAAAACATATTTTTTTTAATTAGTATTATATTTAAATGTTAATTAAATTTACCAACTTGCACATTCAACATATGTATTCAATTACAGGTTTAAACATTGGGAGCATTTTCAGATAACTATAAATATTAGGTACATAATCATGTAAGCACATTCAATTTTACAAAACACTAGATTCTTTAACATTTCTTTTCTCCTGTCTTTCAGATTTCCATAGACCCTCAAGGATCTCAACATGTAACCTCTACTCTTTTTTTCCTTAGTTATCTCTCACTTATTGTTCAGGTTTCCTTTACTATTTTCTCTTTGTGCACTTTTTAAAATAGTCTCAGTCACTTAGCTGCTCTCTCTGTTTTCTCTCTCTCGAACGGTGGGCGTCTTTTCTTTCAGGTGATGATCTCCAGCATAAACTTTCTTCCAGTCTTTTCCTAGTAACATCTCCTCATCAATACAGCTCCATCCCAACTGCCAGCCTGAGCTGTTTGTCATTCTCCTGAGAGTTCCATCAGCATGCGGAACACCCAGCGCATGCACACAGACTACTCAGTTTCACTGCACTGCTCACTATCTCTACACTAGATCTAGAAGGAGACAGGTCATCTTTTAAAATTTAACCCATAGGGTTACACATAACCTTACAAAACTACCTCACCAACCCACCCAGTTATTAAAGACCAACTTCTATACTATCCTGACCAACACCTTCCTTCTCTCATCCCTTATTTAATCTTTGCACATTACTAACTGTATCTGATATATTGGAATGACTATGTCATAACAAAACTCTGTAAGCCACATTCAGCCTGCAAATAGGTGGGAAAATGTGGGATACAAATGCAATAAATAATAATCTCTCTATATAAAACGCACCTCCAATGTTCTGAAGCCTCCACAAGTCCCAACATTCTAAATGCATGGTGGTGAAACCAGGAATTCGCCCATGAGTGTTGGCCCCGCCCCCCGCGTCAAACGTCATGACGTCAAGGGCGGACCAATAACACTCAACCAATTGCATCGCGAACCCGTTACTAAGCGACGCAACATGACATAAGACACATCACGGAACAATGAAAACCAGCAGCAAACAGTTGCTACGCAACGTCAACAGCAACGCTAAAAGGACCATATAAATCTCTGCTCTCCACACAAACACGGACATGGAGGGCATAGGAGGGAAGGAAAAAAAACCCAGCACATACACACACATTCTCACTCTTAACTGGCTATAATGAGCAACTGACCTGCCACTATCACAGGGACTGCTAGCACCTCTCTCTCTCTCTCTCTCACACACACATACAGACGGGACACAGAGGAGATGGAACGAATCGTTGGGTATGGAGGGGGCAGCAGGGGAGATAAGGCAAGAACTGCCTCAAATGTTTGTGCTGTGCTATGTACAAATATAATGCTGTCTCTTCATTTTGACCCTACCCTTTCACACTCTTTCACACAGACGCACACACACACTGTCTCTATCTCACACACACACGCACTAACACACATATACACACTCTCTCACACAGACACACAAACACGCCTCAAATGTTCAGCTGTCCTATGTAAAATTTCACTGCTGTCTCTTCATTTTAACCCTACCTGTGCACACTCTCTTTCACACAGACACACACACACACACTTTCTCTTACATCTCACACTTAGGTGAGAACTGCAGTTTCGTAATACAGCTCTCTTCGGTATGTTTTCCAATTCCATTTTGGAAGTTTTGATTGTAATTAGGCCCTAGCTCTTACTTGGTAGAGCTCTAATTCAGCACACTCCAATAGCTGCTGATGTGGTCATTCAGCAGCACAGTGTTTCATTGCAATTGTTTTTGCCAACAGAGTATGCGGCATTTTCCTTATTTGGTTGATGCTGCCTGCAGACTGTTTTGTGCCTTGGTCTTCTTCCCCTGAGGTAGGGAAATGTCCTTGAGTACCAGTACTGAAGAGACTGCAGACTATTTTGTGACTCGGTCAGGTTTGGCCTGGAGGGCCAGTTTTGTGCTTAGGTCAGGTTCCCTCATATAGGAAAGTGGCCTGGAGGGCCAGTTTTGTGCCTCGGTCAGGTTCTCTCAGGTAGGGAAGTGACCTGGAGGGCGACTTTTGTGCCTCGGTCAGGATAGTCCGTTCGTTATGTTAGCTGATCGGAGAAAGACCTGAGGGCGTTTCAGGCTACCACAGCATGTTGGATTAAGGCAGCCATTGCTTTGGCTTACCTTCTTGGTGGCAGGGTAGTCCCAAATGCCCTTAAAACCCATTTTACCAGAGGGAATGCGGTTTTATGGGCAGGGTGCTTTGGTACCACCGCAGGTGTTTTCTTAAAGATTTGTTTAATACATCCTTGGAGATGGAGGAGGGTCTGTGGGATTGGAGAACAGCAGATTTAGTCCCTCTTCATAAAAGTGGTGAGACAAGAAGCTGGAAACTACAGGCTAGTAAGACACACTTTGGTTACTGGAAAAGTAATGGAAGTAATGCTGAAGGAAAGGATAGTGAATTTCCTGGAATACAATAGAGTACAAGATCCGAGACAACATGGTTTTACCAAAGGTAAATTGTGTCAAATGAATCCGACTGAATTGACTGGGTGACCAAAGAATTGGATCGAGGATGTGTGCTAGATGTAATATACTTAGATTTCAGCAAAGTCTTTGACACGAGCCTTTGATAGGAAGCTCTTGAATAAACTTGACAAGCTGAAGTTAGGACCCAAAGTGATAAATTGGATTAGGAACTGGTTGACAGATGCCAGTGGGTGGTGATTAATGGAATTCACTCGGAGGAAGGAAAGGCAAGTAGTAGAGTGCCTCAAGGATCGGTGCTGGGGCCAATTCCATTTAATATTTGTGAGCGACATTGCTGAAAGGTTAGAAAGGTAAAATTATGTATCATACCTGATCATTTTCTTTCCATTAATCATAGCTGATCAATCCATAGACTGGTGGGTTGTGTCCATCTACCAGCAGGTGGAGATAGAGAGCAATCCTTTTGCCTCCCTATATGTGGTCATGTGCTGCCGGAAACTCCTCAGTATGTCGATATCCAAGCTCCATCCGCAGGACTCAGCACTTAGAGAATTACACCCACGAAGGGACACTCTGCCCAGCTCACCACCGCCGAAACGGGGGAGGGGAATTAACCCAGCTCATCCCCACATGCGGGGGGATCTGGCTTATCCTGCAACCGCAACCGCGGGAGGAGCTGACTGACCCTAACACCGCCGAAGCGGGAGGGGTACAAAACTGCCCTACTGCCGCACGAAGCGGGAGGGAGCGCTGGCAGAATTTAAGTCTCAATCCAGCCCCGTAAAACGGAGGGGAGAGGAATGCAGCAGCTCACTGTAACACAAATTCGTCTCAACTCTTGAAGAATTCATTGAAAAACTTGAACACGAAGTCCTCCTGAACAGGAACTGAAGACTAAACTTGAACCTGAAATGCAACCAGAATATAAACAGTACAGATATCTGGGAGGGGCTATGGATTGATCAGCTATGATTAATGGAAAGAAAATTATCAGGTATGATACATAATTTTACCTTCCATATCATCATGCTGATCAATCCACAGACTAGTGGGATGTACCGAAGCAGTACTCACCCAGGGCGGGACATAGAAATCCCTGACCGCAACACTGAAGCTCCAAACCGGGCCTCCGCCCGAGCAGCCACAGTCAAGCGGTAATGCCTGGAGAAGGTATGGGCCGAAGCCCAAGTTGCCGCCTTGCAAATCTCTTCCAAGGAGACGGACCCGGCCTCTGCCATCGAGGCCGCCTGAGCTCTAGTGGAGTGAGCCTTCAGCTGGATAGGCGGCACCTTCCCCGCGGCCACATAAGCCGCTGCAATGGCTTCCTTGACCCATCTTGCCACTGTAGGCTTAGCAGCCTGCAGACCCTTACGAGGACCTGCAACAGGACAAACAGATGATCCGATTTCTGGAAATCATTGGTCACTTCCAAGTATCTGATGATGACACGTCTCACATCCAGATATTTGAGAGCAGAGTATTCCTCTGGGTAGTCCTCCCTACGAAAGGAAGGGAGACAGAGCTGCTGATTCACATGGAAGCGAGAAACAATCTTGGGCAGGAAGGAAGGCACTGTGCGAATAGTGCAGTGAACTGCAGAAAAGGCTCTCTACATGAGAGCGCCTGGAGCTCGGAAACTCTTCTGGCTGAAGTGATAGCCACCAAAAAGACTGCTTTCAACGTCAGGTCTTTCAGAGATGCCCTCGACAAGGGTTCAAAAGGCGGCTTCTGCAAGGCTCTTAGCACCAGGTTGAGCTTCCACGCAGGCACCACTGAGTGCAGAGGAGGGCGCAGGTGATTAACTCCCTTGAGAAAGCGCACCACATCTGGCTGCGAAGCCAGGGAAACATCCTTTAGGCGGCCCCTGAAGCAAGTCAGAGCCGCCACCTGGACTTTAAGGGAACTGAGCGACAGGCCTTTCTCCAGACCTTCTTGCAGGAACGCCAACACTGAAGAAATTGGAGCAGTGAAGGAAGAAAGTGAGCCTGCTTCACACCACGCTGCAAAGATACGCCAAACCCTGGCGTAAGCAGTAGAAGTAGAGCGCTTCCTCGCTCTCAGCATAGTGGCGATGACCTTGTCTGAGAAGCCCTTCTTTCTCAGACGCTGCCGCTCAATAGCCAGGCCGTAAGACCAAAGGGGGAAGGATCCTCCATCACCACGGGACCCTGATGTAACAGGCCCTGCTCCACTGGCAGCCGCAGAGGATCGTCGACTGAGAGCCTGATCAAGTCCGCATACCAGGGACGTCTGGGCCAGTCCGGACCCACCAGGATTATCCGGCCCGGATGCTTTGCCACCCGGTCTAGCACCCTGCCCAACATGGGCCAGGGCGGGAACACATAGAGAAGCTCTTGTGTCGGCCACTGTTGGAGAAGAGCATCTACTCCCAGGGATCGAGGGTCCCGTCCTCTGCTGAAAAAGCGCGGCACTTGGCCGATTATGCCATCAGATCTAGGCTCGGCTAGCCCCAGCGCTTCGTGATGTCCAAGAACGCCTGAGCAGATAGCTGCCACTCTCCGGGCTCCAAGGTATGGCGACTGAGAAAGTACGCCTTGACATTCATGACTCCGGCAATGTGGGCCGCTGACAGCTGTTCCAGGTTCGCTTCCGCCCACTGGCATAGATTCATGGCCTCCTTGGCTAGAGGGGCGCTCTTGGTACCTCCCTGGCGGTTGACATAGGCCACAGCCGTGGCATTGTCCGACAGGACCCGTACTGGCTTCAACGCCAGTACCGGGATGAACTCCAAAAGCGCCAACCGAATGGCTCCGAGTTCCAGGAGGTTGATAGACCACTTTGCCTCTGCAGGAGACCAGAGCCCCTGCGCTGTCCTTCCCAAGCAGTGGGCTCCCCAGCCCGACAAAGAGGCGTCCATCGTGACGACAATCCACTCCGGGGTCACCAGAGGCATTCCTACAGACAACTTGTCTGTCTGCATCCACCAGCTCAGTGCCTTGCGCACTGCTGGGTCCAAGGGAAGGCGCACAGCATAATCCTCCGACATCGGAGTCCAGCACTGCAGCAGAGAGTGTTGTAGTGGTCTCATATGAGCCCTGGCCCAGGGCACTACTTCCATCGTGGCCATCATAGAGCCCAACAGCTGCACATAGTCCCAAGCCCGAAGAGGAGAGGCTACTAGGAACTGGTCCACCTGAGCCTGAAGCTTGACAATCCGATTGTCTGGCAGGAACACTCTGCCCACTTGGGTGTCGAATCGAACTCCCAGATACTCCAGGGACTGAGTCGGGCGCAGCTGGCTCTTCTTCCAGTGATGATCCACCCCAGGGAGCTCAAAAGAGCAACCACCCGGTCCACAGCTTTGCCGCACTCTGCATAAGAGGGGGCTCGGATCAACCCGTCGTCCAGATAAAGATGGACTTGTACTCCTTCCTTTCGCAGGAAGGCCGCGATGACCACCATTACTTTGGAGAAGGTCCGCGGAGCAGTAGCCAACCCGAAAGGGAGGGCTCTGAACTGGAAGTGTCGGCCCAGGACTGCAAAACGCAGAAAGCGTTGATGAGGAGGCCAGATGGGAATATGCAGGTACGCTTCCTTGATGTCCAAGGAAGCCAAGAACTCTCCTGCCTTCACTGCCGCTATAACAGAGCGGAGAGTCTCCATGCGAAAGTGCCGCACTTTCAAGGCCCGATTGACCCCTTTGAGGTCGAGGATAGGCCGGACAAAACCTCCTTTCTTTGGTACCACAAAGTAAATGGAGTAACGTCCCTTGCCAGTCTGATTTTCTGGCACTGGAACGACCGCACCCAGGCGGATCAGGTTGTCCAAGGTCTGCTGCACTGCCACAGCTTTGACCGGAGACTTGCAGGGAGAGAGTACAAACCCGTCTCTTAAGGGTCGGCAGAACTCTAACTTGTAGCCGTCTCTGATGACTTCCAGCACCCAAGCTTCTGAAGTTACTTTGGTCCACTCGCCCAGAAACGAGGACAGGCGTCCTCCAATCTGCACTGGGCCATGGACCAGGACCCCGCCATTGGGTACGAGACCCTGGGGGAGGACCGGAGGGCGTACCTCCGGGACGGCGGTCTCTGCGAAAGGAATGCTGCTTGGGGGAGAAGTTCCTTTTGAAGGAAGAGGGGGCAGAGGAGCCCGACTTGCCCGGGCGGTACTGACGGGCTTCCTGAAACCGTCCTCTGGAGATACCGGGGCGAGCACTAGCCCGAGCCCTGACCTCTGGTAACCTCTTGCCCTTAGACGTGCCGAGATCGGTCACGATTTTATCCAGCTCGACCCCAAAGAGCAGCTTGCCTTTAAAAGGCAACTTAGCCAGGCGGGACTTAGAGGCGTGGTCCGCAGACCAATGTTTCAGCCAAAGCCAGTGCCGCGCAGAGACTGTCTGAGCCATGCCTTTAGCCGAGGCTCTCAAGACATCATACAGTAAGTCTGCCAAATAAGCCAAGCCCGATTCCAGGGCCGGCCAGTCAGCCCTCAAGGAAGGATCTGAGGGGGAAGCCCGCTGCACCATCGTCAGGCACGCCCTGGCCACATAGGAGCCGCAAACTGAGGCCTGCAAACTTAAGGCAGCCGCCTCGAAGGAAGACCTTAAAGCCGCTTCCAATCTTCTGTCTTGGGCGTCCTTTAGGGCCGTGCCACCTTCCACCGGCAACGCCGTCTTCTTAGTCACCGCAGTGATTAATGAATCCACGGTAGGCCAAAGAAAGGCCTCACGTTCACTTTCAGGCAAAGGATAGAGGCGGGACATAGCCCTAGCCACTTTGAGGCTCGCTTCCGAGACATCCCACTGAGCCGAAATTAAGGTGTGCATGGCATCATGCACGTGGAAGGTTCTAGGCGGGCGCTTCGTCCCCAGCATAATGGCAGAGCCAACAGGGGCTGAGGGAGAGACGTCCTCTGGCGAGGAAATCTTCAAAATGCTCATGGCCTGCAGTAACAGGTTGGGCAAATCCTCTGAGCGAAAGATCCGCGCTGCAGAGGGGTCATCCGCTCCATCCGAGCGGGAATCCGTCTCCTCCAAGGAATCCCCAAAGGACCGTTGGGAGAACTCAGATACGCTGCCCTCATCTACATCAGAGGAAACAGCGTCCTCTAAGGCCTGGGAATCCACCCGAGGGCGTTTACTTCCGGGGGCCTCAACCCCATTATCGGACAAGGGAGCAGGGGCAGCGTTTTGCATAAGGAAAGCCTGATGCAGCAGCAAAATAAACTCGGGGGAGAAACCCCCCAGACTGTGTATTTCAGCAGCCTGGGCCACAGCCCTAGACGCACCCTCAACCGGCGCTCGCAAGAGCGGGGGAGCAACATGCTGCGCATCCAAGATGGCGTCCGGCGCGACACTCCGCGAAGGAGCCGCGCGGGAAGAACGGCGCTTAACTTTAGTCGCTTTTTTGCCGTCGCCCAAATCAAGGGCGGCCATGGCATGAACGTCTCCCAGCTCAAGGGCGGCCCAAGAAGAAGCCGTCCAAGCAGAGTGGCTGGCCAAGATGGCGGAGGCGAGCAGCGGGGGATGGGCGTTTATGGCGGGAAAAACCGCCGCGCCGGAGGAAGACCTGGGACACTGACCGGCCTCCAAACTGACACCCCACAAGGGCGAATCAGACTTTAAAACCCCCGCATCCCCGCTAGAAGTGCACACGCGGTCCGGGGAGCGATTCTTCGTGCCCTCGCCCTCCGACGCCATAGGCCACGTGGAGATCAATCGGGGAACCCCCTGCCCGCTATAAAAAGGTAAAAATTACCTGCTTCTCGCTCCGAGCTGTAACGACCTGGTGTCCCAGTGAGTAGCTGCAATAAACGTTTAAATAAACGTCGAAATAAACGCCCTTAAAGACGTCCAAAATTTTTTTTTTTTTAAACGGAGCCAGCGGGAGGGGGGAGAAAAGGAGGGACCTGGCGCCACCAGGTTTGCACTTGCTCAAGAAGAGCCCTCAACCCCAGGCACTCAACAAAACCTAAAAATTATGCTTGGAGGCCTAGCCAGAGCTGCTGCTGTGTGTGACCACCACCTGCTGAGATAGAGAACATACTGGGGAGTTTCCGGCAGCACATGACCACATATAGGGAGGCAAAAGGATTGCTCTCTATCTCCACCTGCTGGTAGATGGACACAACCCACCAGTCTATGGATTGATCAGCATGATGATATGGAAGTAAGGTTTGCCTTTTTGCAGATGACACCAAGATTTGTAACAGAGTTGACAGTCCGGAGGAAGTAAAACAACATGAAAAACATGAAAAAGGATGTTAGAAGATGGTCTAATGTTTATTCAATGCAATGAAGTGCAGAGTGATGCACTTAGGGAGTAGAAATCCAAGGGAGCCGTATGTGCTAGGAGGCGAGAGGCTGATATGCACAGAGAAGGAGAGGGACCTTGGAGTGATAGTATCTGGGGATCTGAAGGCAACGGCCGTAGCCAGAAGGATGCTAGTGTCAGGTTCTCAGGTTCAGAGCCCGCAGGGCTGGGCTCTGGAGCAAATGTGAGCCCTTGGGCTGCTGACGAGGAGAGACAGCAGCAGGCAAAACCCACCAACCAACGCTGGGCAAGCACACCGACACCGGCAGGGACTGCAGGCACTGCCCAGCGAGCCGGAACACATGGACTGGAACACTGGACTGGAATTCCCCGGACTGGAGGACACAGGACTGGAACCCCCTGGACTGGAACACTGGACTGGAATCCCCCGGACTGGAGGACACAGGACTGGAACACCGGACTGGAGCACACCGGACTGGTCCACACAGCTTCACCTGCACTTAGCTACTAAGCCCCCCAGGAGTTGAGCTCCTGGGTTCGAGTAGCCGACAGGACTTACTGGATACCGGATGACACAGGGACCAGGACTGGAAACAGAAGAACTCCTAAACCTAAACTGATCTAAGTGCTCCCAAGCCCTAACCCAGCAGGAGTGTTCCTAACAGAAAACTGACAAAAGGACTTCCCAAGCCCTATACTAAACAGGAGTTCCTAAGCCCTAAACTAAGAGCAGGGAACTAAATACACAAGCTAACCCAGGTGCTACTAAGCACCAAGCTACAAGCAGTGCTCTACAACTCTAAACTAAGGTGCTCCTATGCACCAAACAACCAAAAGAGCTCCTAGCACTAAAAGGGAAGACAGGAAAGGCACAAGGAAAAAGCAGGAAAGCAAACACACGCTAGCAAAGGAGCTTCCTAAGCCCCCATGCTACAGCAGTGCACCACCGCACTAACCTAACCCAGGTTCCACTAAGCACCAAGCTACTGACGTACTTCTCACAGCGAACCGAAGTGCCTCTAACAGCACCAAACCCAGAAGTACTTCTAACAGCAAACTGAAGTGCTTTCTACAGCACCCAAACCCAAACAGCAAAGACTGCAATGCTCCCAATAGCTAGGGTTACCATTTGTCCGGATTTCCCCCGACATGTCCTCTTTTTGAGGGCATGTCCGGGGCGTCCGGCTGATTTTGCCTGCACCCACGTTTGTCCGGATTTCTGGACAAACGTGGGCGCGGGTGCGGGCAGGCGCGTGCGTGTGGGCGGGCGATCGGCGCCGTGGGTCTGGTCTCCCGTCCCCTCCCTTACCATGTTCCCTGGTGGTCTAGTGACGTCTTCGGGGCAGGAAAGAGCCCCCTCTTTCCTGCCCGGAGCGCTGCCTCCCCTGTCTATCATCCTCCTCGGTCTGGCTGGGAATTCAAAATGGCCGCCGAGAGTTGAACTCTCGCGAGGCCGCTTCAACTCTTGGTGGCCATTTTGAATCCCCAGCCAGACCGAGGAGGATGCAGCAGGCAAGGGCAGGCAGCGCTCCGGGCAGGAAAGAGGGGGCTCTTTCCTGCCCCGAAGAGAAGACGCTACTAGACCACCAGGGCTAGATAGTAAGTGAGGGGGAGGGGGGTATGTGAGGGGGGGAGGGGACTATGTGATGGGGGCGGGGAATAGGGGCGGAACGAGGACCCAAAGGGGCGGGGCATGAGGTGTGGCAGGGCGGGGCATGAGGCGTGGCGGGGCGGGGGCATGACATGTGTCCTCTTTTTCAGAGGACACAAAATGGTAACCCTACCAATAGCACAAACACCAGAAGTACTTCTAACAGCAAACTCTGCAGTGTTCCTAACACCACCAAACCCTAAAGTACTTCTATCAGCAACAGAGCTTCCAAAGCCCTACACACAGCAATGCTTCCAAAACCAAGAGGGAAAAGCAGGGGAACCAAAGGGAAAAGCAGGAAAGCTAAACACACAAACACCAGTGCACACTGCACTAACACTAACCTGGACCTTAGCAAAATCAAGCAGGGAAACTAGTGCACACTGCACCACCCTACCTAAAGCAAACACAACCGTTGCAAAGGCTCTGAAGGAAACAACACCACTTCCTTATCAAGGCCCCCCCTGATGATGTCACACTCCCTAGCCCCAGGCAACAGCACACTGACCCAGAGAGGCCCAACCCACACCAATGCAAAACTGAGAAGCTCTTGAAGCCAGTACACCCAGGGAGAGGTAGAGCAACTCAGACCACACCCACAGCTGCAGTGAAGTGAGACAATTAACCCCATGCTGCTGGAAGCTGCCAGCACAGAGAGACAGAGAAAAGAAACAGAAGCCAGCTAAGAAGCTGACCCCCAGGAAAGAGGTAAGTTTGAGAGGGGTTCAGACCCCAATCATAACAGCTAGGCTGTATATAGAGATGTGTAACCAGCAGAAGAAAGGAGGTGTTGATGTCCCTGTACATTAGTGAGGCCCCATTTTGAGTATTGTGTTCAGTTTTGGAGGCTGTATCTTGCTAAAGATATAAGAAGACTTGAAGCGGTCCAGAGGAAGGCGACAAAAATGATATGGGGCTTGTGCCAAAAGACATATAAGAAGAAACTGGGAGACCTGAATAAGTATACCCTAGAGGAGAGGAGGGAGATATGATACCGAAATTTAAATACTTGAAAGGTATTAATGTAGAAAAATATTTTACAGAAGAGGGAAAATAGTAAAACTAGAGGACATGAATTGAGGTTGAGGGGTGGTAGACTTAGAGAAGTAATGTCAGCAAATTCTTTTTCACGTAGACGGTGGTTGATGCCTGGAATGTCCACCCGAGGGAAGTGATGGAGAAAAAAAAACTGTAGCAGAATTCAAAAAGGCGTGGGATGAACACTGAGGATCTCTAATTAGAAAATGAAGGGTATAAAAAAAAACAAAACTTAAAAGATTGCATATATGCTTGCATGTCAACCGATGTTTACGTGGCAACTGGCTGTATCAACAAAGGTCGGTGCTTGGCTGGCTTATACAGTCTGAGCCTTGCATATAGGAATCCAGTTTAGGATTGGCTGTAGAGAGCTTTGACGGAAACTCCAGTAATTTGGAACGTGAGGACAGTGCCGGGCAGATTTTTACAGTCTGTGTCCCACAAATGACAAGACGAATTTGGATAGGCTGGAGTAGGCTTTGACGGCAAATCCAGTAGTTTGAACATAAGGACACAGCCAGGTGGACTTCTATGATCTATGTCCCAGAAACAACAAAGAAAGACCATGATCAAGTATATGTCATCATGTCCATTGTTGTTTTAATCTTGAATTGAGAATGAATGTGACTGCTGGGCAGACTAGATGGGCCATTCAGGTCTTTATCTGTCATCACTTACTATGTTATTATGTAAGAGGTTAATAGAGCGGCAGGCTGGTCCTACTGCACAGATCTTCTCAATCATCAGGATGCGGCTTTTGAACCTCAGATATTTGATTCAGGGCTCCAAGGGTCCCACCTTTGATGCTCACTGCTTTTATACTTCCCATCCATCTAGGCCACTCTGAAGGGACACTAAGGAAGAAGAAATTAGACCTTACCTGCTAATTTGCTTTTCTTGAGTTCCTCCAGAGTGGCCTAGAACCCACATACACTATTATGATCTGGTCTTCTGTGTTTTCGTTTGTTATCTCAAGGGGGTTTGTTTCTGTGTACTTCCTGAGGGGGATGCTGCCTTTTAGATGGAAACATTTTTTGTCCCTCCTCAAAAAAAAACACCTCTAAGTGAGAGAGAGAGTTCTCTATGTGGAGAGTAGACAAGGAACTAGAAAGCGCTGTACAGCTAATTTTTGGCAGCTGATTCTCTGTGACTACTGTTGCTGTTTGTGGTTAGTACAGCGGGAGGCTGGTCCCACTGCACAGATCTTCTCAATCATCAGGATGTGGCTTTTGAGCCTCAGATATTTGAGTCAGGGCTCCAAGGGTCCCACCTTTGATGCTCACTGCTTTTGTACTTCCCATCCATCTAGGCCGCTCTGGAGGGACGCTAAGGAAAAAGAAATTAGACCTGCTAATTTGCTTTCCTTGAGTTTCTCCAGACTGGCCTAGAACCCACCTGCACTATTATGATTTGGTCTTCTGTGTTTTCGGTTGTTATCTCGAGGGGGTTTGTTTCTGTGTACTTCCTGGGGGATGCTGCCTTTTGGATGGAAGCATTTTTTGTCCCTTCCCAAAAAAACACCTCTAAGTGATACAGGGAGTTCTATTTGTGGAGAATAGACAAGGAACTGAAGAGCACTGTACAGCTAATTTTCAGCAGCGGATTCTCTGTGACTACTGCTGCTGTGTGAGGCAGCTGCTTCCTTTGCAGTGCAGCGTTCCTGCACATCATGTGGGCTTTTGAAGCCATGGAAGAAACGGGTTGTGGAGATTTATTGCTTCTTATACTATTTGTTAGTTCTTTCTGCTTGTTATGTTCACACCGACACTATGAGGGACTGCACAATTAACTTATCGGCTTCATCAGAATTCTGCAGTACTCCGGAGGTCTTTTACTAAAGATTAGCTTGCGTTATCTGCAGCAGGGCCCACAGGAATAAAATGTGACCTGCTGCATATAACTTGAGCTAACCTTTACTAAAAGATCCCCTCAGTCTCCACCCACCTGCTGGTAAGTGTGCATAACCCATCTATCTAGGCTGGCTGGAGGGACTCAAGGAAAGCAAATTAGCAGGTAATGTCTAATTTCTCATTATGCTATGATAAATTTTCTGCCTCATCCCATCTAACTCACCCAAGTCAATTCACCCACAATTGATATGCTAAACCAACCCTTTTGGAGACATTACCCTGTAAGAGAAATCCAACTTTTGGAGGTTCTTAAGGAAGCAACATTTTCATAATTTGTGCCAGATTTTAGACTACTTTGCTTGGGTTGAGCCAAACAAAAAATTTCAAATGACAAACCTGTTAAGTAGATGAAGAGATCTGCTGACCATTTCAGTCAAATCTCACAACATTCGATAATTCCTGTGGCTACAGATGCAGCAGCCAAAGAAACATCACCATAAACTCATCTGTAATCATTTTAGACACCACACGTAAGAGTGGTTTAAGTGTCACAAGATCTTTATTTTTGATATCACTTTCCTTCGCTCTCCTGTAGATAAAAAAACACAATCATCTTGCAAGAGGAATAAGCTAAGAATTTCTAGCTAAAGTGAAAAATTCCATTACGGTTTTCATTTCTACCACCTGTCACGGGAGAGCATTCCAAGTATCCACCATCATCTCAGTGAAAAAAAACACTTTCTGACATTATTCCTGAGTCGTCCTCCCTTCAACCTCAATTTATGCCCTTCAAGTTCTACCACCTTCCCGTTTCTGGAAGAGGTTTGTTTGCGGATTAATACCTTTCAAATATGTGAACGTCTGTTAGAGAATGACACATGATAAAATTTGTTCCCGTCCTCATGTGTCTCCGTCCCCACCCCATCCCCTCAGGCCCTGTCTCCGTCGCCGCCCCATCCTCATGGGCTCTGTCTCATCTGCGGAAGCCTCGAACACTTAAGATTTTATATTTAAATCTTTTTATTATAAGTATAAAAAAGAATATACTGTGCAACTGTTGTGTATAAATTACAAATAGAAAATAATAACAACAATGAGCAGCTATAATAAACCCTCCCACCTCCCCCATCCTTCCAACCCCAACAATAGCTGATTTCTACTACCTCAAGGAATCCTAATCCACTCTGTTAAAATTTCCAGGGGTACAAAATACAACACGTTCTGTATGCCCTAGAGGGGAGAAATATGCCCTATAAAGCACTGTTATGATTTTTTAATCTGTGGATGAATAAGAAGTCATCAACAATCTCAGGATTCAGTCTAGCTCTCCTATCTTCCACAGTCCTTCCTGCAATAGAAGATGTCTTCTTAGAAGATGTGCTGGTAGCAGGATGTACAGCATCCGCCATGCAAAATTTGCTGGTTGTGGCCAGAATGTTTGCTTGTTTTTCCAAAAAATAAACATTTTGTCATCTGCAAACATAAATAACAGTCCAGTTCATTAACAGGCTTCATGTCATCCGCAAATTTAACCATCTCACTCGTTCTTGATTTCCAATCATTTATAAATATGATAAATAGCACCAGTCCCAGTACTGATCCCTGCAGCACTCCACTATTCACCCTCCTCCTTTGAGAAAAGGTAAAATTATGTATAATCATACCTGATAATTTTCTTTCCATTAATCATAGCTGATCAATCCATAGACTGGTGGGTTGTGTCCATCTACCAGCAGGTGGAGATAGAGAGCAAACTTTTGCCTCCCTATATGTGGTCATGTGCTGCCGGAAACTCCTCAGTATGTCGATATCAAAGCTCCATCCGCAGGACTCAGCACTTAGAGAATTACACCCACGAAGGGACACTCTGCCCAGCTCACCACCGCCGAAACGGGGGAGGGGAATTAACCCAGCTCATCCCCACACAAGTGGGGGAGGGGAATCCGTCCAGCTCATCCCCGCGGAGCGGGGGAGGGACACCACACCCGCCGATGCGGGGGGATCTGGCTTATCCTGCAACCGCAACCGCGGGAGGAGCTGACTGACCCTAACACCGCCGAAGCGGGAGGGGTACAAAGCTGCCCTACAGCCGCACGAAGCGGGAGGGAGTGCCGGCAGAATTTATGTCTCAATCCAGCCCCGTAAAACGGAGGGGAGAGGAATGCAGCAGCTCACTGTAACACAAACTCGTCTCAACTCTTGAAGAATCCAAGTGAAAGAACTTGAACACGAAGTCTTTCTGAAATAACTGAAGACTAAACTTGAACCTGAAATGCAACCAGAATAAAAACAGAACAGATATCTGGGAGGGGCTATGGATTGATCAGCTATGATTAATGGAAAGAAAATTATCAGGTATGATTATACATAATTTTACCTTCCATATCATCAAGCTGATCAATCCATAGACTGGTGGGATGTACCGAAGCAGTACTCACCCAGGGCGGGACATTGAAATCCCTGACCTCAACACTGAAGCTCCAAACCGGGCCTCCGCCCGTGCAGCCACAGTCAAACGGTAATGCTTGGAGAATGTATGAGCCGAAGCCCAAGTTGCCGCCTTGCATATCTCTTCCAAGGAGACGGATCCGGCCTCTGCCATCGAGGCCGCCTGAGCTCTCGTGGAGTGAGCCTTCAGCTGGATAGGCGGCACCTTCCCCGCGGCCACATAAGCCGCTGCAATGGCTTCCTTGACCCATCTTGCCACTGTAGGCTTAGCAGCCTGCAGACCCTTACGAGGACCTGCAAACAGGACAAACAGATGATCCGATTTCCGGAAATCATTGGTCACTTCCAAGTATCTGAAGATGACTCGTCTCACATCCAGATATTTAAGAGCAGAGTACTCCTCTGGGTAGTCCTCCCTACGAAAGGAAGGGAGACAGAGCTGCTGATTCACATGGAAGCGAGAAACAATCTTGGGCAGGAAGGAAGGCACTGTGCGAATAGTCACTCCTGCCTCAGTGAACTGCAGAAAAGGCTCTCGACATGAGAGCGCCTGGAGCTCGGAAACTCTTCTGGCTGTAGTGATAGCCACCAAAAAGACTGCTTTCAACGTCAGGTCTTTCAGAGATGCCCTCGACAAGGGTTCAAAAGGCGGCTTCTGCAATGCTCTTGGCACCAGGTTGAGATTCCACGCAGGCACCACTGAGTGCAGAGGAGGGCGCAGGTGATTAACTCCCTTGAGAAAGCGCACCACATCTGGCTGCGAAGCCAGGGAAGCACCCTTCAGGCGGCCCCTGAAGCAAGCCAGAGCCGCTACCTGGACTTTAAGGGAACTGAGCGACAGGCCTTTCTCCAGACCTTCTTGCAGGAACGCCAACACTGAAGAAATTGGAGCAGTGAAGGGAGAAAGTGAGCCTGCTTCACACCATGCTGCAAAGATACGCCAAACCCTGGCGTAAGCAGTAGAAGTAGAGCGTTTCCTCGCTCTCAGCATAGTGGCGATGACCTTGTCTGAGAAGCCCTTCTTCCTCAGACGCTGCCGCTCAATAGCCAGGCCGTAAGACCAAAGGGAGAGGGATCCTCCATCACCACGGGACCCTGATGTAACCGGCCCTGCTCCACTGACAGCCGCAGAGGATCGTCGACTGAGAGCCTGATCAAGTCCGCATACCAGGGACGTCTGGGCCAATCCGGACCCACCAGGATTACCCTGCCGGGATGCTTTGCCACCCGGTCTAGCACCCTGCCCAACATGGGCCAGGGCGGGAACACATAGAGGAGCTCTTGTGTCGGCCACTGTTGGAGAAGAGCATCTATTCCCAGGGATCGAGGGTCCCGTCCTCTGCTGAAAAAAAGCGCGGCACTTGGCAATTGGCCGATGACGCCATCAGATCTAGGCTCGGCTGGCCCCAGCGCTTCGTGATGTCCAAGAACGCCTGAGCAGATAGTTGCCACTCTCCGGGCTCCAAGGTATGGCGACTGAGAAAGTCCGCCTTGACATTCATGACTCCGGCAATGTGGGCCGCTGAAAGCTGCTCCAGGTTCGCTTCCGCCCACTGGCAAAGACTCATAGCCTCCTTGGCTAGAGGGGCGCTCTTGGTACCTCCCTGGCAGTTGATATAGGCCACAGCCGTGGCATTGTCCGACAGGACCCGTACAGGCTACAACACCAGTACCGGGATGAACTCCAATAACACCAACCGAATGGCTCTGAGTTCCAGGAAGTTGATAGACCACTTGCCTCTGCAGGAGACTAGAGCCCCTGCGCTGTCCTTCCCAAGCAGTGGGCTCCCCAGCCCATCAAAGAGGCGTCTGTCGTGACGACAATCCACTCCGGGGTCACCAGAGGCAATCCTGCAGACAACTTGTCTGTCTGCGTCCACCAGCTCAGCGCCTTGCGCACTGCTGGGTCCACGGGAAGGCGCACAGCATAATCCTCCGACATCGGAGTCCAGCGCAGCAGCAGAAATAGCTGTAGTGGTCTCATATGAGCCCTGGCCCAGGGCACTACTTCCATCGTGGCCGTCATAGAGCCCAACAGCTGCACGTAGTCCCAAGCCCGAATAGGAGAGGCTACTAGGAACTAGTCCACCTGAGCCTGAAGCTTGACAATCCGATTGTCTGGCAGGAACACTCTGCCCACTTGGGTGTCGAATCGAACTCCCAGATACTCCAGGGACTGAGTCGGGCGCAGCTGGCTCTTCTTCCAGTTGATGATCCATCCCAGGGAGCTCACAAGAGCAACTACCCGGTCCATAGCTTTGCCGCACTCTGCATAAGAGGGGGCTCGGATCAACCAGTCGTCCAGATAAGGATGGACTTGTACTCCTTCCTTTAGCAGGAAGGCCGCTATGACCCCCATTACTTTGGAAAAGGTCCGCGGAGCAGTAGCCAACCCGAAAGGGAGGGCTCTGAACTGGAAGTGTCGTCTCAGGACTGTAAAACGCAGAAAGCGTTGGAGAGGAGGCCAGATGGGAATATGCAGGTACGCTTCCTTGATGTCCAAGGAAGCCAAGAACTCTCCTGCCTTCACTGCCGCTATAACAGAGCGGAGAGTCTCCATGCGAAAGTGCCTCACTTTCCAGGCCCGATTGACCCCTTTGAGGTCGAGGATAGGCCGGACAGAACCTCCTTTCTTTGGAACCACAAAGTAAATGGAGTAACGTCCCTTGCCAACCTGATTTTTTGGCACCGGAACGACCGCACCCAGGCGGATCAGGTTGTCCAAGGTCTGCTGCACTGCCACAGCTTGACCGGAGACTTGCAGGGAGAGAGTACAAACCCGTCTCTTAAGGGTTGGCAGAACTCTAGCTTGTAGCCGTCTCTGATGACTTCCAGCACCCACGCGTCTGAAGTTATAGTGGTCCACTCGCCCAGAAACGAGGACAGCCGTCCTCCAATCTGCACTGGGGCGTGGACCAAGGCCCCGTCATTGGGTACGAGACCCTGGGGGAGGACCGGAGGGAGCACCTCCGGGACGGCGGTCTCTGCGAAAGGAATGCTGCTTGGGGGAGAAAATCCTCTTGAAGGAAGAGGGGGCAGAGGAACCCGACTTGCCCGGGCGGTACCGACGGGCTTCCAGCCACCGTCCTCTGGAGGTACCGGGACGAGTACTAGCCCGAGCCCTGACCTCTGGTAATTTCTTGCCCTTAGACGTGCCGAGATCGGTCACGATTTTGTCCAGCTCGACCCCAAAGAGCAGCTTGCCTTTAAAAGGCAACCTAGCCAGGCGGGATTTAGAGGCGTGGTCAGCAGACCAATGTTTCAGCCAAAGCCACCGCCGCGCAGAGACTGTCTGAGCCATGCCTTTAGCTGAGGCTCTCAAGACATCATACAGCAAGTCTGCCAAATAGGCTAAGCCCGATTCCAGGGCCGGCCAATCAGCCCTCAAGGAAAGATCCGAGGGGGAAGCCCGCTGCACCATAGTCAGGCACGCCCTGGCCACATAGGAGCCGCAAACTGAGGCCTGCAAACTTAAAGCAGCTGCCTCAAAGGACGACCTTAAGGCCGCCTCCAATCTTCTGTCTTGGGCGTCCTTTAGGGCCGTGCCACCTTCCACCGGCAACGCCGTTTTCTTAGTCACCGCAGTGATTAAAGAATCCACGGTAGGCCACAGATCACGTTCACTCACAGCCAAAGGATAGAGGCGGGACATAGCCCTAGCCACTTTAAGGCTCGTTTCCGGGACATCCCATTGAGCCGCAATTAAGGTGTGCATGGCATCATGCACGTGGAAGGATCTAGGCGGGCGCTTCGTCCCCAGCATAATGGCAGAGCCAACAGGGGCTGAGGGAGAGACGTCCTCCGGAGAGGAAATCTTCAAAGTGTCCATGGCCTGTAAAAACAGGTTGGGCAAATCCTCTGGGCTAAAAAGCCGCGCTGCAGAGGGGTCATCCGCTCCATCCGAGCGGGGATCTATCTCCTCCAAGGAATCCGCAAAGGACCGTTGGGAGACCTCAGACACGCTGCCCTCATCTACATCGGAGGAGACAAAGTCCTCCAAGGCCTGGAAATCAACCCGAGGGCGTTTACCTCTGGGAACCTCAACCTCTTTATCAGAAGAGGGAGCAGGGGCAGCGTTTTGCATGAGGAAAGCCTGATGCAGCAGCAAAACAAACTCGGGGGAGAAACCCCCCAGACTGTGCACTTCCGCAGCCTGGGCAACAGCCCTAGACGCACTCTCAACCGGCGCTCGCAATAGCGGGGGAAAGACATGCTGCGCATCCAAAATGGCGTCCGGCGCGAAACTCCGCGAAGGAGCCGCGCGGGAAGAACGGCGCTTAACTTTAGCCGCTTGTGCCGTCGCCCAAATTAAGGGCGTTCATGGCATTAATGTCTCCAACCTCAAGGGCGGCCCACGAAGAAGCCGTCCGAGCCGCGTGGCCGGCCAAGATGGCGGAGGCGAGGAGCGGGGGATGGGCGTTTATGGCGGGAAAAAACCGCCACGCCGGAGGAACGACCGGGACATTCATCGGTCACTAAACTGTCACCCATCAAGGGCGAATCAGGTTGTAAAACCCCCGCATCCCCTCTAGAAGCGCTCCAGCGATCCGGGGAGCGACCCTTTGCGCCCTCGCCCTCCGACGCCATATGCCACGAGGAGAAGAATCGGGGAACCCCCTGCCCGCTATAAAAAGGTAAAATTACCTGCTTGCCGCTCCGAGCTGCAACGAACTGGTGTCCCAGTGAGTAGCTGCAATGAACGTTTAAAGAAACGTCGAATTAAACGCCTTTAAAGACGTTTAAAAATTTTTTTTTTTTTTTTTTTTTTTATTAAACGGAGCCAGCGGGAGGGGGGAGAAAAGGAGGGACCTGGCACCACCAGGTTTGCACTTGCTCAAAAGAGCCCTCAACCCCAGGCCTCAACAAAACCTAAGGATTAGGCTTGGAGGCCTAGCCAGAGCTGCTGCTGTGTGTGACCACCACCTGCTGAGATAGAGAACATACTGAGGAGTTTCCGGCAGCACATGACCACATATAGGGAGGCAAAAGTTTGCTCTCTATCTCCACCTGCTGGTAGATGGACACAACCCACCAGTCTATGGATTGATCAGCTTGATGATATGGAAATGGCCATTTAACCCTACCCTTTATTTTCTGTCCAATAACCAATTCCTAATCCACAACAGAACACTGACTCCTATCCCATGACTCTTTAATTTTCTCAGAAATCTCTCATGTGGAACTTTGTCAAAAGCTGAAAATCTAGATACACTACATCAATTGGCTCACCTTTATCCACATGTTTATTCATGCCTGCAAAGAAATGAAGCAAATTGGTGAGGCAAGACCTCCCATGGCTGAATCCATGCCGACTCTGTCCCATTAAACCATGTTTGTCTATGTGTTTTGTAATTTTATTCTTTATAATACTTCCCAATATTTTGCCCAGCAATGAAGTAAGGCTTATACGTCTGTAAAGCGAAGATATTTACCTGTAGCAGGTATTCTCCGAGGACAGCAGGCTGATTATTCTCACAAGTGGGTTGACGATCCGCGTCGGACCGGGAACCGGCATGAAAACATAGCAAAAACCAAAAGATTTGTCAGAGCCTCCTGGTGCACGTGTGATGCACTGCACATGCGTGGAATGATTTCCCGCCCGCTGCATGAGCGCGTATCTCAGTTAAGTCCAAAAGCATAAAGAAATATAAAACTCCAAGGGGAGATAGGCAGGATTGTAAGAATGTGAAGCCTGCTGTCCTCGGAGAATACCTGCTACAGGTAAGTATCTTCGCTTTCTCCGAGGACAAGCAGGCTGAGTTGTCCTCACAACTGGGGTATCCTTAGCATCCAGGCTCACCCAAAAACAAACAACATTGGTCAATTGGGCCTCGCAACAGCAAGGACAAAAATGTAGATTGACCTGAAATTATATACAGCTAGCTGAAAGTACAGCCTGAAACAGAATAAAACGGGTCTAGGTGGGTGGAGTTGGATTCTAAACCTGTTATATTCTAGCCTTTTTACCACCACTTAAAGCATTATTAGGGGGTATCCTGCAAGCTAATGTTATTGATCTTTTTGCTGCTGCCGGTTTCGGTAATGCAGCCACAGAAAATACATGGGATGATGGTGAATTTTCTAATGTTACTAAAACCAGACTATGGGCAGCTATCCGCACTCGCTTTCCAACATGTAAGGATTTCTCTGTCCTCACTTCTCAACGATGGGAAATTACTTAGCCTATTGAAACATATATGCTTAAGTTATAACAGTTGTATAGAGCAGAAACGGAGGAGCACTTTGATGCCCCCTCATAGTCTCCCCATATTTTATCAACTATTTAAAGAAACCCTACCTTATAAAATTAAGGAGGGTCTTGATAATACTGTAAGGCTTTCCCAGAAACCATGGCCAGAGATGAAAACATATTTTACACCACTGTAGAACATTTCTGAAAAGTATCCAAAAACAAGAAACCCCAAACAGATTCTGCAGTAACGACTGCCCAAAACGACCGTCGCGTCAGGTATCCTGCTCAAGGCAGTAGTGTGATGTGAATGTGAGGACTGAAGACACGTTGCTGCTTTGCAAATCTCTTCAATGGAGGCTGACTTTTAAGTGAGCCACCGACGCAGCAATGGCTCTGACATTATAAGCCGTGACATGGCCCTCCAGAGTCAGCCCAGCTTGGGCATAAGCGAAGGATATGCAATCTGCTAGCCAACTGGAGATTGTGCGTTTTCTGTTTTCTGATGGCTCCCCTCCTGTTGGGGTCAAAAGCAACAAACAACTGGGCGGACTGTCTGAAAGGCTTTGTCCACGCCACGTAAAAGGCCAATGCTCTCTTGCAGTCCAAGGTGTGCAAGATGCTTTTGCCAGAGTGGGCATGAGGATGGGAAAAAATGTTGGCAAGACAATTGACTGGTTTAGATGGAACTCAGACACCACCTTCAGTAGGAACGTAGGGTGCATGCGGAGGACTACTCTGTTGTGATGAAACTTAGTATAAGGTACATCCACTACTAGGGCCTGAAGCTCACTGACCCTACAAGCTGAAGTAACAGCCACCAAGAAAATAAGATGGCAAGAACTCAGTGGCTCAAAAGGAGCTTTCATCAGCTGGGTGAGAACGACATTGAGATCCCATGACACTGGCGGAAAATTGACTGGGGGCTTTAACAAAAGCAAACCTCTCATGAATAGAACAACTAAAGGCTGTCCAGAGATAAGCTTACCTTCTACACGCAGATGATAAGCACTAATTGCACAAAGGTGAACCCTTACGGAGTTGGTCTTGAGACCAGACTCTGACAAATGTATAAGGTATTGAAGCAGGGTCCGTGTAGGACAAGAAAGAGGATCTATGGCCTTGTTGTCACACCAGATGGCAAACCTCCTCCACTTAAAAGAGTAACACCTCTTAGTGGAAACTTTCCTGGAAGCAAGACCCGGGAGACACCCTCCGGAAGACCCAAGGAAGCAAATTCTAAGTTCTCAACATCCAGGCCATGAGAGCCAGAGACTGGAGATTGAGATGAAGAAGCGACTCCAATCTCCAAGGTTTCTTGGAGGACAACTCCAGAAGAAGAGGGAACCAAGTCTGACACAGCCAGTAGGGCGCAATTAGGATCATGGTTCCGTAGTCTTGTTTGAGTTTCAGCAAAGTCTTCCCTACTAGAGGTATGGGAGGATACACATACAAAAGGCCTGTTCCCCAATGTAGGAGAAAGGGCTCAGACGCTAGTCTGTCGTGGGCCTAAAGCCTGGAACAGAACTGAGGGACCTTGTGATTTATTTGAGAGGCAAAAAGATCCACCGAGGGGGTCCACCACGCTTGGAAGATCTTGTGGGCTATGCACACTTGGAAGATCTTGTGGGCTATGCCCATATTCAACGACCACTTGTGAGGTTGCATTACTTTGCTCAGCCTGTTAGCCAGACTGTTTATTCCTGCCAGATAAGTGGCTTGGAGAAACATGCCATGACGGCGCGCCTAAAGCCACATCTGGATGGCTTCCTGACACAGAGAGTGAGATCCAGTGCCCCCTTGCTTGTTGGTATAGTACATTGCAACCTGATTGTCTGTTTGAACTAAGATAATTTGGTTGGACAGCTGATCTCTGAAGGCCTTTAGAGCGTTCCAGGTTGCTCGATGCTCCAGGAGGTTGATCTGAAGACCTGTTCTTGGGTGGACCAAGCTCCCCGAGTGTGAAGCCCATCTACATGAGCTCCACACCCCAGAAAAGATGCATCCATCGTTAGCACTTTCAGCAGCTGAGGAATTTGGAATGGACGTCCCATGATCAAACTGGTTCGAATCGCTCACCACCGAAGAGGATTCTGAAAGCCGGTGGACAGTTGGATGACATCTTCTAGATTCCCCACAGCTTGATACCACTGGGAAGCTAGGGTCCATTGAGCGGATCTCATATGTAGATATGCCACGGGTGTAACATGAACTGTGGAGGCCATGTGCCCCTAGAGCCTCAACATCTGCCGAGCTGTGACTTGCTGAGATGCTTGAACTGTGTACACCAGGGACAGAAGGTTGTCTGCCCATGTCTCAGGGAGATAAGGCCCAGCTGTCTTCGTGTCCAGCAGTGCTCCTATGAACTCCAATTTCTGAACAGGAGTGAGATGGGACTTGGTGTAATTTATTACGAACCCTAGTAGTTCCAGCACCTGAATAGACATCCAAATGGACTCCCAAACACCATCCTCCGAGGTGCTCTTCACCAGCCAATTGTCACGATAAGGGAACACATGCACTCCCAGTCTGCGTAGCGACGCTGCGACTACTGCTAGGCATTTTGTAAATACTCTGGGCGCAGACGCCAGGCCAAAGGGCAGTACGTGGTACTGAAATTGCTGCGTCCCCAGACGAAACCAAAGATACTTCCTGTGAGCATCCGAATGTGCATGTAAGCATCCTTAGTCAAGAGAGCATAGCCAATCATTTTCCTGAATCATGGGAAGAAGGGTGCCGAGGGAAACCATCCTGAACTCTTCTCATACCATGAATTTGTTCAGGGCCCTTAGGTCTAGGATGGGACACATCCCCCCTCTTTTCTTTTGCACAAGGAAGTACCTGGAATAGAATCCCAGCCTTTCTTCCCCTGGTGGAATGGGTTCGACCACATGGGCCTTTAGAAAAGCAGAGAGTTCCTCTGCAAGTACCTGCCTGTGATGGAAGCTGTATGAATGAGCTCCCGGTGGGCAATTTGGAGGTTTGGATTCCAGATTGAGGGTGTATCCTAACCAGACTATTTGAAGAACCCACCAGTCGGAGGTTACGAGAGGCCACCTTTGGTGAAAAAACATTAACCTCCCCCCAACCGGCAAGTCATCTGGCACGAACCACTTTTACTGTGGCTATGCTTTGCCAGAACCAGTCAAAAGCCCGTTCCTTGCTTTTGCTAGGGAGCAGCAGGGGACTTGGCCGCACGCTGTTGACGTGAACGAGTGTGCTAGGGCTGAGCCTGAGTAGGCTGGAGAGACGGAGCATACCTACACCTTGAGAAGGTATAGGGAGCACTTCGTGTCCTGCCAAAAACCCTCCTGGAGGAGGAGGTGTAGCAGAAGGCGCCCGGCTGGAGAGAGAAGCCATAGCATCTGTATGCTTCTTGATCTGCTCAAGAAAATCTTCTACCTTGTCTCCAAAAGGATTATCCCCCCAGGCAAGGAACATCCACAATTTTCTGCTGGACTGAATGATCCAGGTCAGAGACATGCAGCCATGAGAGTCTGCTAATCGCTATACCTTGAGCAGAGATTCTGGATGCTACATCAAAAGTGTCGTAAGCGCCCCTGGCCAAGAATTTACAACATGCCTTCTGCTGCCTGACCACCTGGCAAAAAAGGTTCGGCCTGCTCCGGTGGGAGGGCATCAACCAAAATGGACAGCTGTTTCACCGAGTTCCGCAAGTGGATGCACACAAAGAGCTGGTAAGACTGAATATGGGCAGCGAGCATAGTGGCCTGATACGTCTTCCTCTCAAAAGAATCCAAGGTCCTAGCTTCTCTGCCTGGGGGCGCCGAAGCGTAGTCCCTAGAACTCTTGGCTCTCTTGAGAGCAGAATCCACCACCATGGAGTAACTGAGACCTCATCAACCCAGGTTCACCGTGGATCCGATACAGGGAATCAGTCTTCTTGGGGATCACGGGACCAGACCGAGGGAAAGACCAGTTTCGCATAAGAACTTCCCGTACCTCATGCAAAGGAGCCATTACTGCCTCCTTAGGTGAAGAGGTGTAGTCCAGTACCTCGAGCAACTCAGCCCTGGGCTCATTCTCCATGTCTAAGGGGAATGGAATGGCCTCAGCCATTTCCCGGACAAAAGAGGCAAAGGAGAGGCTCTCTGGGGGAGATAGTCTCCTTTCAAGTGGAGGGGATGGTTCAGATGGAATCCCAAAGGACTCATCTGAGAAGTACCTGGGATCCTCCTCTGACCCCCATGAGCGCTCCTCTTCAGTATCGGAAAGCACTTCCCTCAGTGACCTCAAAGACTGTACACCTGCCTCGACGCCGAAGACCTACAGACCTGATGGCGATGTCGAGGGGCTGACGTCCACCTGGTCTGCGGCGAAGCTTCCTCCACTGACATCAATGGGGAGTCAACCTGGGCGGCAGGACACCGGAGCCACAAGCGGCACCGAGCTCGGGGACCTCACCGCAGGTAGGGGGGCCAGACGCCACTGCAGCAGAAGGATCGGAAGGCGCAAGCACCCCCCAACGCCGACTGGCGCAGCAGTCCTTCCAGAAGCTCTGGAAGTAAGGCCTGGATGCGCTCGTCAAGAGCCGCCATCGGAGAAGGCTGCGGGGCCGGTGGAGCAGGCGGTGGCAGAATTGGTTGAGGCTCGGGAGCAGGAACCAGGCTGCTGAGAGGCCAATGCATCGCAACCTCTTGTATGGAGGGGGAGCGGTCCTCTTGGCACCCCAGAGCTCCTAGCACCGTGTGTCAAGGGGGAACAGTGACGGTGCTTCTTCGCCTTCGCTCGATGCATGTTACAGAGGCTCCTCGGTGCCGACAAGGACGACATCAAATCCTCACGTCGCCTCGAGGTTGGGTCCAATGATGGATGGTCCCGGGAGGCTTGCACAGCAGGAGGCCTCGAGATGGGTGGAGACCCACTCGATGCCTCACTGCTCCCAGCGTGCCGAGGCCTCTCAGCAGCCATGTGTACCTCTGCTCCCAACGTCGATGCGTCCCTTGATGTCGACGCCGCCGACCTCAGTTCCGATGTCAATACAGACGTCAAAGGACTGGACTGAGCCCCAAAAAGTTTCTCTCTCTGGGCTTCTCAAACAAGTTGGGTCCTTTTCTTCATACAAAGACAAAGGGCACAACGAGCTGGGCTATGGTCAGGCCCAAGGCACTGGATACGCCAGGAATGGGTATCTGTACATGAGATGGTCCAGGTGCACCGAGTACAACGTTTGAAGCCGCTGGGAGTCTTTGATGACATGGAAGGAAAATCCACAGTGGCAAAATTAAACAGTTCGATTGTGCCGAGAAAAAAAGGCACAAAAAAAAGGAAAAGACCTGACCGAGAGGCCACTGTCAAAAAGAAAAGAAATGTAAAAAGTGGAAAAAGTAAACTAACAAAAGTAAGGGGAAAAAATAATAGTTTTTTTTGTTTTTTTAAGGGAAGCAAAAACAGAAGCGAAAATGCTTCACTGTCGCTGAAGGCTCTTTCCCGGGCAAAACGGAGCACAGAAAATCCTGTCACTCCTCGTCGCGGAAAAAAGAAAACTGAGATACATGCTTACGTGGCAGGCGGAAAATCAGTCCGCGAATACGCGCCGGCTCTGGCAAATCTTTTGTTTTTTGCTATGTTTTCATGCCAATTCCCAGGCCGATGTAGATCATCGATCCAGTTGTGAGAACAACTCCGCTTGCTTGTCCTCGGAGAATTACTCGGATCACCACTGGAACCCTTTTTAAAAATTGGCGTCACATTGGTCACCCTACAGTACTAAGGTACTACAGATGACTAACAACAGGTTACAGATTAGCAGCAATTTCATGTTTGAGTTCTTTCAATACCCTGGGGTCTATCTCATTTCCTAATAGTGAATTAACAATGATAGTCAAGGCTGGAACAGATAACTTCTTCAAGTGTCTTAATAATTCAGGAACTACAGACATTGCCAATTCAAGCAGTTGGTCGGCATCCTTGCAAATAAGATCTAGTTTCCATTTCTTTCACCTCCTCGATGCCGGTGCACTCCCAGTGGTAGTCGAAGTCTGAGCAGCCAAACTCTCTCTTCTGCTGTTCTTGCTGCACTCTCTGTATCCTCAACTGCATTGAGAGAACAATATTTAGTCTTATGTGGTAGAGTAGCCTAGTGGTTAGTGCAGCGAACTTTGATCCTGGGAAATGGATTCGATTCCCACTGTAGCTCCCTGTGACTCTGGGCAAATCACTTAACCCTCCCATTGCTCCAAGTACCTGTATATACTATGTAAACCACTTTGAATGTAGTTGCAAAAAAACCCACAGAAACGCAGTAAATCGAATCCCATTCCCTTTCCTTTATGATCAGGCCAAAGGTACCCGATGTGCCAAGAGTGCAGGTCTGTCACAGAAACCACCCGATTACATTGGGCGCACTTTTTGAAGTCACTGGGGGGTCTTCTTAGACATCAAAAAAAGAATTGTAGCCAAATTAAACTCCTCAATTGTGGACTGTAAGAGCAGCATTCAAATTGAGGTCAGTGCTCTAGCCTAAGCGGGCCTAGCAACTCACGAAACTCGAAGAGCCAAAAATACTAAAAAGGATAAAGATAAAAGAATTACCAAAGGGACAAAAATACCCATAGAGGGGGAAAAACGCATTATGAGAAGAACACAGAGATGTGTCCCTCCCTGCTCCACAGAAAAACAAAGACTGAGGAACCCACACTCACACATTGGGCAAGAAGACCCCAGTGCATGCGTGGTGGGATGCTGCTAGAAATGCCTACAATGATCCTGCTAGTCAGCGTCCACATCAAGCTCCGTCGGATGATGTCACCCAGATGTGAGAATAGAGATGGCCTGCTTGTCCTCAGAAAAGAATGTTTTTCTGTGTTCCTATATATGAATTCAGTTGCAATCATAAGGGTAACAATATCTTGAAAGCGTCTTCACCATCCTAAATATCAGGGTAAAAATCTTAAAGAATACTATAAAGAGCAGAGAAAAAGCAGTTTATAGGACTGGACAAACATTATCTGAACAATCCACTGTATTTTGAACATGCTGGAATCTCTGTATCTCACTTTTTAACCCCTGATTAGAGAACATTGCAGCAGTCAACTGCCAAATGATTCTTTCAGAAATCTGTTCAACTAATTTTTCACCAGTTCATGTTCCCTAGTGATTCAGACATTCTTCTGTCTATTTCTGAATTTCGGTCTCACAACACTTAGATGGCCAAAACAGAAATGCAAGAGGTTTAACATATAGAAAGCACCACACGTAAACTTTACTGATGTCATAAGCACATGTACCTCAACAGCAACAAAAGAGAACAAATAAAGGAACTGAGAAAAGCTACAATTACTCAGAACCTCCAAGATCATATTTCTCTACATGTGTTTATAAAATAAATGGAATCAGGAGAAATTAATACCTGTGGCTGGGCTGGAGATGGTGCATCAGGATGCTGAATAAGGATCTGGCCTTGCTCAGGGCGGGAAGTCACCATTGTGCTTGCTGATGCCATCACCATACTGCCATTCAGGGCTGAGGGAACCTGTTGTGTCAATGTTGCTTTCAGCCTCTGCAAAGGAGGAAACACATTCTTATGTTGTATGGCACCATTTCTTAGGGGGGCCTATTGTTCTATTAATTGGCAAAAGAGAAAACCACTATCAGGCTTCACTGGCTCCCAATAAAAGTGAGGTCAATTTTCAAAATCTGTACCTTTATATATAAAATACTTTACAGCATGATACAGGATTACATGCAAAACTTGACAGACCTCCCGGCACAAAATGCTACTTTAGGCGCTAGAGACACTCTCATTCTGCATTTCCCTAACTAGAACAATTATCAGGTACAAATCCATATTTACCTGTGGCTTTTCATATTTAGGTACAAAATGGTGGAACTCTCTTCCAAGAGAAAAAGACATAATGATAACTACCTGTCCTTCCGCAAATCCCTAAAAAACTTCCTGTTCATACAGTTTTTATCTCAAGATACAAATTAATTTTAGTATTTCCATTGACCTTCACAACTGCACTAGTTGTAAAATTGTTCTCTCAAATCTCACTCACAGTAATTCCAACTTTTGTAATGTATGTAAGCCAGACTGAACTGAAATTGTTTTTGGATAATGTGGGATGTAAGAACCAATAAATAAAAAGCACTAGAGGTCAGAGCTGACTATGATTTAAATGTATCAGATGTTGATGGTTTAATGTTCTGCAGAGCTAATAATGGCATGTCTCTGTAGTAACTGTAAAACATGAAGATTACCTTAAAGCACAGATTTTGTGGGGAAGGTGGTTATTCAGGAGCCAGGGATACCTAAGGGAGAGGAGAACCAGGGGTTTGACACACACTAAGAAAATACTTATTCCTTTCTTTCTGATCCTCCAAACCCTTGAAGAGCCAATCAAGGAGCCATGTTTCTGGATCAGCACTTACATAAGTTCAGTGGGTGAGAGGGAAGGCAGGAAATAGAGTAGGAGGATGCTGAAAAGGACATCAGATGTGTTAAACTCATAAAATATGCCAAAAAATTTTTCAAATGAGAAAAAAATACTGGCTGAAAGATTTTCTTATGTGTAAAGGGTTTGAAGAAAAGAATTTCAACCTAGCTAGAAAAATGGGGTCAATCCTTAATGGTAATTATGACTTTTATTTTTTTAATACCTATATTCAGCACTGCTAACTATGGCACTCATTTTCAAATCAGATGGACATCTCAAAAAGGTGAAAAAAAAAAGTCCATCTGCTGGAAATGTCCAATCACAATTTTCAAAAGGCAGAATTTGGTTGTTTTACACTGTGGTTTGTCCAAATTTCAAGTGGCGGTGGGACTAGGGCAGACCCAAAATTAGGGCATCTTTCAGTGATAATAGAACAAGAAACATTCAAGGCAAAAAAAAGGAGGACAATTTTATTTAGACTTGTTTCAATCAAGTCCAGGATACAAAAGGTTGCCCTGATTGAGAAGCTGACCACTGGAGGGATGAAGGCATCCACCATCTCCCACTGAATACTGACCCCTTTCCACCCCCTCTAAGAAGTAAAAGTGACAATGGATACCAGGCTGTATGACAGCTTCAGGTATTATGGGTATTCCTAACAAGAGCAGAAAGCAAGTATGAGGAGTAGCCTTGTGGTCAGTGCAGTAGACTTTGAATGGGACCCAGGGTAATTCCCACTTTATTTATTTATTTGGCTTTTGCTCACACCTTTTCAGTAGTAGCTCGAGGTGATGTACACTCAGGTACACTGGGTATTTCCCTGTCCCTGGAGGGCTCACAATCTAGACGTTTAACTATTAACTTTAGCTATTATTATCTGTACAAATCTGAGCCCTCCTGGAACATAGAAATACCTACTGTACCTGAATTTATATGACACCTGCAAGCATGATAGCTATTACAGTGGTGTACCTTTAGGTACAGTAGGTATTTATCTGTTCCTGGAGGGCTCAACATATAAAGGAATTAAGGTAGGATTTATACCTGGGACACATTGTTTCACATCCACTGCACGGACCACCAGGCTGCCCTTCTGCTCTGCAGGGATGTCTGTGTGGCCATTTTTGTACACATGATGCCAGACAGACCCTTTGTGTGTCTGCTTTTTTGGCATTCATATTTTGGACATTACATTTTGGAAAATGTCTGTTCGTTATCTTTCCCCCTAAACCAACCTCTCCTCTTCCTCTTCTCAATTTCTGTGGATAACACTCTCATTCTCCCTGTATCAGCTCGTAACCTTGGGGTCATCTTCGACTTCTCTCTCTCCTCTGCACATATTCAGCAGACTGCTAAAACCTGTCATTTCTTTCTCTATAATATCACCAAAATTCACCCTTTCCTTTCTGACACCACCACCAGAACCCTTATCACACTTTTTTTTTTTTTTTTTTGCCAAATATTGGACCATTCCTCAAGCTTCACTGGGTCCTTCCTCATGTCATCCACACCTTCCAGGGTGCACACCCTGTTGCAGAGTTTGGTATCATCCACAAAGAGACAAACCTTACCAGATAGCCCTTCCACAATATCACTCACAAAGATATTAAAAAGAGCTGGCCCCCGGACCGATCCCTGCGGTACTCCACTGATAACATCCCTATCTTCAGAGCAAGTTCCATTTACCACTACCATGTCTCCTTCCGTTCAACCAATTTTTAACCCAGTTAGTTGCTCTAGGTCCCAAGTGTACTCAGTTTATTTATGAGTCGCCTGTTCGGAACCATGTTGAATGCTTTGCTGAAATCTAACTACACCACATCTAGCGCCCCTCCCAAGTCCAACTGTTTACCATATTAGCTATATTTTCTTCCATTTGCCTCTTCACTTTCCTAACAGCTTTTCCGGGTTTTCTTAGCTTATCCAGGTATTCTTGCTTGCCCTCTTCTGAGTCTTATAATGTATGAAGGCTAACCTCCTTTCCCTTACCATTTTGGCTACTACGTTTGAGAACCAGAGCGGCCTTCTAACATAGTATATGACGGCAGAAAAAGACCTGCATGGTCCATCCAGTCTGCCCAACAAGATAAACTCATGTGTGTATACCTTACCTTGATTTGTACCTGCCTTTTTCAGGGCACAGACCGTACAAGTCTGCCCTCCACTATCCTCGCCTCCCAACCACCAACCTCTCTTCCCCCATCTGCTCCGCCACCCAATTTCGGTTAAGCTTCTGAGGATCCATTCCTACTGCACAGGATTCCTTTATGCATATCCCACGCATGTTTGAATTCTGTTACCATTTTCATCTCCACCACCTCCCGCGGGAGGGCATTCCAAGCATCCACCACCCTCTCCGTGAAAAAAATACTTCCTGACATCTTTTTTGAGTCTGCCCCCCTTCAATCTCATTTCATGTCCTCTCGTTCTACCGCCTTCCCATCTCCGGAAAAGATTTTTTTGCGGATTAATACCTTTCAAGTATTTGAACGTCTGTATCATATCACCCCTGTTCCTCCTTTCCTCCAGGGTATACATGTTCAGGTCAGCAAGTCTTTGCTCATACGTCTTGGAACGCAAATCCCATACCATTCTCGTAGCTTTTCTTTGCACCGCTTCCATTTTTTTAACATCCTTCGCAAGGTACGGCCTCCAAAACTGAACACAATACTCCAGGTGGGGCCTCACCAACGACTTGTACAGGGGCATCAACACTTCCTTTCTTCTGGAAAGGAAGTGTTGATGCCCCTGTACACTTTATGTAATTTGTTAACATAAAGGTTAGTTGCCTTTAAAATAGCTCCTTTCAGTCTTGTCCACTGCTGTTCTACTTCCTTCAACTGTTCCCATCCTGCTAACTCTTTCTTGAGAAATTCTCCCATCTCAGCAAAATTAGTTCTTTTGAAATCTAGGACCTTCAATCTTGAATAAGCCCTCTCCTCTGTCTTAATACTGAACCACACCATTCGGTGATTACTACATGCCAAATGTTCTCCCACCATATCATCAGAAACATTCTCTCCGTTTGTAAGCATCAGGTCTAGGATAGTTCCATCCCGCTTCAGTTCTATTACCCACTGCTGAAACAATTCTTCCTGTAAGGAATCCAAAATCTCTTTGCTTCTGGATGACCCCACAACCCCACAGCAGGGACGCCCCAATTGACAGCCGACATATTAAAACCACCTATCAGTAGTACTTCCCCTTTCCTAGCTATCTTGTGGATGTCTTCAATTAAGTCTCTGCCCATTCCTTCCGACTGTGAAGGTAACCTGTATATTACCTGCTCCAGTCCATTTACCTCAGCGTGTTCCAGCCCATCCGTTCCAGTTTACTTCAATCCGTCTGCTCCAGCTGACTCCAGTCCTGCTCCTGCCTGCCTGCTTCCCTGCTAACCCACCAACCTGCCTGCATGCTTGCTAGCTTCTCAGCCATTGACGTACTTGCCTGCCAACTTGTCAACCATTAACTTACCCGCTCTCCAGTCCATCAATTCCATCAACTCCAAGCCTCCAGCTTTTCAGCTCTTTCTATCTGCTTCACACCTCAGTCACTACACATACACCTGTTACACCTCAATCTCTACTTATGGCCCCTGTCCACATTCTCTTCCTTGCCCTGTCCCTTCCTAATCTTTTTCCCCTCCCCCCACCGCTGCCTACTGCTGGAACTCATTGCCCACCCATGTCCCCTCCCATCCTGCCCGCTACGGCAATAACCTACTCACCCCCTTCCCTCACCACCTCACCATCTCTCTTGTCCCCCTCCTCCTTCCTAGCTCTTAACCTTCATCACCTCCTTCCTGCCATTAACCCATCACCGTTCCTCCTAAGTGCACCCCATCTTCGTCGCCTGACCTCCCCCACCCTCCTCCGCACTCTCTTGCTCCTCCTCTTGCTATCCGCAGGAGACATTAATCCTAATCGAGGCCCCCTTCACCTGTCCTCCTCCTATCCATGCAAACGATTCCGTGATGTCTCCAATCTCGTCTCTATCCCCCTCCTTCCCCCCTCTTCCCTCCCCTTCTCTTGTGCCCTCTGGAATGCCCACTCGGTCTGCAACAAACTGCCCTTCACCCACGATCTCTTCATCTCTCGTTCCCTTCAACTGCTCGCCCTAACTGAAACCTGGCTCTCCCCTGACGACTCGGCCTCAGTCGCGGCCCTTTGCCATGGAGGTTCTCTCTTCTCCCACACTCCCCGCCCAGTTGGCCGCGGTGGAGGCGTCGGGCTACTACTCTCGCCCTCCTGTAGTTTCCAACCCCTCCTCCTACCACAGTCTCACTGCTTCTCATCCTTTGAAGCACACTCCATCCGGCTATTCTACCCATTGCCACTCAGAGTGGCAGTCATTTACCGCCCCCCCCTAATAAATCCCTCTCTTCCTTCCTCACCGACTTCGATGCCTGGCTTTCCGTTTTTCTTGAACCCTCATCTCCGTCACTCATTCTCGGAGACTTTAACATACACGTTGATGACCAATCCAACCCTCACGCGTCTCAGTTCCTCACTCTAACATCCTCCTTCAACCTCCAGCTATGCTCCACCGCCTCGACTCACCGAGACGGCCATTGTCTTGACCTCGTCCTCTCCTCCTCTGGCTCCCCCTCCAATTTCCACACTTCAGCTCTTCCTATCTCAGATCATCACCTTCACACTTCTTCACCCCCCACCTCAGCCCCGTCCAACTCTAACCACTACCTCCAGGAATCTCCAGGCTATTGACCCTCCCACCTTATCCTCTTGTATCTCCAATCTCCTCCCCTCCATCTTGTCCTCCGAGTCTGTCGACAAGGCTGTCTCCGCATGCAATGCCACTCTTTCCTCTGCTCTGGACACCCTCATTCCATCCACCTCCCGTCCCACAAAGCGTACTAATCCCCAGCCTTGGCTGACCCCTTTAATCCGCTACCTTCGTTCCTGCGCCCAATCTGCCGAACGCCTCTGGAGGAAATCTCGCACCCATTCAGATTTCCTTCACTACAAATTCATGCTATCCTCCTTCCACTCCTCTCTATTCCTTGCCAAACAGGACTATTACACCCAACTGACCAATTCTCTCAGCTCCAACCCCCGTCGTCTCTTTGCCACCCTTAACTCCCTCCTCAAAGTGCCCTCCGCTCCTACCCCCCCCCCCCCCCCCACTCTCTCCTCAATCACTGGCCGATTACTTCTGCGACAAGGTGCAAAAGATCAACCTTGAGTTCACTACCAAACCATCTCCTCCTTTTCACCCTTCAACCCTCGACCAACCAACCCAGGCCTCTTTCTCCTCCTTTCCTGACATCACCGAGGAGGAAACAGCTCGCCTTCTTTCCTCCTCGAAAAGTACCACCTGTTCCTCTGATCCCATCCCCACCAACTTACTTAACACCATCTCTCATACTGTCACCCCCTCCATCTGTCATATCCTCAACCTCTCTTTCTCCACTGCAACTGTCCCTGACACCTTCAAGCACGCCGTAGTCACACCTCTCCTCAAAAAACCATCACTTGACCCTACCTCTCCAAAATACTTGAGCGTGCCGTTCACAGCCGCTGCCTTGATTTTCTCTCCTCTCATGCCATCCTCGATCCACTTCAATCCGGTTTTCGCCCTCTACACTCAACAGAAACAGCACTCTCTAAAGTCTGTAATGACCTGTTCCTTGCCAAATCCAGAGGCCACTACGCCATACTCATCCTCCTCGATCTATCCACCGCTTTTGACACTGTCAATCATGATCTACTCCTTGCCACACTGTCCTCATTCGGGTTCCAGGGCTCTGTCCAGTGGTGTGCTGGTAAATTTTTAACAACAGGCTCTCTCCCCGGTCCACCTCTGCGCCCCCCCCCCCCCCCCGTCCACCTCTGCGCCCCCCCATCCACCTCTGCGCCCCCCCCCCCCCAAATTGCAGAGCTGGCTATAGCCGGGGGGGGGGGGGGGGGGGGGGGACATGCATTACTCTCTCCAGGAAAAAACTATTAAATGATCCCAGGTTCCAATCTAATTCATGTTTAATGTGGGATAAAATGCCATAAATAAGTAAATAAATATAAACTTTTAATGTTGAGCACCTGATTCTCAAGGTGAACATATTCCAAACACTATAATGAAAATAAAATGAGTTTTTTTCTACCTTTGTTGTCTGGTGACTGTTTTTCTGCTCATGCTGGCCCAGTATCCGATTCTGCTGCTATCTGTCCTCTTAACTCCGTTTCCAGGGCTTCCTTTCCATTTATTTCTTTCCTCCTTTCTTCTTCATTTCTGGTCCTCAGCTTCTGCCTATTTTTTCCATCCATTTGCAGTTATTCTCCTATCTTCCTTTTCCCTCTTCTCATCTCATTCCTCACTCTTCCCTCCCCTCCACCCATATCCAGCATTTCTTCTCTCTCCCTTCCCTCTCCTCCACCCATGTCCAGCAACCCTCCTCTCCCCTGCCCTCCATGCACCCATGTCCAGCAACCCTCCTCTCCCCTCCATGCACCCATGTCTAGCAACCCTCGTCCAGCAACCCTCCTCTCCCCTCCATGCACCCATGTCCAGCAACCCTCCTCTCCCCTCCATCCACCGATGTCCAGCGACCCTCCTCTCCCCCCTGCCCTCCATGCACCCATGTCCAGCAACCCTCCTCTCCCCTTCATGCACCCATGTCCTGCAACCCTCCTCTCCCCTCCATCCACTAATGTCCAGCGACCCTCCTCTCCCCCCTGCCCTCCATCTACCCATGCCCAGCAACCCTCCTCTCCCCTTCTCTCTCCTCCACCCACGTCCAGCAGCCCTGCTCTCCCCTGCCCTCCATCCACATCAGCAACCCTCCTCTCCCCTGCCCTCCATGCACCCATGTCCAGCAACCCTCCTCTCCCCTCCATCCACCAATGTCCAGCAACCCTCCTCTTCCCTGCCCTCCATCCACCCACGTCCAGCAACCCTCCTCTCCCCTCCATCCACCAATGTCCAGCAACCCTCCTCTCCCCCCTGCCCTCCTCTCCATCCACCCACCCACCCATGTCCAGCAACCCTCCTCTCCCCTGCCCTCCATCCACCCACCCATGTCCAGCAATCCTCGCCTCCCCCCTGCCCTCCTCTCCGCCATCTTCCAGCCCTCTCCGCTCCCCTGGTCGTCCATCTTCCGTCTGCCCTCTGCTCCCCGATAGTTGCCCTGCTGGTTTCCTTTCTGCGCTGCCGCCGCCGTCCTGCCTTTAAAAAATTAATTTTCCCTCGAGGCGCGCCAGCGTTGAAGCAAAGGCAGCAGGCTCAGCTCGGTTCCTGCCTTCGTTCCGTTTCTTCGCATCATGGCTCCGCCCTTGCCTGACGTATTTCCTGTTTGCGCAAGGGCGGAGCCATGATGCGAAGAAACGGAACGAAGGCAGGAACCGAGCTGAGCCTGCTGCCTTTGCTTCAACGCTGGCGCGCCTCGAGGGAAAATTAATTTTTTTAAAGGCAGGACGGCGACGGCAGCGGCCAGCGCAGAAAGGAAACCAGCAGGGCTACTATGGGGAGCAGAGGGCAGACGGAAGATGGATTTGCGGGGCGGGGGAGCGGAGGCGAGCCGGCTCGCACGGGCCAACAACCGGCTCGCAAGATGCCAGAAAATTTAACAAACGGCTCTTGCGAGCCGGCTCCAGCACACCACTGGCTCTGTCCTCTCCTGGTTCTCCTCCTATCTCTCCCACCGCACCTTCAGAGTTCACTCTCATAAATCTTCCTCCACCCCCATCCCGCTATCTGTTGGTGTTCCCCAGGGATCTGTCCTTGGACCCCTTCTCTTCTCAATCTACACCTCTTCCCTGGGCTCCCTCATCTCATTTCATGGCTTCCAGTATCATCTCTATGCGAACGACACCCAGCTGTATCTCTCCACACCAGTCATCACCGCGGAGACCCAGGCAAAGGTATCGGCCTGCTTAACCGACATTGCTACATGGATGTCCAACCGCCACCTGAAACTGAACATGTCCAAGACTGAGCTCATCGTCTTTCCACCAAAACCCACTTCTCCTCTTCCTCCACTTTTTATCTCAGTTGATAACACCCTCATCCTCCCCGTCTCATCTGCCCGCAACCTCGGAGTCATCTTCGACTCCTCCCTCTCCTTCTCGGCACACATCCAGCAGATAGCCAAGACCTGTCGCTTCTTCCTCTTCAACATCAGCAAAATTCATCCTTTCCTCTCTGAACACACCACCCGAACTCTCGTCCATGCTCTCATTACCTCTCGCCTTGACTACTGCAACTTACTCCTCACCGGACTCCCACTTAGCCATCTATCCCCCTTCAATCTGTTCAGAACTCTGCTGCATGTCTTATATTCTGCCAGAACCGATATACTCATATCACCCCTCTTCTCAGGTCACTTCACTGGCTTCCAATCCGATACCGCATTCATTTCAAGCTTCTCCTTCTTACCTACAAATGTACTCAATCTGCTGCCCCTCACTACCTCTCTACCCTCATCTCCCCTTATGTTCCCACCCGAAACCTCTGTTCACAGGACAAATCCCTCCTCTCAGTATCCTTCTCCACCACTGCCAACTCCAGGCTCCGCCCATTCTGCCTCATCTTACCCTATGCCTGGAACAACCTTCCTGAGCCCTTATGTCAAGCCCCCTTCCCTACACATCTTCAAGTCTCTGCTTAAAGCCCACCTCTTCAATGCTGCCTTCGGCACCTAACTCTTACCTTCAGGATATCCAGACTGCCCCTATCGAATTGACTACTCACTTGTCCTTTAGATTGTAAGCTCTTTGAGCAGGGCCTGTCCTTTTATGTTAAATTGTACAGCGCTGCATAACCCTTGTAGCGCTTTAGAAATGTTAAGTAGTAGTAGTAGTAAATACATTTTCCTTTCCCTCTTTCCAGATTAACCCATAGCACTTGTTCCGTACCTCATGTATCCGGCAGTTCTGTCACTTTAATATTCTTCGTAGCATATAATGCCATTCTTCCACCCTTTTTTCCTATCTTGTCCTTCCTGAGTAGATTATAGCCAGGTATAACTATATCCCAGTCATGGTTCTCTGTGACTGCCACTAAATCCAAGTCTGCTTCTATCGTTGTAGCTTCTAGATCTAGAAATTTGTTTCCCATACTTCGGGCATTGGTATATAAGGCTCTCCAGATGTTACTCTTTTTTTCCTCTTCTATAAGGGCATTCAATGACTTACCTTCCTGAGGGTTATTTATGGCTCTGTAGCCTTTTTTACCCATCCCCAGCAAGTTTAGTTTAAAGCCCTCTTTAGTACTTTAGCCAGTCTGTTGCTTAAGACATTTTGTCCCTTCCTTGACAGATGGACACCATCACTGCTCAGTAGCTCTTGGAAAGTCATCCCATGGTCTAAGAAACCAAAGCGCTTACGTCGGCACTATCCACGCAGCCACACATTTAGCTCCAGGATGCGAGCTTCACTCATTCGGCCTTTACCTTCAACAGGGAGGATTGATGAGAACACCACCTGTGCACCTAGGTGTTTCATCCTCTGACCCAAACCTAAGAAGTCCCATCTGATATGTTCAGTAGGATACCTAGCAGTATCATTCGTGCCAACATGGATGAGCAGAATAGGAGAGTGGTCAATAGGCTTGATGAATCTAGGCAATCTTTCCGCAACATCAGGAATCTTGGAATCAGGTAGATAGCACACCTCCCTGGACAACATGTCTGGTCGGCAGAAAAGTGCCTCAGTACCCCTCAGAAGTGAATCTCCAACTACCACTACCTTTTGCTTCTTATTGGTCACTTATCCAGCGGTGTTGGGAGTTTTGATTGTTTCCTCCTGTTTTTGAGATATTTCTAGCTCTTCTGTCTCTAGGACTGCGAACCGATTCTTCAGTTCAACAGAAGATGTAGTTGGAGGGTTGATCTTACAGGACCTAGTGGCCCGAATCCAGCTGTGCTCTGTCTTCTCAAGATCTTCTCTCCCTTTGCTGGAAGCCCCAGTGTTTCAACATGCATCTCTGTGATAAATTTCTGGTTGTCACAGATGTTTCTTAGTCTTGCCACCTCCTCTCTTAGTTCTTGTACTTCTTTAATGAGGGATTCAATGAGCATACATTTATCACATGAAATCAGATTCTTGCCTTGGTCCAAGGATTCACTCTGGACAGAAACATCAAAGCTGCAACTTTAGGGGTTCATTGTTTCTTTGCCATACTTCAAGTGTAGTAGCTGTTGTACTTGTGGATAAAGGATATGAAAAATGGCCTATCAAAGTTCCAACCCTATTTTTTCCCACATCTGTTCTGCGGGATATAGGAAGCAGGTAGTTTTAGTGTAAGATCTTAAGAACTTGTTCACATTTACTCTGTGGGTGAAATTCAATGTACTTCCTTACCTACTGATGGGATATTTATTGATTTAGGTTACCCTTTCAGGGTACAGGATTTTTAATTTAAGCAACAACTGCAGCTATATGTATAGTGTAGACTCCCACCCATGCTCCGCCAGGCACCATATGGATAGTCACACCAAAAAAGGAAAAAAACAAACCTATGAACACGTCTAAGAAAGTCAAAAGGAGTAGGAATGAACAAACAGCCTTTCAATAAAATCTAAAACAAGGCTCTCAAAGACAAATAAGGATATATCTATTAAAGCACCAACATGGAGGTCACGTGATGCGCCGCGAGCAGTAGCCACGCTTTTGCGCTGCTCCGGGACCCCCGCTCGCTCCGCACCCGCGGATTATCGCAACAAGCAGTCCAGCGCCGAAAACGCAAGTCCCCACAGCTTTGTGAACTTGTATGGAACAATTTCTTGTTTCGATGCCGTCCGGAGCTCCAAGGAAGACAGCGAAAAGTGAAAAAGAAAAGCCGGCGGCTTTGAGCGGCGAATCCAAGATGGCGCCGGGTTCGCCGAAAACCGAAGCTGAATTCTCGCCGCGCCAATTATCCCAGCTGGTTGCTGCAGTAGGGGCAGCGCTGGAACCTCGGTTTGCGTCGCTGGAGGGGCAATTCGGGAAAATTGATGGAATCCTGGCAGATCTGACGGGACGTGCTGCAGAAGTGGAAAAACGGGTGTCTGATCTGGAGGACAACTGGCAACGCAGGGAGCCTGACTTTAGAAGCCTACAAGATCGGCTGACACAACAGGCAGAGAAAATAGATGATATGGAGAACAGAGCCCGGCGCAACAACCTCAGGTTGGTGGGTTTGCCTGAGAACATTCCTGATCAGAACTTGGGCTCAGTATTAGAAGCGTGGCTCCGGAAAGAATTTGCATTATCAGATAGCAGGGGCCCATTTTGTATTGAGAGAGCTCATAGGATTGGGAGACAACAACAGAATACACAGCGAGCCAGGGTGGTTATCATTAAAGTGCATAATTACATTCACAAAGATGAGATCCTGCAGGGTTATCGACTGAAACGAGATTCCCTGGCTTATGCAGGATCCCGCATCCACATATTTCAGGATTACTCGGCTAGTGTCCAAGAGAGAAGGCGGAAATTTCATCCAATCTGCACAACCCTGGTGACCAAGAAAATCCGTTTCCTGCTGTTGTACCCTGCCACTTTGAAAATCCATCATGCAGGGAAATGGGTTACCTTTACTTCAGACCATTTGGCACTGCAGTTTGTGAATAAAAACCTGGAGGAAGCTGGGGATCCAGCTTGATTTGGCTTTCTGCCTTTGACGGAGAGTGAAGGCACTACTAGCCAGTGGCAAGTGACGGAGAATCCGGGAGACCCACTTTGTGGGTGCCCCCCCCAGAACTTTGACTGTTTGTAATAGACAGTTTTGAAGAAAGTTGGGGTGCGGGATGGGTTGGGGGTCCTCGCATTTTTGTGACTTCTACATAGTTGGGGTTAGTAAGGTTAAAGTGGGTAAGCGAAGAGGGGTTGGGGGGTGGGAGGAGATAGGGATGCTTGTAAGGGGGAAGGGTGGGAGAGTGGGCAAGGAAGGGGGAGGGGGAATAGGAGGCAATGGGAAGTTGAGTGTGATTTGGGAGAAGGAAATGCCATGGGACAACATCATTAAGTATAAATATGTGATAGCGCGCTACTGCGGGAGGGGGGAGAGTCGGGATCCCTGGGTGGGGGCTGGGCACCCGGGGGTGTTATTTGGTTTGCTGCCTCGAAGGTATCACTGGAAGATGGCGGGAGATTAAGGTAAATTTTCAGATACCGAGACTGATTTCTTGGAATGTGTCTGGTATTAGCTCTCCGGTAAAACGCTCAAAAATTTTAACGACCCTGCAGCGTCACAACGTGTCTATTGCCTGTTTGCAGGAGACTAAATTGTCAGATGCAGAACATCTGAAACTGCGACAGAGATGGGTAGGAGATTGTTTTTATTCTTCTGCGCAGGGGAAGAGGGGAGGAGTGGCAATACTCATCCATAAGAGCTTACAATGCACAGCACGGGTGGTGGTTAGTGACACTCAGGGACGATATCTACTACTGCATTTAAATGTAATGGGCCAAGAGATTTTCTTACTTAATATGTATGGACCGAACGTGTATGACCACGCCCTCTTCCAGCACATCACACGACTAGGGTTGCAATACTCGGCTGCGCCGTGGATTCTCATGGGAGACTTTAATCAAGTAATGGATGGGCAGCGGGACAGATCGACCCCGGGAGCGGGAGTGGCGCTGGGCAGGGGCAAGGGGTTACCATATCTGTGTAAAACGTTAAACGTAGTAGACCCCTGGCGCCTGATGAACCCTAGTGTCCGAGACTATACTCATCTTTCTCGTGCTCACGGCACATGGTCAAGGATAGATTACATCTTGCTAGATGCCAGTCTTTTCCCACAAGTCTCCCGGGTTGAGATAGGCCCCATGGAGGTCTCAGATCATGCTTTGATTTGGGCCGACATAGAATTGGGAGCTGCGCGGTTAAAGGGACGCCAGTGGCGTTTCCCGTCCTATTTGGCGGGGGACCCACACTTTCAAGATTACCTTAGACAAAAATGGGCGCTGTTTGCAGATATCCATGTGGTGCATGAGCCCACGGCGCAGTTATATTGGGAAACGTCGAAGGCTGTAATGCGGGGGGAAATAATTTCCTACATGTCCGCAAGGGCGAAGCGTATGGCCCAGGGGGTAATCCAGCTGGAACACAAGTATCAGATAGTTAAGCGCAGATATCTGGCGACCCCTTCTAAATTGCTTCGAGAGGAGATGGTTTCTACACTTGCAGCACTAAACTCCCTTATTCATGAACGTACTAAGAAACAATTATTTCACCGTTCATTTACTTTCCATAGGTATGGTAACAAGACAGGTAGGCTATTGGCCAGAGTGGTAAAGAGCTGGAGTGGTAATAGGTTTATCCCTTCCTTGAGAAAGCCAGACGGGACTCAGGAGAATAGTCTAACGGGGATATTGCAGCTTTTCCATGACTTTTACGCCTCTTTATATGCAGCTCCAGAGGCCCAGAGTGGTCCCTCACTAGTAAATTATCTGGAAGATTCGGGTATACCACGATTATCAGAGGCAGTGATAGGCCAGTTAAATGCTCCCTTGAGAGCGCAGGAGATACAATCGGTGATCAAGTCTCTGAAGAGAGGCACGGCGCCTGGCCCTGATGGGTATACATCAGAATATTATCAATGTATGCTACCCCAGATTGTTGGTGCCTTGACGTCCTTTTTTGAAACATCTATAATTGGGGGGGTGCTCCCCTGCCGCGCCAACGAAGCACTGATTACGCTTATTCCAAAACCGGGAAGGCCATCTGACAACCCGGAGTCGTATAGGCCCATATCACTCATCAATGTAGATCTAAAGATCCTGGCTAGGGTGCTGGCAGACCGATTGGCACCTCACATGGCCAACTTGGTGGGCGAAGGGCAGGTGGGGTTTGTGCGAGGTAGGCACTCGTCTATTAATGTACGTAAAGTATGTCTCGCAATCGCACACAGTCAAGCCCAGGAAAAACCGTTGTTATTGGTGAGTCTAGACGCCGAAAAGGCGTTTGACAAGGTGTGCTGGGACTATCTATTTGGGGTTTTGGAGTATGTAGGCCTGACTGGTTGGTATGGGCGGGGCGATAGCAACTCTTTATTGTGGTCCCCGAGCCTCCTTGATGGTAAATGGCCTACGCTCTCGCACGTTTCCCATAGCTCGTGGTACGCGACAGGGATGCCCGTTATCACCGTTGTTATTCTTGTTGTATTTGGAACCGCTGTTGCGGACAATACAAAGATACACTGAGATTTCGGGGATCGACGGTCCTTCGTTTGCGATTAAAACATTGGCTTTTGCGGATGATATACTGCTGACTTTGACTGATCCGCATAAGTCAGTACCTAGTCTCTTGGATGTTATAGCAGAGTTTAGTTACTACTCTGGGTTTACACTAAATCTGCGGAAGTCTGTTGCCTACCCTGTTCAACCTGAGATTAGAGAGACTTGGAGGGGGGAATTTCCACTCACATGGTCCACTGGCCCTTTAAAGTACCTGGGAGTATTGATCACATCAGACTTAACACGCCTGTACGAGGTTAATATCCAGCCTCTGCGAGTACACACTCAACGAGCTCTGCAAGGGTGGTTTTCGCTTCCCTTGTCTCTCATGGGCAGAATCGCCTTATACAATATGATTTTGATCCCTCAGTGGCTTTATGTTTTACAGATGCTGCCCCTATTTCTCAAAGATAGCGATGATAAACTAGTAACGAAGTTAGTGACGCGGTTTCTGTGGCAGGGCAAACGTCCTAGGTTAAGGGCCTCACAGCTTTTTCTTCCCCGCACCCAGGGTGGTTTGGGTCTGTTAAGTGTTAAGCTTTTCTCGATAGCTAGTAACATGCGCCATTTGACCGATTGGTTTCGAGGATCCTCTTATTTTTCTTGTACAGAAATGGAGACGCGACTGTTCGCCCCCCTTCACTTTAGTGCTTGGTTACATGCGCGGCCGGGGAGGTTGCGCACCCCTCCGGTTTTCGCACCGTTGTTGCTACCCGTACGGAGGGCATGGCGTTGGGTATGTCATTTTTATGGCCTGGAGGCGGAGGCCTCACCCCTGTTGCCGATTCAGGGTAATAAAGACTTTATACCGGGATCTATCTCGTTAGACTTGACCACCTGGGCGGCTAAGAGATTGCAGTATTTGCATCAACTATATCAGGAAGATGGAACACTTAAAACCCCAGAACTTTTGCAAGAGGAATATGGAATTCCAAAGGTGAATTTTTTTTCCATGTTCCAATTGCGTCATTACTTAAGATCTCTGCCATCAGCAGCGCTGACGCCGCAGACATGGGAAATACTCTTGACTATTTTGGGTTTAGATGCCCAGCTCATGATTCCCCTGAAATACTATCATAACACGTTACGGGAACACTTAGGGGACATTGATTATGACACAGTGGTGGACAGTTGGAAGGGGGAGTTGGCACTAGACCTACAGAGAGATCAGGTGAAGACATGTCTCCTGGGCAGGCGGCGAGTGACGGAGAATGTGACGCTGCAGGAGATCCATTACAAATTCTTATTGAGGATGTACATTTCTCCACACCGAGCATACCGAGCAACTATTCAGGCTGTGGATGAGTGCTTAAAGTGCGCCCAGCCCTCGGCGAACTTGGGACATATGTTTTGGAGTTGCCCGAGGGTTTTGGGATTTTGGCGCCAGGTAAATAAACATGTCTCTCAAATGTGGGAGGTCATTTGGCGACTATCGCCATTACAATTGTTTGAAGTCTTTAGGGTGTCCCCCTTTTTATCCGGAGAGCTAAGGGCCTTTTTGAAAAAAGCAGTGTTAATTGGTAAGAAGTGCATTCTTCATCATTGGATAACGAGAGAAAGCCCAACATTGCAGCAATGGCGCTCACACATGATTGTATTTTGTGCGTTGGAGCGCCGGGGGGTGGGTGATTTATCCACCCCTGGTGGTGACCTTTTTTGCCGGACTTGGTCCCCATTTTGGGACTCCCTGACCGCAGTGGCGCGCAGTAGAATTTTGAACGCTTAAACAGAAACGAAACGATAGGTTATGACATGGCATGGGATGGGGGGGTGGGGGGGGGGAGAGGGTTGGGGGGGGGAAGGAGCGGTTATAATCCTGAAGTGAGGTTTTCCCTATTGTAGGGGCAGTGGTTTATGTCTGGTGCCATCATGACCACGCTTTCTCCTAAGAGAAGTCTCTGCCAGTGGCGTGGGGCTCATCAGAGTCCAGACCCCGCGCGGCCTGGCACAGCAGAGCGATAATTGGTTATTGGAAAAAGAGATGGCCTGGAGTGGGATGATGGCACACTAGCTACTCAAGGGACAGATGTTATCATTCCTATAGAGGTTGGGGAAGGGGAGAAAATTGGTTGAATTCACTTGGATAGTTGATTGTATTATGTTGAGCACGTACAAAATGATTGGTTAACACACTTGTATTCTGCAAGATTGTGGTTTAAGTGCTGCAAGGTGGTCCATAAAACTAGGAATCATTCAAACATAAAAACAGAAGGACAAGTTGGGGATGAAAAGTTAAAAGTTTGAGGACAGACTGTACCATCTTGTCTTTATTGTATATCTCCTCGTATTGGAATCTCCGTATATTCATACTGTTAAAAGTGTTCTGCTTGGTTGGACATCAATATAAATGTTGAACCATAATTTATGTCGGGATTGGGGGGAAGGGGGATAGTTGGGGGGATAGGGGAGAAAATGTTAAAAACCATTTTGATGCTGTTTTGTGTTAAGCTGATTCAGTAAGATTTGTTAGTGGAATTTGAATAGTGAAATGTATTGCTAAGATTTGAAATGCTGAAGCATCAATAAAATTGTTTTAAACATAAAGCACCAACATTAGAAGAATCATTGTAGTACCCAAGGATTCCTCAAGGAGCCGCATTTCAGCATGAACATGCTTGCTTCAAGAGTCATATAATCTTATTAAATCCTTGTCTATAGCTGGGTATTTAAAAGCATCCATAGGAGAACAGCAATTGATAGAATTACTGAATGTTATATAAAACAAACACACCATAGATGACAAATTAAAGACCTTCTAAAGTGCAGCTCAAAGCAATGCCAGAGTCATGGCACTATCCATACGGTAACATTAAAAATTGGCAGACAGAAGAATTATTCAGTTACCAACTACCAATAAATGTGTAACTCCTGAATACTGACTCTAGGTATATCGGAGAATACTGAACTGCATTTCTCCTGCAGATACTATGTGTTGCAAAAGTCTCCAGAGCCTTGTATATTTTTCACATTCTGCTGTCTAAAAATATATATTTCAAGGGGAGGACTCCTGGTGGAAAGAATGTGTTAAAAACCTTTGGGCCGATATTCAAAGCGATTTAAGTGGGCAGGAGCTGCCCGAGGTTATGCGGGTGCCGGCACCCACATATCTAAGCAGCCTAAATTAGGACAGCTCAAAAGCTAAATTAGGACTCTTCTTCCCCCTTTCCCTCTCTAAGTTCCCCCCAACTGTTTCCTACCATACATATACCTCATTATACCACAATATCACTTTGTATTCATTCATACTATGTATTTGTTCAAACCGTAATCAGCTAACACCATTATGAACAGTTATATGTAAGCCACACTGAGCCTGCAAAAGGTGGGAAAATGTGGGATACAAATGTAACAAATAATACTAATAAATTAGGCTACTTAGTATGTGGGTGCCGGCATCCTAGTAACCCCCTCCTATTCCCGACCCCCGCTGCAATTTATGTCCCTCCCCTTCCCCTCCGAAGGAACCTGATGTTTAGGTAGGTGCCCCAGTCCTATCTGTCTCCCTGGTGGTCCACTGGGGGGGGGGGGTCTTTGGGGGCAGGAGCGAGGGGCTGCGCTCCTGCTCCTTAAGACCTCTGCTGGACTACCAGGAAGACAGGTAGGCATGGGGGAGGGATTTAGCAAATCGTGGTGGGGAAGGGGAAGGGGTAGGGAGGGAGTATTAGGCTGGGAGGGAGATCAGGAGGGTTACAAAAAAAATTATGTGGGTGCTGGCATCCACATAGCTAAGCAGCCTAATTTAGGCCAGATTTTGAGGGTTTTTTTTTCCAACCCTCCTGATCCTCCTACTGGCCTAATTCTCTCTCCCTGCCACAATCTGCTAAATCCCTCCTCTCTCCCTTGAATGAACCTCCCACCTCCATCCCCCGATGTCTAGGTAGGTTTCTCCAGGTCTGTCTTCCTGGTAGTCCAAGCAGGGGTCTTTGGGGGCAGGAGTGCAGCCATTTTGAAAGACAGCTGCGAAGGAACAGAAGCAGGGAGGCTGCACTCCTGCTCCCAAGGACCCCGTTGGACCACCAGGGAGACAGCCACGCCCGGGGGGGGAGGGGGGGTGTTACCTAGACATTGGTAGGGGGGCATTAGGTCAGAAGGAGGATTGGGAGGATCAAAAAAAAAGTTATGTGGGTCCCGGCTGATATTCAGCTGGGACCCGCATAACTCTCTTATTCAGGACCCGCTGAATACTGGCCGTGTCCTACATAAGCTCCAGCAGCCTGTCCACCCACACTTGGCCCCCCAATATTCAGTGCCGGTCCTCAAACTTGGTCTGGAACCAATACTGGGGGCTAATTCAGCCGGCAACAGTAAGCGTTAAAAAAACCCCAAAAAGAGATCACGTGACGCCATGACCGGGAGAGGCTGTTAGCTCAGGTCTCTCCGGCTCCTGTTATCTTCCTCGTCTAGTTTTCATGAGCTTTAGAGCCCTGGAGTCAATTTGTTTCACGCGACGGGTACGCTTACAAGCTAGAGCCAGTGATTCTGAGTTGAAACCGCGATAATGGCAGTGAGAAGTTCTCAGAAGGAGAAGCTCCGTGGTAAAGGCGGGGAGGAAAAAATGGCGCCGCCTCTGAGTCCGCCTGGTCCAACTGTCTCATCGGCTTGGATTGCCGAAATTACCGCGATGTCCACGGTTTTAGAAGATTTGTTGGAGCGCAGACTATCCCCTATCGATTCAAAGTTGGAAAGGGTGCAGGCACAGCTCACAGATTTGTCCCAGACTGCGTGGCCTTTCAGGCGCGAACCAGCAAAGTGGAGGATAGAACAACAACTGTGGAGGAAACACAAGACTCTTAAAAAGAAATTACTTACATTAGAGGAGAAAGTAAAAGACCTCGAAAATAGATCCAGACGGAATAGTGTTCGTATGGTGGGGCTGCCTGAATCGGTTATAGACAAAGATTTGGTGAAGTTCTTGTCGGACTGGATCGGAAAGGAACTACGCTTCCCAGAAAGCTCAGGGCCCATGCAAATTGAACGAGCTCACCGCCTGGGTCCACAACGGGCGGGAGCAGCGAAGCCACGGGTGATGATTTTGAAATTTGTGAATTATATTCATAAGAACTATTGCAGGCCACCAGATTAGGCAAGCACCTCATTTACGAGGGAGAACGCATAAGGTGTTTCCAGGATTATTCTGCAGGGTTGGTGGCAAGACGCCATGCATTTTCACAGGTGTGCTCTGCGCTATTTGATAAAAAAGTGAAATTTGTTCTCCAATACCCAGCGAAGCTGCGGGTTACACACAATGGAACTACAAATGTATACGTCTCGGTGGAGGCGGCCCAGAAGTTCTTGGCGTGTCTGGAGGGAACAGAAGACGAGGGATGCTAATTGAAGTCTGAAGCGGATTCACTGGAGGCTGGACTATGTTACAGTTAATTGCTAGCCTAGTCGTGTGTTTTCCTCTGGGAGGCGGATAACAAGGTGGAGACGTTTTGGAGATTTTATACCGCCGATTCCCATGAGTGACAATCTTTGCAAAAAATCTTTTTTTTTTCTTCTTTTCTTAGTCATTTCTTATGAGGTTTTGGACGGAGCGGGTACTATTAACATGGGGATGGAATGTGGATGGGAACTGGTTGGGATAGTCTGGGAAGTGGAAGGACAGTGGTCCAGGCTGAAAGAAGTAATAAATAGGGCCACAAACCTTTATGTAAGGAGAGTAAATAAAAGCAAGAGAAAAAGGAAACCGATATGGTTCTCCAAGCAAGTGGCTGAGAAAATAAAGGCTAAAAGAGTTGGCGTTCCTGAAATACAGAGAAACTCAAGAAGAGGAACACGGGGAGGAATACTGGATGAAACTGAAAGAAGCCAAGAGAGAGGTACGTCTGGTGAAGACGCAAGCGGAAGAACAATGGCTAGAAATGTAAGGAGGGGTGACAAATTTCTTCAGGTATATTAGTGAAAGGAGAATGACTATAAAGGGAATTGTGAGACTAAAAGATACTGCAAACCACTATGTAGATAATGATGAAGAAAAAGCAAATTTGCTAAATAGATACTTTTGTTCTGTTTTCACTGAAGAAAATCCTGGAGAAGGACCACAAGGGACTAGCAAAAGTACATTTGAGAATGGAGTGGATATAGCACCGTTCACAGAAGAGAATGTGTATGAACAACTAAAGGTGGACAAAGCCATGGGACCGAACGGGATCCACCCCAGAATATTGAGGGAGCTCAGAGAGGTTCTGGCGGATCCTCAAAGATTTGTTTAATAAATCTTTGGGGACGGGAGAGGTTCCGAGGGATTGGAGAACGGCGGATGTGGTCCCTCTTCACAAAAGTGGTGATAGGGAAGAAGCTGGAAACTATAGGCTGGTAAGCCTCACTTCGGTTATTGGAAAAGTAATGGAAGCGATGCTGAAGGAAAGGATAGTGAATTTCCTGGAAGCCAATAAGTTGCAAGATCCGAGACAACATGGTTTTCAAAGGGAAGTCATGCCAAACGAATCTCATTGAATTCTTTGATTGGGTAACTGGAGAATTGAATCATCGACATGCTATAGACGTAATCTACTTAGATTTTAGCAAAGCTTTTGATACGGTTCCCCACAGGAGGCTTTTAAATAAACTGGACGGGCTGAAGATAGGACCCGAAGTGGTGAACTGGATTAGGAACTGGTTGACAGATGACAGAGGATGGTGGTTAATGGAGTTCGCTCGGATGAGGGAAAGGTGAGTAGTGGAGTGCCTCAGGGATCGGTGCTGGGGCCGATTCTGTTCAATATATTTGTGAGTGACATTGCCGAAGGGTTAGAAGGTAAAGTTTGCCTATTTGCGGATGATACTAAGATTTGTAACAGAGTGGACACCCAGGAGGGAGTGGAAAACATGAAAAAGGATCTGCGGAAGCTAGAAGAATGGTCTAAGGTTTGGCAATTAAAATTCAATGCAAAGAAATGCAAAGTGATGCACTTAGGGAATAGAAATCCACGAGAGACGTATGTGTTAGGCGGTGAGAGTCTGATATGTACGGACGGGGAGAGGGATCTTGGGGTGATAGTATCTGAGGATCTGAAGGCGATGAAACAGTGTGACAATGCGGTGGCAGTAGCTAGAAGGTTGCTAGGCTGTATAGAGAGAGGGGGTGACCAGCAGAAGAAAGGAGGTGTTGATGCCCCTGTACAAGTTGTTGGTGAGGCCCCGCCTGGAGTATTGTGTTCAGTTTTGGAGGCCATATCTCGATAAGGATGTAAAAAGAATTGAAGCAGTGCAAAGAAAAGCTACAAGAATGGTATCGGATTTGCGTTACAAGACGTATGAGGAAAGACTTGCTGACCTGAACATGTATACCCTGGAGGAAAGGAGAAACAGGGGTCATATGATACAGACGTTCAAATATTTGAAAGGTATTAATCCGCAAACGAACCTTTTCAGGAGATGGGAAGGCGGTAGAACATGATATGAGAGTGACATGATATGAGAGTGAAGGGGGGCAGACTCAAGAAAAATGTCAGGAAGTATTTTTTCACGGAGAGAGTGGTGGATACTTGGATGAAAACGGTAACGGAATTCAAACATGCGTGGGATATACATAAAGGAATCCTGTGCAGAAGGAATGGATCCTCAGAAGCTTAGCCGAGATTGGGTGGCAGAGCCGGTGGGGGGAGGAAGGGTTGGTGGTTGGGTGGCGGGGCTAGTGCTGGGCAGACTTCTACAGTCTGTGCCCTGAAAATGACAGATACAAATCAAGGTAAGGTATACACAAAGTGGCACATGTGATTTTGTCTTGTTGGGCAGACTGGATGGACCGTGCAGGTCTCTTTCTGCCCTCATCTACTATGTTTACTATGTAAGATGTGTTCAAATGGGTAGAGATGTAACAGGAGGGTGTTCAACGTGATAGCTCCGGTAATGGGAGTTGTTCAAGTAGGTTGGGGGGAAGGGGCAATGGTACAATAAGCTGATCGGGGAGGAGGGGGAAGCTTCTCTGTGATAAACAAGTGCAAGGCATATGGGATAGGGATTGGAGACAAGAATGGAGTTGGCAGGGGGGGCAGAGGCTGGGATGTCCCCTCTGGTTTAAATGTATTTTGTGGCTAAGGATATTCAGAAATCAAAACGTTGGGAGATGGTGAGGATTATTTCCTGGAATGTAGGTGGAATTAGCTCGCCTATAAAGTGAACCAAGATTTTGCAGTCTTTAAATAGACAAAAGATATAGCGTTGTTGCAGGAGACTCATTTGAGCCAGGTAGAACATGCCAAACTCAATACATGGTGGGTTGGGGAGAGTGTGGCAGCTCATGCGCAGGGGAAGAAGGGAGGAGTAGTTTTGTTTCAGAAGGGGTTAGTTTCATTGGTGACCCCATTATTAGTGGACCCTAAAGGACGGTATGTGATTCTGGAGGTGGTGCTTGATCAGCAGAAACTGCTTATCTGTAATTTGTACGCTCCTAACACCTATGACCGGAGTTTCTATCAAACTGTGACCAATTTTCTAATACAGCAACCACATGCAGCTTTAGTAGTTGGTGGAGATTTTAATGCAGTTTGGAATCCGTTGCTTGATAAATCGTGTCCTGGGGATAGCTCTACTTAGTTTTAATAGAGGGCTGTTGGGAATGGGGCAGCTGCTTGATTTAGTGGATGTGTGGCGTTTGTTACACCCCATGGACAAAAATTTTACTCACTTATCGTGAGCGCACGCGACTCAATCACGTATTGATTACTTAGTGTCTCGTCAGATGTTTGGGGGAGTAACTAGAGCACAGATTAGACCATACACTATTTCAGACCATGCTTGGGTTATTCTAGACTGGTTGGTGGTGTCGTCCCCGGGACAGCACAGACGCTAGACGTTCCCTCTCGAGCTGTACAATGATCCGATTCTTAAGGGGCAATTGCGAAACTGCTGGGAGTCGTATGCAATGCACAATGGGGAGCATAGACAGGACCCTATACTTTATTGGGAGGCAGTGAAAGAAGTGCTTAGAGGAGAAGTTATTAGTCATGCTCACTTTATCCGGACCTCACGGGACAGGGAGATAATAAGGCTCAGTAACCAGCTTTGTAAGGCACGACAGCGCTTTGGCCAGACTCATGAGAACCGGCATAAACAACAGGTATTAGAGCTGCAGACAGCCCTCAATGAGCTGTTACACCGGAGGGCGCTTAAGTCCCAAATTTATTACCATTACCAGCTATATAAATATGGGAATAAAGCGGGTAGATTGATGGTGCGTCTTGTGCGGCCACGTGGAGGCCCCCGGAAGATCCTTACCGTCAAGCAACCTGGAGGGGAACATACCAACTCGGACATGGAAATATGGGATACTTTTCAGGCTTTTTACAGGGACCTTTATGCTTCACACCAGAGACACGTCTTGCGAACCAGATGTATATGGAGAATATTAATCTTCCACGCCTTCAGAATTTGAAGTTGGAACGCCTAAATGAATTAATAAAGGAGGAGGAAGTAGCTTTGGTGATTGCTAGTAGCCCGCTGTTTCAAGGCTCCGGGGCCAGATGGCTTCTGCACTAAATTTGTTTAATTATTGGGGGAGGAAATTATACCCGACCTTACTAAATATTTTAATAAACTTATAGAACATAAAACAATACCTCCTGCATTGAATAAAGCTCAAATTATTGTTTTACTTATGCCAGGGAAAGACCCCTCGCAGCCTTCATCATACCGGCCCCATTTCCCTCTTGAATTACGACGCGAAATTGCTGGCAAAGACACTCGCTAATCGTTTGGCTCGTTTGTTGCTGCGACTAATACATGAGAGTCAGGTGGGATTTGTAGGGGGTAGGTTGGTGGCGAAAAATTTACGGAAAATACTAACCACGTTGGAATATGGCTGGCATAGGAAACTACCGTCGCTGTTAGCTAGTTTTGATGCGGAAAAAGCATTTGATAGGGTGCATTGGGATTTTCTCTTTGCAGTACTGGAGAAGTATGGGATCTCGGGACAGTTTATTGACACGTTACAAGCTCTTTATTCTGCCCCGTACGAAAACTATTTTGATTAATGGACTTGAGTCACAAAGTTTTCCCATTAGGAGGGGTACAAGGCAGGGTTGTCCGCTCTCGCCGTTCCTTTTTGTTTTAGCCTTGGATCCTCTTATAAGGGATATTGTGGACAATCCGTTAATTAGGGGGATTCAATTAGGGTATCAGGTTTTCAAAGTTGCGGCGTTAGCGGATGACCTATTGATACATCTTACCCACCCGAGAGAATCGTTAGAGATGCTTTTAGAAACGTTTCAGGAATATGGAGATTATGCAGGATTTCGTATCAATTTAGTGAAATCTGAGGCGTTGGTATTATCGGCGATCCCGGATAACACGTGGGGGTTGGATTTTCCTTTGAGGCGGGCATCTGGGTCCTTTAAATATTTGGGAATTTGGCTTACATTGAACATCCCCACTCTATCGCTTGAATGTGTCTTCTTTAGTAGAGGACACACAAAGACAATTGAATGCTTGGATGGGTCTCCCATTGACGCTATTAGGGAGGGTCAACTTAAGGATGGTCATCTTCCCCAGGTGGCTCTATGTATTGCAGACGTTACCGATCCGGCTTTTTAAAAAAGATTTAAAAGGTGGTGAATAGGCTCTTTAGTCGTTTTTGTTGGGCCGGCAAAAAGCCTAAATTGAGTCAGAAGGTGATGACTGGAGATTGGGGCCAAGGGGGGGGGGGGGGGGGGGTTCCCTAGTTTGTCTCTTTATAATCAAGCGTGTCTTCTTAGGCACCTGGGGGACTGGCTCAATCTAACACAGACATATACACCCATAGCTTTTGAACAGGAATTATTTCGACCCCCCCGGGGGGGGGGGGGGGGGGGGTTCGCTTTTGCACCTTCCCCAGGGCCGGGTACCTCAGCGTTTTAAGAGAAGCATATTGCTTAGGCCTTTGCAGGAGGTGTGGTGTTGGTTGGTGAGGTTATTGGGGGGGGGGGGGGGGGGGGGAACCCACGGGTTACGGATCAATTGCCCATTCATGGTAATATTGATTTTGAGGCTGGGATGGATAACCCTGTCTTTCTTGAGTGGGATCGCACAGGTTTTTCTATATTAGAACTTCTACTGGAGGATGGGGGGTTGATACCGTTTGACGTTTTACAGGATAAGGTGGGCCCACTTGGGGGAATCGGTTTGCGTACAAGGACCACTAGACTAAAAAGGGAATTGTGAGACTCAAATATGCTGAGAACCGGTATATAGAACATGATGAAGAAAAAGCAAATTTGCTAAATAGATACTTTTGTTCTCTGTTTTCACAGAAGAAAATCCTGGAGCAGGACCGCAATGGACTGGCAAAAGTACATGTGAAAATGGAATGGATATAGCACCGTTCACGAAAGAGAGTGTGTATCAACAACTTAAAAAACTAAAGGTGGTCAAAGCAGTGGGACCGGATGGGATCCACTCCAGGATATTGAGGGAGCTCAGAGAGGTTCTGGCAGGTCCTCTTAAAGATTTGTTTAATAAATCCTTAGAGATGGGAGAGGTTCCATGCGATTGGAGAACGGCAGAGGTGGGCCCTCTTCACAAAAGTGGTGATAGGGAAGAAGATGGAAACTACAGGCCGGTAAGCCTCACTTCAATTATTGGAAAAGTAATGGAAGCGATGCTGAAGGAAAGGATAGCGAATTTCTTGGAAGCAAATAAGTTGCAAGATCCGCGACAACATGGTTTTACCAAAGGGAAATCGTGCCAAACGAATCTCATTGAATTCTTGACTGGGTGACAGGAGAATTAAATCAAGGACATATATATGGACGTAATCTACTTAGATTTCAGTAAAGCTTTTGACACGGTTCCCCACAGGAGGCTCTTGAATAAACTAGACGGGCTGAAGATAGGACCCGAAGTGGTGAACTGGATTAGGAACTGGTTGACGGGCAGACGCCAGAGGGTGGTGGTAAATGGAGTTCCCTCAGAGGAGAGAAAGGTCAGTAGTGGAGTGCCTCAGGGATCGGTGCTGGGGCCAATTCTATTCAATATATTTGTGAGTGATATTGCCGCAGGCTTAGAAGGTAAAGTTTGCCTTTTTGCGGATGACACCAAGATTTGCAACGGAGTGGACACTCCAGAGGGAGTGGAAAGCATGAAAAAAGATCTGTGAAAGCTAGAAGAATGGTCTAACGTTTGGCAATTAAAATTCAATGCGAAGAAATGCAAAGTGATGCACTTAGGGAGTAGAAATCCACGGGAGACGTATGTGTTAGGCGGGGAGAGTATGATAGGTACGGACGGGGATAGGGATCTTGGGGTGATAGTATCTGAGGACCTGAAGGCGACAAAACAGTATGACAAGGCGGTGGCCGTAGTTAGAAGATTGCTAGGCTGTATAGAGAGAGGTGTGACCAGCAGAAGAAAAGAGGTTTTAATACCCCTGTATAAGACGTTGGTGAGGCCCCACCTGGAGTATTGTGTTCAGTTTGGAGGCCGTATCTTGTGATGGATGTTAAAAAAAATGAAAGCGGTGCAAAGAAAAGCTACGAGAATGGTATGGGATTTGCGTTACAAGATGTATGAGGAGAGACTTGTTGACCTGAACATGTATACCCTGGAGGAAAGGAGAAACAGAGGTGATATGATACAGACGTTCAAATATTTGAAAGGTATTAATCCGCAAACGAACCTTTTCCGGAGATGGGAAGGCGGTAGAACGAGAGGACATGAAATGAGACTGAAGGGGGGCAGACTCAAGAAAAATGTCAGGAAGTATTTTTTCACGGAGAGAGTGGTGGATGCTTGGAATGCCCTCCCGCGGGAGGTGGTGGAGAGGAAAACGGTAATGAAATTCAAACATGCGTGGGACAAACATAAAGGAATCCTGCTCAGAAGGAAGGGATCCCCAGAAGCTTAGCCGGTGGTGAGAGGCAGGGCTGGTGGTTGGGAGGTGGGGATAGTGCTGGGCAGACTTATACGGTCTATGCCAGAGCCGGTGGTGGGAGGCGGGGCTGGTGGTTGGGAGGTGGGGATAGTGCTGGGCAGACTTATACGGTCTGTGCCCTGAAAAAGACAGGTACAAATCAAAGTAAGGTATACACAAAAAATGGCACATGTGAGTTTATCTTGTTGGGCAGACTGGGTGGACCATGCAGGTCTTTTTCTGCCGTCATCTACTATGTTACCAGGGCTAGAATTGGGGATGGGAGGGGGAGAGATCAGATGTGCTAAGGGGGAGGGGTGATTAACTGCGTGTCACAATGGAGGTGCCAGCCGATATTCAATGCCGCAACTTGCACAGCTAACTGGGCAACATTAGTACTACAATACTGGATCTATACGTCTAGCTCCATCTCTACCTGTTTTCAAATCTATGCTGAAAACCCACCTTTTCACTGCTGCTTTTAGCTCCTAGCCACAATTGCCCTCCCCTTGTCCCTTCCTCCCTTCTCACTCATTACTTCCCTCACCTGTAACTGTCTTGTTTGTCTGTATTACTTAGATTGTAAGCTCTTTTGAGCAGGGACTGTCTCTTTGTATCAGGTGTTCAGCGCTGCATGCGTCTGGTAGCGCTATACAAATGCTAATAATAATAATAATAAAAATTGGCCAGTTATGCGGTACTACGTGCCCGGTTAGTTATGTGGACATTGGCACTGAATATTTCCAGCACTTCCATGGCTCCCCGCTCCTCCTCACCTCCACCTACTGTAACGCCTATCTCCTGCTCACTTTCAACATGACTGGTTAGTGCTGATACAACAGCTGCTCTTTTTGTGGTGGGAAGTGAATCTGAAGGAAAGTGTAATGAAGCCAGATAAAGAGCAACCAAAAAGCTCTGGAATAAAGCTATTCAAATGCAGACTAAGGATAACTATAAACATTTTCCATGTTCTTGACATACTGTCAGCTCCATCACTGTATAGTAGAAACAGTTTGGCACTACCGAGACACTGCCTCAATTAAGTCACCCTTCCCCCACCAAGGCCCAGATGCACTAAACGTTTTTCATCGTTAAATGAGCCCTTAAGGAAGAATTTCCGATCCTTTCCATGCACTAAAGCCTATTTTTCGACGGTAGTAGCAGCTAACGAAAACGGAATGGAGATGAGCAATTAGTGTGAAAACCCCATTGAAACGACATGCACTAACCTTTTCCGATTGCCTTTACGCAGGAAAAAGGCAGGAAAACTAACGAGAGGTCTGGACCTCTCGTTAGGACAGCTCTGTGCCAGGAAAAAGTGTTAAGTGAAAAAATAAACAAACTTTGAGCCAATCCCAGCGCATTAGCAGAGCTAAAAGCGCTGTGATTGGTCCAAAGGACCTCAGAAAACACATAAAAAAATAAAAATAAAAAAAGGATCGGGAGGGGGCAAGGGCGCTCATCAGGAGCGTCCTGTACGGACGGCCTTGCCCCCCCCCCCCCCCGCTGCTCCCCACTTTCCGCCGCTCCCCCCACCCCGAAAAAGCAAACTTCTAGAAGCCCCTGCCCCCCTCCCTTCCTCACTACTCTCACCTAAGCTCCGCCTCCCGACATCCTCCGTCCGTGCCCCGCCCCCTTTTGGGGTTGTCGCCGCCATTCCCCTCCTCCATCGGGCCCCCCTTCCTCTTACCGGGCCCGTGCAGCGCCTCTCTCCTCTGTCCGAAGGCGCTGCACGGGCAAGAAGAACGCTGAATCAGCTGATGCCTGCCTTCGCGATGGCGCGTCTTTCTCCTGCTGCGCCCGCCCCTGTCTGACGTCAGTAACCTACGTAGGTTACTGACGTCAGACAGGGGCGGGCCCAGGAGGAGAAAGACGCTCTATCGAAGCTAGGCGAAGGCAGGCATCAGCTGATTCAGCGTTCTTCTTGCCCGTGCAGCGCCTTCGGACAGAGGAGAGAGGCGCTGCACGGGCCCGGTAAGAGGAAGGGGGGCCCGATGGAGGAGGGGAATGGCGGCGACGACCCCACAAGGGGGCGGGGCACGGACGGAGGATGTCGGGAGGCGGAGCTTAGGTGAGAGTAGTGAGGAAGGGAGGGGGGCAGGGGCTTCTAGAAGTTTGCTTTTTCGGGGTGGGGGGAGCGGCGGAAAGTGGGGAGCAGCGGGGGGGGGGGCGGGGGCAAGGCCGTCCGTACAGGACGCTCCTGATGAGCGCCCTTGCCCCCTCCCGATCCTTTTTTTTATTTTTATTTTGATTTGGGAGCCATGTGCTTGCGATTTGACTGTGTTTTGAACGTTTCTGGCATGCGCAGAGCAGCCAGCATAACGCTTGGCTGCTTTGCGCATGCTTTACGAGCCGATTACCGACGGGGATTGGTGCATCGTTCTTTCCAATACCGCACCAAACTTTTTGGGGCTGTGTTTTTGGAGCATGCTTCGTTATTTGAAATTCGGTAAAGGTTTTAACGTTTCTGATTTTTTTACGTTTGCTTGATGCATCTACCCCCAAGTCAAATGTTGCAGATTAAGGAAACTGTCAAGAAAGATCAGTGTGAGCCTACAAATGACAGAGGTCTTCAGCTGAGAGGGCAGAAAATACTGACTGTTCAATTTCAAGACTCCTCTACTAGCATGGGCCCTTATGGGAGCATGGAAAGAAGGAAGCCACTGCTGTAGAAAATCCATATGATGTGCTCCATAGAGTTTGTTTATTTATTTATGATATTTTTACCCCACATTAGCCCTAGAGTGACTCAGGTTCAATGTGGCTTACATAACAATTAAATGAAAGATACATATTAAAAATTACATAAACAGATTGTAAAGTACAATAAATAATGCTATAACAATGGCTTTATGAAAGAAATAATACATATTACTACTACTATTTAGCATTTCTATAGCGCTACAAGGCGTACGCAGCACTGCACAAACATAGAAGAAAGACAGTCCCTGCTCAAAGAGCTTACAATCTAATAGACAAAAAATAAATAAAGTAAGCAAATCAAATCAATTAATGTGAACGGGAAGGAAGAGAGGAGGGTAGGTGGAGGCGAGTGGTTACGAGTCAAAAGCAACGTTAAAGAGGTGGGCTTTCATATGTGGTGAATTAACCTGGAAGCAATTGTTCTTAAGGGTAGATGGATAAAGAAGAAGAATAAATCATAATTAAGTTTGTAAACAAAGTGAAGATGAATAAATATGGGTGCAATTAGGGCTAGATGGGAATAGGGAGGAAAGAAGTAAAATTAATTGTATGAATGGATAGTGTTCAAATATAATTCTTTGTTTTCTGAAAGGCTAAATTGAAAAAAAAATGAGTTTTCAGTAGGTTTCTGAAGGACAGGCAATCATCTGTGCATTTAATTGTTTTTATTTATTTAAAAGGATTTATTTACCGTTTTTTTGAAGAAATTCACTCAAGGCGGTGTATAGCAAGAGTAGATCAAACACGAGCAACAGGAAATTATAATGGTAAAAATATTCAAACAACAATACAAAGTATGGCATAGTATACTACTAATAATGTCAACACAATACGTAATAGAACATTTTGATTGACAGTGAAGGGTAAAGCAAAGATGTAACATATAGATAGGTAAGAGAGTAAGAAGATTTAGAAAGTAAGGTAACTAATTTAAAGAAAGTTGCACATTAGGTCAGACAGATGGTTAAATATTATCTCAGCTAGGGTAGGAGAGGATAAACATGTGCAGCCCGTGCCACTCACTGTGTGTATGAGTGAGACTAAGTTAGTTAAGTTACTTCTTCCATTAAAGGCCTGGTTGAAGAGCCAAGCTTTCACCTGCTTCCTGAAGTAGAGATAGTCTTGTGTTAAGTGAAGCCTTTCAGGCAGTGCATTCCACAGTGTGGGGGGTTACTCCAGAGAATGCTTGCTTGCGGGTATCACATCGTGTAACGTCTTTTGGAGAGGGTGTTAGTAATAGTCCTTGACAGGACCTTAGTGTCCTTGGCGGTGTGTAGAGGATCATCCTATTCTTCAGGTGCTCAGGGCCATTTCCTTTAAGGGCCTTGAAGGGGTCAGACACAGAGTTTTAAATTTAGCCCTGTATTGTACTGGTAGAGAATTCCAAATTTTAGTACCTTGATATGAGAAATTAGCATTGTGAACTGTTTTATAGATTACATTCCTACAAATAGGAAACAAAAAAAGTATAGAAGCCTTCACAAGTGAGGCAAAGTCTAATTATACGTCATTGACCAGACATGGGCCGTGTTTCGGCGCAAAGCACCTGCGTCAAGGGTTGGTTGTTCTTAATCCTCTGAAATGAAGAAAATAGCTGAAGGCTGAGTTCACATCAACCGCGGCGCACTAAATGTACGTAAAATCCTAGCTTGCCCAAAACAGGATCACAGCAAGAGACACTTATCTTATAGGACGATCCTACTGCTTCATCAAGAGGTCCTCTGTTCGTCTCACTCTCTAGAAAGCAACAATAAAATTATTCCACTCATATTGTCCCGCTGTTGTTTCTGGTTACATATACTACAGGGCGCACATATTTACTGACATAAAGGCTATCCACTCAGTCCACTCTGCTAAGATCAAAAAATAGCACTGGGTTTATCAAATATTTATTTTGCCGATAAAGATTGTGGGTATGACAAGTCAAGAGTTAGTAATAAATCCACTTAGGTTCCACCAATTCCAATTAAGATCTTATAATATGTGATGTACTATCTTGGTCATCTCAAATAAGAAATTTTTTTGTCAACTGTTTAACCAAAGATGATCTTTGAGACAATTGAAAAATGACCGACAGATTGTCATTAGAAGGGCTGATAAAGGCGGTGCAGTGATAGCACAAGACCGCTTTAGTTATGTTCAAGAAATACAGTCACAATTAAATGTTGTAGACACATATCAGCCGTTGGATGAAAATCCTACGTCAAGATTACAACGAGAGATACAGAAGTTGACCCAAGATACATCAAAGGGAGTGAAATTTCTCAACATCACACATCCAGTTATTTCGGTATTCAATGCATTACCTAAAATTCACAAAGATGACAAGCATCCACCGGGTAGACCAATACTTTCTTCAAAAGGTTCCTTAATTTTACCCTTATCAATGTTTGTTGATATTTTTCTTAAACCATTGGTTCAAAAAGCCCCTTGTTACATCAAGGACACAACACATTTCTTGATGTTGTTAGAGGAAATGGAAAACAACAAGACAGTGAAGTACTCAATGGTGACTCTTGATGTGAAATCACTCTATACTAACATTCCAGAAAATGAAGCTTTGACAGTGGTTAAAGCAGCATTGAACAGGATGAAGCCACATGATATTCCTATAGAGTTTTGGAAAAACTAGCTAAGATGACATTGACTGAAATTATTTTTCTATTCCAAAATACCTACACAAAACAGGTGTCGCAATGGGAGCCACGTTTGCTCCAAGTATAGCTAATTTATATATGATGGCATTCGAGAAACAATGGCTGGACAGCTCTCCTTTTCTTAATACATTTTACTTTTGGAAGCGTTTCATTGATGATTTTTTTTTATGGAAAGGATCTGTGTTTGAATTACATAATTTTGTGAACTGGTTTAACAGCCGAAATATGGCTTTCATTCATTCACTCAGGAATTTTCATATACCATTCATTTCTTGGATGTTCATACAGAACAAAGTCAATATACATTTAAAACCACAGTGTATAAAAAATCCGCAGATGGGAATAATATAATTGAATATGGGAGTTGTCATCCTAAACAGTTGAAATAGAGTCTGCCATGTTCCCAATTTCTCACATACAGGAGAATTTGCATAGAAATTACAGATTTAAAGTGACAGTCTGTTGAACTAATAAGGGCTCTAGACTACAGAGGTCATTCCAAAAAAGTGTTACATAAAGTTCAAACAAGAGTCTGCTTTAATGACAGAAGTTGGTTGTTACAAAATAAACATACTGATGAGTTGAATGCAGATATTGATATTTTTATTTTGAAATATACTATCGGTAGCGAAGCGGTGGCCATCATAAAAAAACATTGGCATATCATGACAACACATCCTGTTTTTGAATCAGAATTTTTACGAGTGGCATATTTGCGAGGTTCAAATTTGAAGGAGTTCCTGAGTCCTGTAGCATTACTTGTTGTGAACCAGAGTAAATGGGATCACTGCAAATCTAGTATTATGAAGGAATGCATAGAATTTATTAATCCAAGTGATGATAGAATTTACAAATGAAAACATCAAACAAATTGCAGATCAAGACATGGGATATATACATTACAGTGTCCTTGCGGTAAAATCTATGTTGGAAAGACAATATCCCCAGTACATAAGAGAATGAACGAACACAGATTCAATATCCATCATCAGAAGGAGTTGGCTCATTTAGTGTCATATTACAAAGCTATACATGATTCCGTTGATTTTATTTGCATCATCAATGATCAGTTAATTCCTATTATTAGAAGAGAAGATGTTGATAGAAGACTGACACAACATGAACAACGCTGGACCTACTGTTTGAATATGACTGATCCTCAAGGGTTGAATACCATGATTTAATGGTTGGTATTTCTTGAAAGATATTACCTGCTCATGCGCAGGCGCTAGCGTTTTGATAAACCTAGCACAATTTTTTGATCTTAGCAGAGCGGACTGCATGGATAGCCCTTATGTCAGTAAATATGTGTGCCCTGTAGTATATGTAACCCAAAACAACAGCGTATCAATACGAGTGGAATAATTTTATTCTTGCTTTCTAGAGAATGAGATGAACAGAGGACTTCCCCTGACAAAGCGGTAGTGAAACAGGCTCCCGTTGGGACTGTCCTATCATAAGATAAGTATCTCTCCCCCCTGCTCAATTTTTGAAATACATGGGTTTTCAGTAGGACCTGTTCAGGAAATGAGAGATTTATAAAAAAATCTTTGAAGAAAAATGAAAGAAAAATAAAACCAATACTAAGGTTTTTCAGAGCTAATGATCAAATGTAGCTGGGTGGAGAGCACTATAATATGAAGCTCTCGCTAACGCTACTGAAACGCCAGCAATAACTGAGGCTCTTTTCCTTCCTTTAACAAATATTAAAATTCAAAAAGCAAAAAAACATAGTGAGAGTTTCCTGAACAGATATTTCTGCGATTAATCATTATTTAGAGATATTTTAGAGGAAAATTTTTATATAGCAGAATATAAAAATTGTACAAGGGTGTGAAGATTTTTGCAAAGAACTATATTATGTTATACTCAACAGTAAAAGTGTTAAGCTGAAACAGTACCCCAAAATGTGTGCTTTAGTATCTAAGCAAACTACACACTATTTATTCAATAGTTATACTAAAGCCCAAGAGAATTCCCTCTGGTAAGGGACTTACCATTTTGGCTTCAGAATGCATGGGAAGGCCTGATGGGGAAATGTGTCCACCAGAACTGCTGATGAGTGGAGGCCCAGGAATACCAGGAATGTTGGGCACCATAGACACAGGTCTAGCCAGCTATATTGAAAAATAAATGTAAAGCACGAGATGAATTGTTGTGTTTGATGCTTCTTGGTGAACTACATAGTAGAACATGCACCATTTACTGACAGGACACAAAGCAGTCAGCTGCAACAGAGGTCCCCCTTTCTTGCTAACATATTTCTTCCAGCAATGCCCTGTGGAAAAAACTAAATCTGCATGCTCATCTGATTCTCAACTTCCTTCTGAGACTGCCAACAAGACAGCCAATTGTGAAGGTAGTTTGTAAACAAGTGAATATTTGTGTACTGAGATTCCAGTTTGTATTTGTCACCACAAGTGGTCACTGGAGCAATATTACTGTCACTCTCAAACTGAGCTGAATTCAAACTAGTGACCATGGGTTCAAAATGTTTTCTTCACACCAACTTTTTTGGACTTTTACCTCAGTTGGAACTTACAGGGGAGGGAGCTAGAGGGTGGGACATGTAAACAGTGCATTGAGCCTTTGTCACAGCTCCTTTGAGGTTTTCCCCATTTTTACTTCCAGTCCCTCTTTCTTGGCCTCCCTCCTGGATCCACCGACCACCAGCAGCCCCCCTTCTGAATTTAACTTTCAGCAGAAGTCCCCTCCTAGGCTTGCCGCCATGATGGATAGTGAGCACAGAAGCTATCTCCACTCACTGCCGTGCACAACCTGCTCCTCCTTCAAAATGGCTTCCCAGACTTTCACTGGAGATCAAGACAACCATTTTGAGATTGGAACTGGAACAGACATGAACGACTTCTGCCATGCTGGTTCTAATCTCAAAATAGAAAAATGGATGCCACAACCTCCTGCGGAAGTCTCAGAAGCCATTTTGAAGGAGGAGCCAGCTGTACGAAGGAGTGAGAGGAGATGGTTTCAGCGTCCACTACCCACTAATGACTCAGTCAACCCAGGAGGAGGCTTTTGCTGTTGGGTGGGTCCACGATTGGGGGGGGGGGGGGGGGGGGGGGGGAGTTCCATTTTTGGCCAAAACCAAGCAGCCAATTTTGGTCACAGATTCAGTTTCAGCAGACACTGAAGATCCTGGTTTCTGTGGGACTAACTGCAGTTACTGCTGGACCCCAGCACCTTGCATGCCCCTGATACAGCTAGTAGGAGTCACTAGTGTGCAATGGCTGAGACTCTTTCCCTTTGACTGTTAATGCTGGGTCTGGGAATCATGCTTAAGTCTTCTATACTACAGCATGAGTACTGCAACTCGGTGACTGAGCCACCTCTGAAAAGATCTGTATGTCTCATTTTAATTTTTTTTTTAACATCTTCAATATAACCCTTACCGATATAACAGATGGCATTTGTACGTGAGGACCTGGAAGGATGGGCACAGCCTGTCCATTTGCAAGGTGCATGACAAGTGGAAAAGAGCCAGTGGGAGATCTGAGAAGCACAAATCAAAAATGTACAATAGTATGTAGACAACAATCAGGAAATAACAACAAATATAACAAACCTAAAAAGCATACAGTACATGACGAAGATGAGAATGAAGAATAAACACAACTGAGCTCCTCAATCTATCCTTCCTTCCAATAAGTAACCAAGTACAGCTTTTTAATTTTCATTTCATTTTAACTATTTTATAATTGTACCTTCTTTGTTCTGATAACATTTCATTTATTAAAATTTATATTCCGCCCTTATCCAGGGCGGATTACAAACATGCAAAATCATTACATAATAAACTTTAACAAAACAATATTATCAATCATAATAGCCAAACAGTCCATAATCTGATATTAAGAGAGTCACGGGAAAGCCACTGCTTGCCCTGGGATTGGTAATGTGTTGCGAGCTCTGCAGGTGGCGGAGAATGCTGCAGCCCATCTGCTTACTAGAGCAAGCAAGTTTGAGCATATTACCCCACATTTTAAAAACTTTCATTGGTTGCCCATTGCCTGGTGGATTCAATTTAAACAACTGGTATTGGTTTTAAAGGCACAGCATGATGAGGCTCCTTATGCTATGGTTCAAAAACTGCAGAAGTATTACCCTACAAGATCTTTGGTATCGCAGGATCAAGACTTGTTGACTGTTCAGCTCTATCCACAGTATTTGACTGCAGACTGTTTGTATGCAAGTTTTTTCTGTTGTTGGACCTCAATTATGGAATGCTTTGCCTCTTTACATATGACAACCAACTTCTTTGGTGGTGTTTGACACAGATAAAGGCTTTGCTGTTTCAGAGAGCATTTTCTGAATCATAGTTGGTGGGAGGCTTGGGCTTCAAGATTAAGGTTCTGTTTATGTTTTTTGAGTGTACTGATGGTGTTTCATGTGATTTGAGTTATGTTTCTTTTATTGTACTCCACCCAGATTTTTGGATGGGCGGATTATAAATTTTTGTAAATAAATAAAATAAACATGAATATTACTACTATTTGGTTTTCTGTCAGGTACTTGTGACCTGGATTGGCCACTGTTGGAAACAGGATACTGGGCTACATCGACCATTGGTCTGACCCAGTAGGGCTACTCTTATTTCTTACAGTGGGGGAAATAAGTATTTGATCCCTTGCTGATTTTGTAAGTTTGCCCACTGACAAAGACATGAGCAGCCCATAATTGAAGGGTAGGTTATTGGTAACAGTGAGAGATAGCACATCACAAATTAAATCCGGAAAATCACATTGTGGAAAGTATATGAATTTATTTGCATTCTGCAGAGGGAAATAAGTATTTGATCCCCCACCAACCAGTAAGAGATCTGGCCCCTACAGACCAGGTAGATGCTCCAAATCAACTCGTTACCTGCATGACAGACAGCTGTCGGCAATGGTCACCTGTATGAAAGACACCTGTCCACAGACTCAGTGAATCAGTCAGACTCTAACCTCTACAAAATGGCCAAGAGCAAGGAGCTGTCTAAGGATGTCAGGGACAAGATCATACACCTGCACAAGGCTGGAATGGGCTACAAAACCATCAGTAAGACGCTGGGCGAGAAGGAGACAACTGTTGGTGCCATAGTAAGAAAATGGAAGAAGTACAAAATGACTGTCAATCGACAAAGATCTGGGGCTCCACGCAAAATCTCACCTCGTGGGGTATCCTTGATCATGAGGAAGGTTAGAAATCAGCCTACAACTACAAGGGGGGAACTTGTCAATGATCTCAAGGCAGCTGGGACCACTGTCACCACGAAAACCATTGGTAACACATTACGACATAACGGATTGCAATCCTGCAGTGCCCGCAAGGTCCCCCTGCTCCGGAAGGCACATGTGACGGCCCGTCTGAAGTTTGCCAGTGAACACCTGGATGATGCCGAGAGTGATTGGGAGAAGGTGCTGTGGTCAGATGAGACAAAAATTGAGCTCTTTGGCATGAACTCAACTCGCCGTGTTTGGAGGAAGAGAAATGCTGCCTATGACCCAAAGAACACCGTCCCCACTGTCAAGCATGGAGGTGGAAATGTTATGTTTTGGGGGTGTTTCTCTGCTAAGGGCACAGGACTACTTCACCGCATCAATGGGAGAATGGATGGGGCCATGTACCGTACAATTCTGAGTGACAACCTCCTTCCCTCCGCCAGGGCCTTAAAAATGGGTCGTGGCTGGGTCTTCCAGCACGACAATGACCCAAACATACAGCCAAGGCAACAAAGGAGTGGCTCAGGAAGAAGCACATTAGGGTCATGGAGTGGCCTAGCCAGTCACCAGACCTTAATCCCATTGAAAACTTATGGAGGGAGCTGAAGCTGCGAGTTGCCAAGCGACAGCCCAGAACTCTTAATGATTTAGAGATGATCTGCAAAGAGGAGTGGACCAAAATTCCTCCTGACATGTGTGCAAACCTCATCATCAACTACAGAAGACGTCTGACCGCTGTGCTTGCCAACAAGGGTTTTGCCACCAAGTATTAGGTCTTGTTTGCCAGAGGGATTAAATACTTATTTCCCTCTGCAGAATGCAAATAAATTCATATACTTTCCACAATGTGATTTTCCGGATTTAATTTGTGATGTGCTATCTCTCACTGTTACCAATAACCTACCCTTCAATTATGGGCTGCTCATGTCTTTGTCAGTGGGCAAACTTACAAAATCAGCAAGGGATCAAATACTTATTTCCCCCACTGTATGTACTCTTAAAAGGAAGGGAAAGGCAACAAAAAATCTAAATATTTCCAGCTAGCAATTTCAACAGACATATAAGAAATGGAAGTTACATAGAACAGTTGAAGGCAAGGCATGATCTGTAAAAATCTGGCCCACAACTGATCAGCTCCCATGGATGACCGCTAATGACCTGCTAAAATGTTTAGCAAACACTGGAATAGTTGTCCTTAGTACAACATTGCTTATGCAATGATTTGCATATGATAGTTGTTTGGAAAAAACCTTTTTAATGACCTCAGAAGAAAGTTAACATCTAAAGTATGCAAAAGATGAGTCGGTTCGAGGGATCCAAAATCACTGGCATGCTGCCATGCTGAACAGAACTCCCAGGAATTTCCTAATTGAAATTACCTTGATATGCTGAAAAGGAAGGGCACTATGAAGATTCCCTCTCTGACCTCCACTCCAGTGTTTCATAATTTTAACCAGGACTTCACCGACAAACCCTTAGACATTCCCGGGCATGGCCTGTCTTTGGGCAGTGATGTTTCACTGACCCAGTTGCTCCTAACCTACCGTCATCATCCCCGTCTCATCTGCCCGCAACCTCGGTATCATCTTCGACTCCTCCCTCTCCTTCTCTGCGCATATCCAGCAGATAGCCAAGACCTGTTGCTTCTTCCTCTACAACATTAGCAAAATTCACCCCTTCCTCTCTGAGCACACCACCCAAACTTTCATCCACTCTCTCATTACCTCTCGCCTTGACTACTGCAACCTACTCCTCACCGGCCTCCCACTTAGCCACCTATCCCCCCTTCAGTCCATCCAGAACTCTGCCGCACGTCTTATCTTCCGCCTTGACAGATATACTCATATCATCCCTCTCAAGTCACTTCACTGTCTTCCGCTCAGATACCGCTTACAGTTCAAGCTTCTCCTACTAACCTACAAATGCACTCGACCTGCAGCCACTCCTTACCTCTCTACCCTCATCTCCCCTTACGTCCCTACCCGTAACCTCCACTCTCAAGACAAATCCCTCCTTTCAGTACCCTTCTCCACCACTGCCAACTCTAGGCTCCGCCCTTTCTGTCTCACCTCACCCCATGCTTGGAACAAACTCCCTGAGCCCATATGCCAGGCCCCCTCCCTACCCATCTTCAAATCATTGCTCAAAGCCCACCTCTTCAATGTCGCTTTCGGCACCTAATCACAACACCTCTACTCAGGAAATCTAGACTACCCCAACTTGACATTTCGTCCTTTAGATTGTAAGCTCTTCTGAGCAGGGACCGTCCTTAGTTGTTAATTTGTACAGCGCTGTGTAACCCTAGTAGCGCTCTAGAAATGTTAAGTAGTAGTAGTAGTAACTAGCTTGGCCACAGAAACAGCTTAGCAGAAGAACATGGAAGGAGCGCAGGATACTTCACATAGGAAGACTCTCCTCCATCAGGTTTTTCTAAGAGCACAGACAGGCAGTAATGGTGGGGTCATCCTCTGGTATAGGAGGGGAGTTGCAAAATTCTGATAATGGAGTAGAAGTGTGAGCTCAGTCATCTAGTACTGCTGAGATTGTGCCTGCATTACTAACCTCCCTTGGAAAGGCCTGCAGAGAAGACCCTGGATGAAGTTTAGTCTGAGGTAGCATCCCTACAAAAGATCTGGTTCTTATTTATTCATGGGCCAATGATCAGAAGCAAATGCAGGAGCTAGAGGCTGTTAGCGCCATACTAGCACCTGCGTTTGCTACCGCCTCATGATCAGAGCCTCCAAACATGTGAAACAATGCGCTTGCAGGCTCTGCCTGCAATTAGCATGCAAATGCATACAAAACAGAGCTTTTAGCACAAGTAGCATGCAAATGCATGCTAAATGTATTCCTCCCCAATGATCAGCGAGCATGAATGCCAAACATTGACGTGTTGTCCACGGCAAACCCTTCGCCAGCTCAGAGCTGGTGTTAGGGTTTGCAAACCATTGGGGAGGAATGGTGAGCCCTGTCCAGAATGCATTTGCATGCTAGCAGGCCCCCCAATCTCCCCAATGCACTGGGCAGGGTTGGGAACCACCGATGGAGGAGGGGGGAGGTCACCTCCCTCCTCCAACAAAGGTAGGGGGTGGGGAAGAGGGCCACTAGATCACCAGGTCGTGGGGGGGGGGGGGTATTCGAGGCCCACTTGGCTACCAGGGCTCTATTTGAGGGGATGCTGGGGAGGGTTAGGGGGGCTGGAGACTCACCGGATCTACAGCCTCCCCTGAACTTCTGTCGGGGTGGGGGGGGGTCAGGGGGACTGGAGGTCTGCTGGACCTATAGCCCCCATGTCGCTTGGCTCGGGTGGGGGTACTAGGCTACCAGGGCCAGGCTATTTGGGGTCTGGTGGTCCCATGGATCTCCAACCCCTGTGTTTGACAGGTATTATCTTCTATATACAAGGATTCTATGTTTAAGGATTAAATGAAAAGTAATGCCTCCATCTCCTTAACTTTTGTATAAATGAATATACTGTACTAAACAAAAAATAATTGAAACATGCTCTTTCATTACATTTATTTACTTGTCTGGTGTAGTATCTAGTAGTTTGTTTACGAGTTGGAAGAGTTTATGTGTGTCTTTGTAGTTTGGTCCAATTTCAGTTTTGTAATATAATCTTTTAGTTTGTCTTTTAGGATCAGTTTCCTTTATTTCAATACAGGAGGTTCAGCGGATGATTAGGAAGCTTGCTGAGGGTGCCAGAGCCGGTGGTGGGAGGCGGGGCTGGTGGTTGGGAGGCGGGGATAGTGCTGGGCAGACTTATACGGTCTGTGCCAGAGCCGGTGGTGGGAGGCGGGACTGGTGGTTGGGAGGTGGGGATAGTGCTGGGCAGACTTATATGGTCTGTGCCCTGAAGAGGACAGGTACAAATAAAGGTAGGGTATACACAAAAAGTAGCACATATGAGTTTATCTTGTTGGGCAGACTGGATGGACCATGCAGGTCTTTTTCTGCCGTCATCTACTATGTTACCTGTCTCTGGGAGGATTGTGCCTGAGCATACAGTCCTCCCACACTTTACCCTATGATCAGAGATAATAGCGCACATAAATTTGCATGCTATTATCTCTGATCGTAGGGGCGATAAAGACCCGCGCTGTTCCAGTGCTATTTTTAGAGCACTGTTTGGAACAATACGGGGCTTTCGATCATCTGCCCATTAATTTGCTTTACAATTTGTCAAGACTCAGGCTGTTGAATTCAAGGCCTATACACTATATAGAGGATTGATACGAACAAGAAGCAAAGTTAAAGTATAAGCCACTTTGGTGTTAAAGACTGCTATACATAAGAAAATTAAAAATATGGAAAATGCTGTGAGACATTTAAATCTCTGCATTTTGAATTTTCCTAATGTATATTTACGGACAAAAAAAAGCAACACTGGGCCTTCAAGACTGGGACAAATAAAAGTTCTTTATTAGCGACCCGACACGGGCCGTGTTTTGGTGCTGAACAGCGCCTGCTTCAGGGGTCAAGAATGAACACAGTAGGATGTACTGGAAATCGATTCAAAGCCCCAGCATGTAAAGTGAAAATCGCCGTTCGCCACTGTGGCGAAAACGCAGCTCTGTAGAGAGCCCTCTCATATGCTTAATGTATATTTCACATCTCCCTGAGACTTGTCTTATAGCTATTTGAAGGAAATTTTGAATTTCCCAAAGACTACTTTACCATGGTTGAATAGTATATATTATTTTCCAATCAGCAAACCAGGAAGGCGGTCAGATCTTGCCTCCGAGTCAACTGTAAATGCTGCCAGATTGTTAGAAGTTTCAGGAATAATAGGAACAATAGGAAAGCAGTTGAATCAGATATAGAAAATTCTGGCTGCTTCGACATCTGACCTCATTGACTCTTATGTAGTCCGTGAGGGAGAGCAGTGTGCAAGTCCGGAGAGTATTCTGCTGGGAGCAGAGACTAGAAGAGGAAGCGAAATGGCTCCTTTGGAACTGATCCAACTTTCAGACCAGACAAACTACCCCCTTCCTCTTCCCCCCACCCTACGTGCTGGCTGCCAGTTTGCTAGTGTTGGCAAAATGCAGTCTGATGCAGGAAAAACACCAGGAGGACGTTGAGACCTGTTGCAACCAGGAAGATCTTGTGGGGCAGGTGTTGAGTCTGCGCAAATACAAGCAGCACAGAATTCTGCTGCAGAGGCAATTGTGAACCCTGAAGTGGGGAAGCTTTCCTATTACCTACTGATGCACTTGATACAATTAGGTTTGCAATCTCTTGGCAAGGTCGATTAACCCTGTAGTTAACAACTTATCTGCCAAGTAAATGATCTTGGAAATAGGTTGAAAACGACCGTCAAGAGATTAAGTCTGAAGTTGCAACAATGGAACAAACAGTGGTTCAAGTTTAATCAGCCCAAATAGCTATGATGCAAGACTGTTGTACGGGCTAAACTGGAGTTCCTGGAAAATTCTTTAAGAAGAGTGAACTAAAGGATGGTAAATTTTCCTTGGGTTCCCCAAAGGGATTAGTGAAACAGCATTGTATGGAAGTCCTACAGTTATCTTTGGACAAGATATATTTTATTGAAGTGTACTTTCCTCCAGATAAAACACAAATTAGTCCTATGCTAATTGGAGAGAGAATGTTAGAGCCTTTGAAATCCCTCAAGCTGTTAATTGTAAGGTTGTTATGTTTGTTCTGAGTTTCTCCTTACTGCTTGTCTATGTAAATACTGATGAGCTGGACTGGATGCCAAGAGAGATGTCTTGGAGCCCGATGCACAAAACTTACCAGGCCAGCAATGTGGGTTTTTGACCACTTCCAGACGGTTTTGTGATCACGGTATTCAATGAGAAATGCACAAAGCTAACACTAACCAGATGAGCAAACATGTGGACCTCTCATCTCTGGACAACTTGTAGAGAACAAGAGATATATAGTAAGCGCCACACCAAGGTGACAGTTATTTGACCCATTAATATGCACCAACTAAACATCTCAGAAACCTCAGGCGGTATTCTTGAAAAGTGGGAAGGACTAATGGAAAGAAAATCATTATCAGGTAAGACCTAATTTCTCCTTCCATTATGTAGCTTCCCACTATTCCATAACCTATGGGATCTTCAAAAGCAATCCCTAGAGCGAATGGGATCCTGGTGCCGCCATCCTGAAGACTGAAGCCACAAAACTAGCTTTCAAGTGTGTTGCAACATCTACCCTGTAGTGCTTGGCAAAGGTATGTAGCATCGACCGCGTCGCCTTCTTGCAAATATCTGCCGAAGACAGAAAGGTAGTCTATGCCCAGGATGTCGCTGTATGCCTCATACAATGAGCCCACAAGGTCTGAGGAGCCTGCTTCCCTGCAAGAAAATAAGCTGACGCGATAGTCTGCTTCAGCTACCTAGCAACTGTGGACTTGGAAGGCATAAGGCCAAACTTCTTATCAAAAATCACAATCAGTCCGTCTGATTTGCGAAACTCATTCATGACTTCCAGATATCTAATGAGGATTCTATACATAGTGAGAAGATTCAAGGAAGAATACTGAGCTTCTTCGTCCTGCGAAAGGACGAAAGCTCCACAGATTGCTTGAGATGAAATGCTAATACCACTTTTGGAAGAAAGTAACTGTGACAGAGACCCTCACCTCCGAAAAGTGAAGAAAGGGATCCCGACAAGAGAGCCTGAAGCTCTGAAATCCTACATGCAGACACAACAGCCACCAAGAACGCTGTCTTTAGTGTAAGATCTTTCAAGGAGGCCTTCTGAAGGGGCTCAAAAGGAGGCTTCTGAAAAGCCCGAAAAACTAAGTTATGGTTCCACTCTGCACATGGTGTATGAAAGAGATGGCACAAGTGGCCCGCTCCCTACAAGAATCAAATGATATCCGAGTGAGCCACAAGAGTCTTCTGTAATCAGTCCCTGAAAACAGGATGAAGTTGCAACCTGAACTTTTAGAGAATCCAACACCAATCCTTTCTGAAGATCTGCCTGGAAGAAATGCTAGGATGTGTGCAATAAGAAAAGAGAAGGCGAACATCAGCCCTTGAACATCCTCCACAGCCTCGCATACGCTGAGCCCTTTCAACGGTCAAGCCATAAGACCAAAGTGGCATGGATCTTCCATAAGCACCAAACCTTGCTTCAGTAGCCAATGTACATACAGAAGCTGGAGACGATCCCCATCCAGAAGTTGAACCAGGTCCGCGTATGTGATGGAAAATATTAAAAATTGCTTTTCAGTCTTGCTTTAATAGATAATACATTTGTAAAATCCCCTGTCTTTGACCAAAAGTGACTTTCCTGGTATATCTCAAAGAACAGGCTGGAATGGAAGGCACATCTCAAAAACAATGTATGAGATAAGGCACTCAAGAACAATGTATAAGATAAAGCACATCTTAAGAACAATATATGAGATAAGGCACACCTCAAGAACAGGTTGGAATGCCTCTGAAGCCAGCTTGTGCAGGAGGGAGGCAGGGTATGCTTGAGGTTCGGGACATAAGCCACCTGGCCAGTGGTTTGTTTACCTGAACTGAGAGCATATGACTGAAACCGCACGTACATTCCTGGATAAGTTTTAGCTTAATAAAAAGGGGGCTTTTTGCAGCAGAGCCTTGGGGCTCATTCTGTGGATGGATGCATCATGCAGAAAAGACTTGTTGCTGGGCATATGGAGACCGGGGTTTCGCTGCAATGGGCCCCCCCAGCTGATGAGATAAGGGCCTGAATGATGTAATTCCTGACCAGTAATGATGTATGTATGTATGTATGTATGTGTGTGTATATATATATATATATATATATATATATATATATATACACATATATACATACACACACACACACACATATATATATATAGCGAATGCTACATACCTGTAGAAGGTATTCTCCGAGGACAGCAGGCTGATTGTTCTCACTGATGGGTGACGTCCACGGCAGCCCCTCCAATCGGAATCTTCACTAGCAAAGTCCTTTGCTAGCCCTCGCGTGCCCGCGCGCACCGCGCATGCGCGGCCGTCTTCCCGCCCGAAACCGGCTCGAGCCGGCCAGTCCAGTATGTAGCAAGACAATACTCTTAAGGGAAGACACAACTCCAAAGGGGAGGCGGGCGGGTTTGTGAGAACAATCAGCCTGCTGTCCTCGGAGAATACCTTCTACAGGTATGTAGCATTCGCTTTCTCCGAGGACAAGCAGGCTGCTTGTTCTCACTGATGGGGTATCCCTAGCCCCCAGGCTCACTCAAAACAACAACCAAGGTCAATTGGGCCTCGCAACGGCGAGGACATAACTGAGATTGACCTAAAAAATTTACCAACTAACTGAGAGTGCAGCCTGGAACAGAACAAACAGGGCCCTCGGGGGGTGGAGTTGGATCCTAAAGCCCAAACAGGTTCTGAAGAACTGACTGCCCGAACCGACTGTCGCGTCGGGTATCCTGCTGCAGGCAGTAATGGGATGTGAATGTGTGGACAGAAGCCCACGTCGCAGCTTTGCAAATTTCTTCAATGGAGGCTGACTTCAAGTGGGCTACCGACGCAGCCATGGCTCTAACATTATGAGCCGTGACATGACCCTCAAGAGCCAGCCCCGCCTGGGCGTAAGTGAAGGAAATGCAATCTGCTAGCCAATTGGATATGGTGCGTTTCCCTACAGCCACTCCCCTCCTATTGGGGTCAAAAGAAACAAACAATTGGGCGGACTGTCTGTGGGGCTGTGTCCGCTCCAAGTAGAAGGCCAATGCTCTCTTGCAGTCCAATGTGTGCAGCTGACGTTCAGCAGGGCAGGAATGAGGACGGGGAAAGAATGTTGGCAAGACAATTGACTGGTTCAGATGGAACTCCGACACGACCTTTGGCAGAAACCTAGGGTGAGTACGGAGGACTACTCTGTTGTGATGAAATTTGGTGTAAGGGGCCTGGGCTACCAGGGCCTGAAGCTCACTGACTCTACGAGCTGAAGTAACTGCCACCAAGAAAATGACCTTCCAGGTCAAGTACTTCAGATGGCAGGAATTCAGTGGCTCAAAAGGAGGTTTCATCAGCTGGGTGAGAACGACATTGAGATCCCATGACACTGTAGGAGGCTTGACAGGGGGCTTTGACAAAAGCAAACCTCTCATGAAGCGAACAACTAAAGGCTGTCCTGAGATCGGCTTACCTTCCACATGGTAATGGTATGCACTGATTGCACTAAGATGAACCCTTACGGAGTTGGTCTTAAGACCAGACTCAGACAAGTGCAGAAGGTATTCAAGCAGGGTCTGTGTAGGACAAGAGCGAGGATCTAGGGCCTTGCTGTCACACCAGACGGCAAACCTCCTCCAATGAAAGAAGTAACTTCTCTTAGTGGAGTCTTTCCTGGAAGCAAGCAAGATGCGGGAGACACCCTCTGGCAGACCCAAAGAGGCAAAGTCTACGCCTTCAACATCCAGGCCGTGAGAGCCAGGGACCGGAGGTTGGGATGCAGAAGAGCCCCTTCGTCCTGCGTGATGAGGGTCGGAAAACACTCCAATCTCCACGGTTCTTCGGAGGATAACTCCAGAAGAAGAGGGAACCAGATCTGACGCGGCCAAAAAGGAGCAATCAGGATCATGGTGCCTTGGTCTTGCTTGAGTTTCAACAAAGTCTTCCCCACCAGAGGAATGGGAGGATAAGCATACAGCAGGCCCTCCCCCCAATCGAGGAGGAAGGCATCCGATGCCAGTCTGCCGGTGGCCTGAAGCCTGGAACAGAACTGAGGGACTTTGTGGTTTGCTCGAGATGCGAAGAGATCCACCAAGGGGGTGCCCCACGCTTGGAAGATCTGGCGCACCACTCGGGAGTTGAGCGACCACTCGTGAGGTTGCATAATCCTGCTCAACCTGTCGGCCAGACTGTTGTTTACGCCTGCCAGATATGTGGCTTGGAGCACCATGCCGTTCCGGCGAGCCCAGGTCCACATGCTGACGGCTTCCTGACACAGGGGGCGAGATCCGGTGCCCCCCTGCTTGTTTACATAGTACATGGCAACCTGGTTGTCTGTCTGAATTTGAATAATTTGGTGGGACAGCCGATCTCTGAAAGCCTTCAGAGCGTTCCAGATCGCTCGTAACTCCAGAAGATTGATCTGTAGATCGCGTTCTTGGAGGGACCAGCTTCCTTGGGTGTGAAGCCCATCGACATGAGCTCCCCATCCCAGGAGAGACGCATCCGTGGTCAGCACTTTTTGTGGCTGAGGAATTTGGAAGGGACGTCCCAGAGTCAAATTGGTCCAAATCGTCCACCAATACAGGGATTCGAGAAAACTCGTGGACAGGTGGATCACGTCCTCTAGACCCCCCGCGGCCTGATACCACTGGGAGGCTAGGGTCCATTGAGCAGATCTCATGTGAAGGCGGGCCATGGGAGTCACATGAACTGTGGAGGCCATATGGCCCAGCAATCTCAACATCTGCCGAGCTGTGATCTGCTGGGACGCCCGCACCCGGGAGACGAGGGACAACAAGTTGTTGGCTCTCGTCTCTGGGAGATAGGCGCGAGCCGTCCGAGAATCCAGCAGGGCTCCTATGAATTCGAGGTTCTGCACTGGAAGAAGATGGGACTTTGGGTAATTTATCACAAACCCCAGTAGCTCCAGAAGGCGAATAGTCATCTGCATGGACTGCAGGGCTCCTGCCTTGGACGTGTTCTTCACCAGCCAATCGTCGAGATATGGGAACACGTGTACTCCCAGCCTGCGAAGTGCCGCTGCTACCACAGCTAGACACTTTGTGAACACCCTGGGCGCAGAGGCGAGCCCAAAGGGTAGCACACGGTACTGGAAGTGGCGTGTGCCCAACTGAAATCGCAGATACTGTCTGTGAGCTGGCAGTATCGGGATATGTGTGTAGGCATCCTTCAAGTCCAGAGAGCATAGCCAATCGTTTTGCTGAATCATGGGGAGAAGGGTGCCCAGGGAAAGCATCCTGAACTTTTCTTTTACGAGATATTTGTTCAGGGCCCTTAGGTCTAGGATGGGACGCATCCCCCCTGTTTTCTTTTCCACAAGGAAGTACCTGGAATAGAATCCCAGCTCTTCTTGCCCGGATGGCACGGGCTCGACCGCATTGGCGCTGAGAAGGGCGGAGAGTTCCTCTGCAAGTACCCTCTTGTGCTGGAAGCTGTAAGACTGAGCTCCCGGTGGACAATTTGGAGGTTTTGAAGCCAAATTGAGGGTGTATCCCTGCCGGACTATTTGCAGAACCCACTGATCGGAGGTTATGAGAGGCCACCTTTGGTGAAAAGCTTTCAACCTCCCTCCGACTGGCAGGTCGCCCGGCACGGACACTTGGATGTCGGCTATGCTCTGCTGGAGCCAGTCAAAAGCTCGCCCCTTGCTTTTGCTGGGGAGCCGCGGGGCCTTGCTGAGGCGCACGCTGCTGACGAGAGCGAGCGCGCTGGGGCTTAGCCTGGGCCGCAGGCTGTCGGGATGGAGGATTGTACCTACGCTTGCCAGAAGAGTAGGGAACAGTCTTCCTTCCCCCGAAAAATCGTCTACCTGTAGAGGTAGAAGCTGAAGGCTGCCGGCGGGCGAATTTGTCGAATGCGGTGTCCCGCTGGTGGAGAGACTCTACCACCTGTTCGACTTTTTCGCCAAAAATGTTGTCCGCACGGCAAGGCGAGTCCGCAATCCGCTGCTGGATTCTATTCTCCAGGTCGGCGGCACGCAGCCATGAGAGCCTGCGCATCACCACACCTTGAGCAGCGGCCCTGGACGCAACATCAAAAGTGTCATAAACTCCTCTGGCCAGGAATTTTCTGCACGCCTTCAGCTGCCTGACCACCTCCTGAAAAGGCTTGGCTTGCTCAGGGGGAAGAGCATCAACCAAGCCCGCCAACTGCCGCACATTGTTCCGCATGTGTATGCTCGTGTAGAGCTGGTAAGACTGGATCTTGGACACGAGCATAGAGGAATGGTAGGCCTTCCTCCCAAAGGAGTCTAAGGTTCTAGCGTCCTTGCCCGGGGGCGCCGAAGCATGTTCCCTAGAACTCTTAGCCTTCTTTAGGGCCAAATCCACAACTCCAGAGTCGTGAGGCAACTGAGTGCGCATCAGCTCTGGGTCCCCATGGATCCGGTACTGGGACTCGATCTTCTTGGGAATGTGGGGATTAGTTAAGGGTTTCGTCCAGTTCGCAAGCAATGTCTTTTTTAGGACATGGTGCAAGGGAACGGTGGACGCTTCCTTAGGTGGAGAAGGATAGTCCAGGAGCTCAAACATTTCAGCCCTGGGCTCGTCCTCCACAACCACCGGGAAGGGGATGGCCGTAGACATCTCCCGGACAAAGGAAGCAAAAGACAGACTCTCGGGAGGAGAAAGCTGTCTTTCAGGAGAGGGAGTGGGATCAGAAGGAAAACCCTCAGACTCCTCGTCAGAGAAATATCTAGGATCTTCCTCTTCCTCCCACGAGGCCTCACCCTCGGTGTCAGACACAAGTTCACGAACCTGTGTCTGCAACCTCGCCCTGCTCGACTCAGTGGAGCCACGTCCACGATGGGGGCGTCGAGAGGTAGACTCCCTCGCCCGCATCGGCGAAGCTCCCTCCGCCGACGTAGTCGGGGAGCCTTCCTGGGAGGTGGCCGCGGTACCGGGTACCGACGTCGGGGACCTCAACCTGGGCGATGGGCCAGCCGGCGCCACGCTCGACGGTACCGGAGGCGCAAGCACCGCCGGTACCGGAGGGGTAGGGCGCAACAGCTCTCCCAGAATCTCTGGGAGAACGGCCCGGAGGCTCTCGTTTAGAGCGGCTGCAGAGAAAGGCTGTGAGGTCGATGCAGGCGTCGACGTCAGGACCTGTTCCGGGCGAGGAGGCTGTTCCGGGCTGTCCAGAGTGGAGCGCATCGACACCTCTTGGACAGAGGGTGAGCGGTCCTCTCGGTGCCGATGCCTGCTGGGTGCCGAATCCCTCGGCGACCCAGAGCTCTCGGTGCCGACGCGGGGAGGAGACCGGTGTCGATGCTTCTTCGACTTCTTCCGAAGCATGTCACCGGAGCTCCCCGGCACCGACTGAGGAGGACGTAGAATCCATCCGTCGCTTCCTCGGGGCCGAGGCCGAAGAAGGTCGGTCTCGGGGGGGCTGTACCGCAGGAGCCCTCAGGGTGGGAGGAGACCCACCCGAAGGCTCACCGCCACCAGCAGGGGAATGGACAGCCCTCACCTGCACTCCTGACGATGCACCACCGTCCGACGACATCAGCAGACAAGGTCCCGGTACCACCGACGTCGATGCAGCTATCCGATGTCTCGGCGCCGATGCAGGGGCCCGATGCCTCGATGCACTCGATGCAAGGGCGGCCGAGGAAGATGGTCTGGACGCTGACGACGTCGATGCACTCGAAGATCCCGGTGCCGATGCAGACGAAGAGCCCGAGAACAAAACGTTCCACTGGGCTAGTCTCGCTACCTGAGTCCGCCTCTGAAGCAGGGAACACAGACTACAGTTCTGAGGGCGGTGCTCGGCCCCCAGACACTGAAGACACGACGAGTGTCGATCAGTGAGCGAGATAACCCGGGCGCACTGGGTGCACTTCTTGAAGCCGCTGGAAGGCTTCGATGTCATGGGCGGAAAAATCACGCCGGCGAAATCAATGTCCGAAATGACGGAAAAAGAGCACCAAAAACTGTAGAGGGAGAAAAATCTCGACCGAGGCCGAAAAGAGGCCTACCCCGACGACGAAAGAAAACTTATCGGGGCCAAAAGCTGGAAATACGGGGAGGATTGAAACGAAACCCGGTGGAGGGGTTCCGGAGCACTTCCCGAGTACAGGAAAAACTTTTCCGAAGAAAAAACACGTTCAACAAAATGGACGCGCGAGGTCGACTCTCCGGGGCTCGACACGGCGAAAAATACGACCGTACCGAGTGCGGACAAAAGAAGACTGGCCGGCTCGAGCCGGTTTCGGGCGGGAAGACGGCCGCGCATGCGCGGTGCGCGCGGGCGCGCGAGGGCTAGCAAAGGACTTTGCTAGTGAAGATTCCGATTGGAGGGGCTGCCGTGGACGTCACCCATCAGTGAGAACAAGCAGCCTGCTTGTCCTCGGAGAAATATATATATATATATATATATATATATATATATATATATATATACATACACACATATATATACATATACATACATATACATACAAACTAGTAAAAAAAAGGCCCGTTTCGGACACAAATGAAACAGGCACTAGCAAGGTTTTCCTCGGAGTGTGTATGTTTGAGACAATGTATGTGAGAGTGACTGTGTGTGAGAGAGAGAGTGACTGTGCGAGTGTGTATGAGAGAGAGTGAGTCTGGGTGCGGGTGTGTCTGTGAGAGAGAGTGTGTGTGTTTGAGAATGAGAGTGTGTGCAAGTGCATACGTGAGAGTGAGAGAGAGAGTGTGTCTCTCTCACTCTCACACACTGTCTCACACTGTATCACATTCACTCTCTATGTGTCACACAGTCACTCACACACTCTCTTGGTCTCATACACTCAGTTTGGCAGTTACATAAAGTGAGTTTGATTGTGTGTGAGTGTGTTGCATGGGAAGGAGTATGTGTGAATGAGAGTGGTTAGGGGGTCTGTGTGGTGTTGGATTAGGTGTCATCAGTGTGTGTGTGTCACAGAGTGTGTGGCTGTGTGTCAGTGATAGTTTTTGTTGTTCTGAAAGTGTGAAAGGGTTGTGTTGAGTGGTAGATTGTGAGTTTCTGTGTTTGTGTGATCTTGTGTTTTTGTCTCAGTCTGTCGTTTGGGGGGGGGGGGGGAAATGGTGGGTGGGGGTGGAGAAATGTGAGTGTGTGGTGGGAGAGAGAGTGTCCATCTGTTCATGTTGTGCATCTGTTTTCTGTATGTTTTTTATTAAGGGATTTGGGTGGGGGGTGGGTTGTGTGGGGCAGTACTGTTTGTTATTTAGAGATACAGAGATGTTTCTGAAAGATAGTTTTTTTTTTGTTGGGAAGTGAAAGAGGTTGGGTCAAAATTGGAGTGCGAGGGCGTGTATGCTGTAGTAATGTTGTGGGTGGGGTGCCGTCTGGATGTGTGGGTTTTTTTTTCTTTTTTGTTTTACAGTTGCTGTTCTGTTGTGTTTTTTGTTGGCCTGGGGGATGGGGGCATATGTTGTGGATGGGGCTTGTGTTGTGATATTTGATTCTGCTTCTGTGTGTTTGTGACACAGAGATTGTGTCTGTGTATGTTTTACAGAGAGTGTTTTGTGTGTGTGTGAAAGTGAGAGAGGGTGGAGTAGACTGGGAGTGTTGTGTGTGTGTCTCAGAATAGAAAAGGTGGGTGGGTTGTTGAGCTGAGAGGGTTTTGGTGTAAGAGGGGGAGAAGGGTGGTTATATATTTAGGGTGAGTGTGTGTGTGTGTATTTTTTTGAGTTTTTTTGTTTTGTTTTGCATGTGTGTTAAGGGCAGTGCCTGCATTGTTTTTTTTCTTCTTTACGGCTTTGTTGGGAGGGTGCCGTGATCTTGAAGATGTGGGACGACTTTTGAACTGATGTTTGAAAGGGTGGGGGTCTGTAGGCGCACAGGCGTTTGCTGACGGGAGGGTGGTGATAATGTGTTTTCTTAATGGGGTAGGATGACTTCTGAACTGATGTGTTAATGGGTGGCTGTATGTAATTTTGGATGGGCGTTGGATTTTATCCCGTGGGTGGGGGGAAGAGGGGGGTGTTACGTGTGTGAGAAGGGCAGAGCCTGCCTTTTTTTTTTGTTCTTGCCGGCTTCGGTGTGACGGTGCCTGGATCTTGTAGTTGTAGCAGGACTTCTGAACTGATGTGTTAAAGGATGGGGGTCTGTAGACGGGAGGGTGGAGATAATCTTTTTATTTATTACAGCATTTATATCCCACATTTTCCAATTTACATTGTTTCAATGCGGTTTACAAACAAAATATGGTTACATCCGAAGGAATGATCTGTGTTAGTGGCATGAACGAAGGTATGTGTACATTTTAGTAGCGATAATCATTAACAACTGGCTATCTGATTGACATTTTTCTGTTTTCTTAATGGGAACTCGGGAGGTAGTCGTTCAGGGAGGAGGTGGAGTGCGGTGTTCCGAAGTCGTAGAAGACAGCGAGACAGGATTTGGAGGGCGGTGTTTGTAGTAGAGAGGGAGTTATGCGGGTGCGTTTTGGGGAGGAGGGTGTGTGAGGGGGGCTGTGGCCGGTTGATGTGGTCTTGTGTTCACTTTTGATGGCCATTGGATTTTATTCCGTGGTTGCGGGGAAGTGGTTTGGGGTGGGGGGGGGGGGGGGGGTTGTTGCGTGTGTGTGGGGATTAACTTGTTCTCTCCAAAAGTGCTGTTGCCCTTTTTCTTTCTTCTTGTGAAGTTTTTTTTTTTGCGCCGTTGGCGGGTTTTTAAAAAAATACATTGTAGGAGACGTTGACTCGCACTGCTGTGCTGTGATTGGGCAGTCGTTGGTGACGGAGCCGTAGGTGCGAGACGTCATCATGTCAGGAGATGGATACAGGAGCACGAATGCTTCAAGGTTTTTGTCCACACTGCCAGCTTCAGAACGTTGGAGGTGCGTTTTATTATATAGGATATATATATATATATATATATATATATATATATATATATATATATATTATTTTACTTTTCTATAGCCTTCCTTTAGTAATGTGCTTGATTAGTGTGTGTATTTCTTAATCATTGTGATGCAGTAACAATAATGACTTATACACTCTCCAATTAAAGTGCAAATAGAGTTTCATTTACCCTATACGAATCTAAAAGAATCTGTAGTATTTTAGTCTTTGAGCAGTCTGTGGTGATCAAGTGAGCAGGCTGCAATATCAAAGCAATACAGAGTACCACGGCCTGTCTGGGGCTATGAGAATTATTCAACCCTGGTGCAATGCAATCCTTTTCAACATGCGGCCTACTATGGGCCAAGGAGGGAAGAAATACAGTAGATGTGTCTCCAGCCAAGGCTGCAGTAGGACACTTATCCCCATCAAGATCGGTTCTTTACAACAGCTGAAGAACTTGGGCACTTTGTCATTCCTTTTCGTCGCCATCAAGTCTAGAAGTGGAGAACCGGGGGGTCACGTGATGCAGCGAAGCTGAGCGGACGTCCGAAAAACCAGCTCCGCTTCTGAATCCCTTTATCTGAGTAATTTACCCGCATAAAAATCTCGAGTCACAGCCTGAAGAACAAGAGAATGTGGCGGAACACTTGCGCTACACATTGGACGCTGGGAAGAGGAGGAATGGGCGGTGGAAGCGTGGTATGCCCGCGAAGAACCAGCAGACTAAGAAGTCCCGCGCTCCCGACGTGCGAACCAAAATGGCAGAAGAAAACAAAACCGCGGGAGAGACGAGTCCTCAGACAGAGGTATTCCAGGCACTAATACAACAAGTGACGGCGATACTAGAGGATAAGTTGTCCAAATTTCAGTCCTCGGTGGAGCAAATCAGGGAGGCAGTGGAACGGCAGAGTGCCTCGCTCCAGCAGGCAGAAGAGTGTATCTCTAGGCAGGAGCAGGGCCGGTCTTAGGCCGAGGCGGCCGCATAGGGCCCCGCGCTTAGGGGGGCCCCGCGCGGCGCGCCTCAGTCAGCCTTGACCTAGTTCCGCCCAGGGATCGCCGCCGCTCGTCCGAACTGCCCGCCCTCTTCTTTCCCCCACGATGCACGATCGATCATCGATCCGGCGATCCCTTTCCTTTTTTGCTTTTACATTTACCTCCAGTCCGGCAGCGTCAGTGAAAGCGCTCCCAGCCAGTAAAAGCGCTTCTCTTCGCTGTGTCCCGCCTTCTTCTGACGTCATGACATCAGAAGAAGGCGGGACACAGCGAAGAGAAGCGCTTTTACTGGCTGGGAGCGCTTTCACTGACGCTGCCGGACTGGAGGTAAATGTAAAAGTAAAAAAGGAAAGGGATCGATGATCGATCGTGCATCGTGGGGGAGAGAAGAGGGCAGGCAGGGGAAAGAGAGACATGGATGAGGTGGCAGGGCTCGGGGAGAGAGGGGAATTGCTGGATACATGGGTGAATGGAGGGGGGCAGGGGAGAGAGGAACAGATGGGAGGGCAGGGCCCAGGGAGAGGAGAAATTGCTGGAAATGGAGGGGAAGGGAGAGGGGACAATTACTGGATGTGGATGGAGGAGGGAAGGGCAGAGAGGGCCAAGGATGGACTTGGATGGGATGGCAGGGCCCAGGGAGAGAGGGGAATTGCTGGATACATGGGTGAATGGAGGGGGGCAGGGGAGAGAGGAACAGATGGGAGGGCAGGGCCCATGGAGAGGAGAAATTGCTGGAAATGGAGGGGAGGGGAGAGAGGAGAATTGCTGGATGTGGATGGAGGAGGGAAGGGCAGAGAGGGCCAAGGATGGACTTGGATGGGATGGCAGGGCCCATGGAGAGGAGAAATTGCTGGAAATGGAGGGGAGGGGAGAGAGGAGAATTGCTGGATGTGGATGGAGGAGGGAAGGGCAGAGAGGGCCAAGGATGGACTTGGATGGGATGGCAGTGCTCAGGGAGAGGAGAAATTGCTGGAAATGGAGGAGAGGGGATAATTGCTGGATGTGGATGGAGGAGGAGGGGCAGAGAGGGCCAAGGATGGACTTGGATGGGATGGCAGGGCCCAGGGAGAGGAGAAATTGCTGGAAATGGAGGGGAGGGGAGAGAGGAGAATTGCTGGATGTGGATGGAGGAAGGAAGGGTAGAGAGGGCCAAGGATGGACTTGGATGGGATGGCAGGGCCCAGGGAGAGGAGAAATTGCTGGAAATGGAGTGGAGGGGACAGAGGAGAAATGCTGGATGTGGATGGAGGGCAAATTGTTGAATTTAAGGGCTGGATCGGAACACTTTGAAGGCAGATGCTGAAACTGGAGAAAGGATAGGGACAGGGGGCTACAGATGGTAGACAGAACACATAAGGACACAGGAGGATGGTGGACACGGTGAGAGAAAAAATATCAAACGGAAAGAAGACACTGCATAAAACAGAAGACACTGGGACTAAAGCGAATAGAAAAACTAAATGATCAGACAACAAAGGTAGAAAAAAAGTATTTTATTCAGAATTTATTAATTGGAATATGTCAGCTTTTAGAAATGTGCATCTGTGATATTTTGCATGTAAGTTTCAATTTTTCTAGTATTGCTGCATGCTGAGTCTGACTTCTTGAGGTAACTTTCCATTCAGTATTTTGCCTTCATATTTGTTGTGTCATGTGTTTTTCATGTGTGATCAAGGTACAGTATCCTGCTAGCGTGTAGTATTTGCAGCCCTTTTTTTTTTTTCACAAGGTAGTGTATTGGTGTTATAGAGCCTGGTGTAATTACAGTTCTGCCTTTTCATGCATAAGGTTGTAGCTCGTCCTGTCCTTGGAATTAGTGTTGTTATGGTTTGGTAAGGTTCTGACTGTGTTTTTGCACAAGTTTGTGTATAGTGTTTTGCAGTGGAGAGATTGTGTGTCCGCACCTCTGACCCCCCGGGGTTATGAGAATTTGAACTACTAATTGTGGACTTGAACAGAATAATTTCTTGGGAGGGGGGGTTTCATGATAGCATTGTGCTTATTATTTCAATCAGTTTTTCTGTACAAGTTTAGCTTCATTTGTCTTTATTTGAAATTTCATAAATAAAAAATTTTCTAAAAATTGAATAATCTTATCAATGGGCGGGGCTGGGCTAGGATGGGGCCCCACCAAATTGGTCTGCATAGGGCCCCGCACTTGCTAAGACCGGCCCTGGGCAGGAGGACAGAGCAGAGGCGGCTGACACCCAGCTGGGTGCGCTGGAGCTATAATGTGAGAAAATGGCACAGCAAATCGACGATTTGGAAAATCGCAGCCGACGAAATAAAGTGAGAATAGTGGGCCTTCCCGAGTCGGTTCCCGACAAGGACTTATGGAAGTTACTGGAGGTATGGCTCCCGGAGCAGCTGGGACTTCAGTGGCGCGAGAGACCACTGCAGATAGAGCCCATAGAATTGGTGTGCGAAGAGAAGGAGAGGGCTGACCCAGGGCTGTAATAGCTAAGATACTGAATTATGCTTACAAAGACAAACTGCTGACAGCATACAGGAAGAAAAAGGCACTGGAATACAATGGGTGTAAAATTCTGTTTCAAGACTACTCAGCCAATGTCTCTGAACAGCGCAGAAAGATGGGGCAGTATTGCATTTGTATGAGAAGCGGGTGAAATTCGCACTGCTCTATCCGGCGAAAGTGCGGATAATGGCTGATAACAAGGTACTGTTTTTCTCAGACCCAAAGGAACTTGAAGCGTATGTGGAACGCATATAGGGTTCTGTCAATGATTTTACTATTCGATTCATTTGAACCATTTTGTGTGAGAATGCTGGAAATCTGATTTACAAAAGGTAGCATGTGGAGTACGATGGCTGCTGTTGCTCTAACTGTTGTGTAAGGCTGACCCGGCAGATGTGACAACGCATGAGGACGCGGATCATTGGAGCTGGAGGAATGAGGTAATTGCTGGATATCACTCCTGCTGGCGGTGGATGTTGGTTTTCACAGGGACCGCAGAGTGGCAGAATTTGGCTCAAGTGCGATGGCCACATGATTGAAGGAGCGGAATGTTATCTGGGACAGACATGTGCACGAACTACTATTATTATTTAGCATTTCTATAGCGCTACAAGACGTATGCAGCGCTGCACAAACATAGAATAAAGACAGTCCCTGCTCAAAGAGCTTACAATCTAATAGACAAAAAACAAAGTAAGCAAATCAATTAATGTGTACAGGAAAGAGTGAGTACATTTATAGGTTAGTAGAAGAAGTTTGAACAGGATCCGAAAACGGATAGGGAGCCAGTGAAGCGACTTGAGGAGAGGGGTAGTATGAGTAAAGCGACCCTGGCGGAAGACGAGACGGGCAGCAGAGTTTTGAACCGATTAGAGAGGAGAAAGGTGACTAAGTGGGAGGCCAGCAAGAAGCAGATTGCAGTAGTCTAAACGAGGTGACAAGGGTGTGGATGAGGGTTTTGGTAGAGTGCTCAGAAAGAAAGGGGCGGATTTTACGGATGTTGTAAAGAAAGAAACGACAGGTCCTGGCAATCTGCTGGATATGAGCAGAGAAGGAGAAAGAAGAGTCAAAGATGACCCCAAGGTATCGAGCTGAGGAGACAGGGAGAATGAGAGAGCCATCAACAGAAATAGAAAACGGGGGGAGTGGAGAGGGGGGTTTGGGGGGAAAAATGAGAAGCTCGGTTTTGGTCATGTTTAATTTCAGGTGGCGTTGAGACATCCAGACAGCAATGTCAGACAGCAATGTCAGACAAGCACGCTGAAACTTTGGTTTGGATGCAAGGTGAGATATCAGGGGTAGAAAGGTAGATTTGGGAGTCATCAGCATAGAGATGGTAGGAAAAGCCATGGGATGAGATTAATGAACCAAGGGAAGATAGAAAAGAGGAGGGGACCAAGAACAGAACCCTGAGGTACGCCGACAGGCAGAGGGGATAGAAGTAGAAGAGGATCCACCAGAGTGAACACTAAAGGTGCAGAGGGAGAGGTAGGAAGAGAACCATGAAAGGACAGAGCCCTGGAATCCAAGTGAGAACAGGGTATCGAGAAGTATGCTGTGATCGACAGTGTCAAAAGCAGCGGAAAGATCAAGAAGAATGAGGATGGAATATTGACCTCTGGATTTAGCCAGTAATAGGTCATTGGAGACTTTAGTAAGCACAGTTTCGGTTGATTGGAGAGGGTGAAAACCAGATTGTAGTGGGTCAAGAATAGCATGTGAGGAGAGAAAATCAAGGCTGCGGTGGTGAATAGCACGCTCAAAGTAATTTGGAGAGAAAAGGGAGGAGGGAGATGGGTCGGTAATTAGAGGGACAAGTAGGGTCGAGTGAAGGCTTCTTAAGGAGAGGTGTGACCACAGCATGTTTAAAGGCAGTAGGGACAGTTGCAGTGGAAAGTGAGAGGTTGAGAATGTGACTGATAAAAGGAATAAGAGCAGGTGAGATGGCATTAAGAAGGTGGGTGGGAATGGGATCAGAGGAACAGGTGATACATTTTGAGGAAGAAAGGAGAAGTGTAGTTTCCTCTATAGTAACTTCAGGAAAGGAGGAAAAGGAATGAGGGGAAGGAGAGAGAGGGGAACCGACTAGTGGAGGGAGAGGTGGCGAGGTAGAGAATTCAAGGTTTATCTTTTGAACCTTGTCGTGAAAGAATTCAGCAAGGGTCTGAGGAGATAATGAAGGGGGAGTTGGAGGAGGGGGCACCTTGAGGAGAGAGTTCAATGTGGTGAAGAGAAGTCGAGGGTTAGAGCCAAGAGAGTTGGTCAGTTGGATATAATAATCCTGTTTGGCGCGTAAAAGAGCAGATTGGAAGGAGGTCAGCATGAACTTAAAGTGTAAGAAATCAGCAAGGGCCTGAGATTTCCACCAGAGGCATTCGGCGGAGCAGGTACAGGAACGTAGGTAGCAGATATTAGAAGTCAGCCAAGGTTGGGGTTTGATAGACATCTGGAGGCTGCTTCATTTGGATGAGAAGTGGTTAAATGGTTACAACAGGACTGTTTGTTTGCCCGTTGCAAATTTACAATTAATGTTTTTTCTCTTTTTCTCCTCTTTTAGGTTTCTAGGATAAACTGGGGGGGCAGGAGGGACCGGGGTTGGAGGAGTGGGGGTGTAGCACATATAGTTTAGATGGTTGTGATTCAATAGGGGATGAAAGGGGATGTGAGCACAGGGGAGTTGGTGCTGGGTAGGGGATGTACCTGGCTGGATTTGTATGAAGGGGAGTGTGTGTGGTGGGGAGTAAGTGTGTTTTGGCTGCGGGGGGGGGGGGGGGGGGGGTGGAGGGGGCTGGTGTTGTCCATTGCAAAGGGGGGCAAATTTCTCAGAAGTTTTTGCATAGTGTGTAATAGTGCTTGGGGGGTCCTGCTGGGAGACCCCTCAGGGGCCCAAGGGAAGAAGTGTGTATGCAAGGCAGAATTGGCTTATTTTTTTCAGGTTAATTGGCTGACTTGAAGGTTGTTACATTGAATGTGGATGGAGTGCACTCGCCGGTAAAACGGTTTAGGATTTTGCAGGCGCTGCGAAGGCAGCAGGTTGATGTAGCACTTTTGCAAGAGGCACACCTGGGGCATAAGGAACACATCAAACTTAAAAAAGACTGGGTGGGCGAAATATATTATGCCTCATATAACGGCAGGCAGAGAGGGGTCGCTATATTCATAAAGAAGACTATAGCATTTGAGCTGCACAGGCTATATCAGGACCCAGAAGGGCGGTTTGTCATAGCAGCGGTAATCTTTGCAAGGGAACAAGGTTGCACTGTGCAGCATATATGCACCCAACATATACTCCCAAAGATTTTTTGCCACTCTAGTTGCTAAGATTGTCACATTTGATGAGTACCCACTCATTTTGGGTGGGACTTTAATATCACAAGTGACCCACTCATAGACTGTCAGCCAGCAAAAAAACCGAGTAGGGACCAGGAGGGAAAGGGGGTGAATTTTATGTTAAATGAACTGGGAGCGATAGACATCTGGAGGCTGCTTCATTTGGATGAGAAGGAATTCATTTTTTTCTCACATCCGTACGGGGTCCATGCGCGCCTGGACTATATACTAGTGGCCCCATTTCAAGTGCATTGCGCCGTACGAGTGGAGATCAGTGATCCAGATGTTTCGGATCATGCCCCAGTGTGGATTCAATTTAGCTTGGGGGGGGCAGGGGAGAGCCCAAAGATGGCGCATGAACCCGGCGCTGTATCAGGATCCGGCCTTCCATACGTATTTGGAGAAAGTGTGGGCAGAATATGTAGCAGAGAATCAGGAACCACGGGTCAGTGACAGGATATTCTGGGAAGCAGCGAAAGCGGTAGTTCGGGGTAAAATCTTGGCATACACGGTAGATGCTTCTAGAAAGCGGGAGGTGGAAATCAAGAAACTGCAGGCCAAGTTTCAGCAGGCACGGAAAGCTTTTATATTTAATTCGTCCGACAAACATAGACAGGAGTATATGGAGATCAGGAAACAAATTCAGGCGGTTCTAGATGAGAGGGCGAAGTACGATATTCGATTATATAAGCATCGATTGAACCGGTGGGGCAACAAAGCAGGAAAACTCCTAGCATCTCTGATTAAGCAAAGGTCGGGGAAAAGTTATATAAAAGCGATTCGGGATGGACAGGGGAGGGCGCACACAGGAAGAGCAGAAATTCAGCAAGAGTTTGTGCATTTTTATTCGTCACTGTATGCCAAGGGCTGACACGATTTTGGCCACTCCTCGCAAAACTCCTGAAGACATCCTCCCACTGGAGAAAGAGAAGAGTGGATCAGCTTTGCATCACTGCGATGCTCTTGAGGTGGGTGCTCTAGCTGACAGAGGAGGACTTCCTGTCCACACGAAAGGAAGACTGGCATGCCTGAAAGTGGGACTTCTGACCATACTGCTGATGACCAGGCCGGTACAGACTGCGATTTTGAAATCGAGAGCTCCCTGAAGACAGATGTTCCGAGACTTTCAGCTTATCCTCCTCCAGTTCTTTCACCAAGTTACTGAGATCTTCTCCAAATAGCCACTTGCCCCAAAAGGGCAATTTAACTAAATATGACTGACATTGCCTTTGCTGCCCAATGCCACAACCAGAGTTGTTGACATGCCGTGACAGCCAAAGACATACTGTGGGCAGTAACCCATCAAAAACAGCATCCACCAAGGATGCCAATCCTGCTTCCAGTTAGGCATTATGACACCAGTCTTATGTTGCCAACTGCTGTCACCTGAATGTCCAAAGAGGCCACTTCAAAGGCTTGTTTCAGCGAACCTTCTAGCTTGTTATCCTGTAGGTCTTATAGGGCCATGTCCCTTTCCACTGGCAAGGTAGTCACTGCCATAACCAGGGACCTATCCTGAGAAGCTGCAATTATCTTTCTCCTCTGGAACTAAAGGGTAGAGGCAAGCCATGGCTCTTCCCACTATCAGCCTCACATCAGGTAAGACCAATTCTGCTGTAATCAGGTCCTGAATGTCTGGATGCATCAGGAAGACCTTAGAAGAACATCTAAGCCCCTATGATCGACAAAAATGAAACTCCCGAAGCCGAAGCAGAAGGCTACTCAATGGCAAGAACCACCAGTGACTCAGAAATAAGATACTGAGCTCCTCTTTATTTATTACATCTGTACCCTGCGCTTTCCCACATAATGCAGGCTCAATGCGGCTTACATAGTGGACCTGCCACCCAGAAACGCTAAAAAATCTTCCCGCACCTTTCTCAACCTACACTTCCCCAGTTGTAAAGGATTAAAATACAAACTAACACACGCGACCAGCTTTTCTTATATAGGCACACAGCTGTGGAATGCACTTCCAACTCACTTGAGAACGATCAACGAATTAACTTCCGCAAATCTCTGAAGACTTACCTCTCTGACAAAGCCTACCACGAGAACCCATAACTAATTATAACACAACACCTATCCAACTTTATTCAGAATGTATCTCTCTACAACTGCTTGACCAAATCCTCTTGTCTTCCTTGACTTCTTTGTAACACCAATTGTATTCTTCATCCTGGTATGGCGATGCCACAACAGGTCTTTGTAAGCCACATTGAGCCTGCAAATAGGTGGGAAAATGTGGGATACAAAGAGTAGTTACTTACCTGTAACAGGTGTTCTCCGAAGACAGCAGGCTGCATATTTTCACAAGTGGGTGACGCCACGTCAGCCCCGGAGGATTTTAAAGTAAAATCTAAAAATCTCTTCTACGGCGTTCCGTCGCGCGAGCGATCGCACTGCGCATGTGCGCACACCTCTTCCCGCTCGCTGTGCGGACACGCCCCTCAGTTAAATCCAAAAGATGGAGGAGACAACTCCAAAAGGGGAGGTGGGAGGGTTTGTGAGAATATGCAGCCTGCTGTCTTCGGAGAACACCTGTTACAGGTAAGTAACTACTCTTTCTCCAAAGACAAGCAGGCTGATATTCTCACAAGTGGGGTATCCCTAGCTTCCAGGCTTACACAACACAACAAACAGTGGTCAATTGAGTCTCGCAACGGCGAGGCCAGAATAAAAATTGACCTGAAAATAAGAAACATCTAAATGAGTGTAGCCTGGAACAGAACAAAAATGGGCTTAGGAGGGTTGGAGTTGGATTCTAAACCCCAAAGAAGTTCTGCAGCCCCGACTGCCCAAACTGACTGACGCGTCGGCTATCCTGCTGAAGGCAGTAGTGAGATGTGAATGTGTGGACTGATGACCACGCCGCAGCTTTGCAGATCTCCTCAATAGTGACTGATCTTAGATGAGCCACTGACTCAGCCATGGCTCTAATTTTGTGAGCAGTGACATGGCCCTCTAGAGTCAGTCCAGCTTGGACAAAAATGAAGGAGATGCAATGTGCTAGCCAAGAAGAAATGATGCGGTTTCCAACAGCAACTGGCATTAAAAGAAATAAACAACTGGGCGGACCGTCCGAGGGAGCTCGTCTGCTCCACGCAAAAAGTGCGCAGCTTGCTTTCGCCAGGGATGTAAGATGAGGGAGAAAGAATGTTGGCAAGACAATTGACTGGATCAGCTGGTACTCTGATACCAGCGCCAGTAAGAACTTTGTCTGCATGCGGAGAACTACTCTGTTAAGATGAGAAGTAAGGTAAGGCGCTTGAGCTACTAGAGACTGAAGCTCACCGACCTTACGAGTTGAAGGAACAGCCACTAAGGAAAACAACCTTCCAGGTCCAATACTTCAGATGGCAGGAATCCAGTGGCCCGAAATGAGCTTGCAGCAGCTGGATGAAAACGACATTGAGACCCCAAGATACTGGATAAGGAGTGATAGGGACTCTGACCGAAGCATAAGAGCCAACTGTCAAAATTATTGGGGGTGCTAAGCCCAACAGAAATAATCTCCCCTAGACACATACAAGGAATTCTCTCAATATTGGGGGAGAAATAAACCTCTCATGAAGTGGACAGCTAAAGGCTGACCTTTCACACGTTGATGATAAGCTCTTATAGCACGAAGATGAATACTGACAGAGTTGGTCTTGAGACCAGACTCAGACAGGTGTAGAAAGAACTCAAGCAAGGTCTGTATAAGACAAGAGGCAGGATCTAGGGCCTTGCTGTCACACCAGACGGCAAACCAAATCTTTTCTGGAAGCAAGAGTCGGGAGACACTCTGGAAAACTCAACGAAACCCACACTCTCAACATCCAGACCGTGTGAGCCAGAGATTGGAGGTTGGGATGTAGAAGTGCCCCCTCGTTCTGCGTAATGAGAGCTGGAAAACATTCCAACTCCAGAAGAAGAGGGAATCCTATCTGACGCAGCTAGAAAGGAGCAATCAGAATCATGGCTCCACAATCTTGCTTGAGAATCAGCAAAGTCTTTTCCACCAGATGTAAGGGAGGATACGCATACAGAAAACCTGTCCCCCAAAGAAGGAGAAAGGCATCCGATGGTAGCCTGCCGTGAACCTGCAGCCTGGAACAGAACTGAGGGACTTTGCGATTGGACTAAGTAGCAAAAAGATCCACTGAGGGGGTATCTCACTTCCGGAAGATCTTTCGAACTACAGGCATGCTCAACAACCATGACTGTAGCATTATCCTGCTCAGCCTGTCGGCCAGACTGCTGTTTACGCCAATTAGATAAGTGGCTTGGAGAAAACATGCCGCGTTGCGGGCCCACCGCTACATCTGCATGGCATCCTGACTCAGAGGGCAAGATCCAGTACTCCTTTGTTATCGAGTGCATCACAACCCGATTGTTTGGTTGAATTAAAATAATTTGGTTGGATAGCCAGGAGGGATGCAACCTTCGTCAGCAGCTTTTTTTTTTTTTTTTATTATTATATTTATTGGTTTTAATTTCATACAAACAAATCACGTTTGTAAGGCAATACAGAGAGTTATAGAGGAAAATAAAACATATATATAATATATTTCAATCAAGCATACATGTCACATATATTTATCTTATCTCTCTTCCTTAGACCATCATTAGAGGAGGGGGGAGAGTCTAAACAAATTTAAGGAGAATTATCACTCTAAAAAAGAGAAGGAAAAAAAGGAACAAAATTTAACATAAATTGGCATAGTCCTGATATTATATCTCTTAACTCTTATTTGCTGATATCAATCATTGTTCTTATTCAACTAGTTGGCTTTTTGGCGTCCAGAAAAGCCTTCAACTGAATAGGCTCAAAAAATACATATTTAGTGCCAGTCAATCAGCAGCTTTTGACTGAGTAAGGTGGACGGGACGCCTCAGAATCAAAATGGAGAGAATTAACCACCTCTGAGGGGAATTCCGAAGACTGGCGAACAGTTGGGTTACATCCTCTAGATACCCTAAACTTGATACCACTGGGAAGCTAGGATGTACTGAGCGGATGTCATGTGCAAAAGTGCCATGGGAGTTACGTGAACTGTGGAAGCCATGTGTCTAGAAGTCTCAATATGTACTGTGCTGTAATCTGTTGAGACGGGCAATCATCGTGTTAAGGGAACACATGCACTCCCAGTCCATGAAGATACGCTGCAACAACAGCCAGGCACTAGGAAAAAACATACTCTGGAAGCAAAGAGAGTATAAGTATCGTGTAAGTCCAGAGAGCATAACCAATCGTTTTCCTGAAGTATGGGAAGAAGGATGCCCAGGGAAAGCATCCTGAACCAAAATCTGTTTAGGCCCCTTATGTCTATGATGGGACGCAACCCACAAGGAAGGACCTGGAATAGAATCTCAACCCTTCTTGCCCTGGTGGAACGGGCTCGACTGCATTGGCGCTGAGAAAGGCAGAGAGTTCCTCTGCAAGTACTCACTTTTGATGGAAGCTAAAGGATTAAGCTTCCAATGAACAATGTGGAGGGTTTGATTCCAGATTGAGAATGTATCCTAACCGGACTATTTGAAAAAACCCACCGGTTGGAGGATAAAAGAAGTCACCTTTGGTGGAGAAAAT